>NC_081363.1:84858699-85228893 GCF_030684315.1 Stegostoma tigrinum
TAATTCTGGTCTCCTATAGTCTAACCAGTCCATGTCAACATTAATCCCAAACTAAACTGGTCCCACATTCCTGCACTTCGCCCATATCCCTCCATATATTTCTTATTCATGTTCTTATCCAAATGTCTTTTTCACTTTGTACCCACATCATTGTAGCCACTTCCTCTGCAAGTCTATTCCGCATACAAAACATTCACTTTGTAACAATATTGCCCCTCATGTGTTTTGTAAATCTTTCTCCTCTCACCTTAAAAATACACTCCCTAGTCATGAACTTCCCCACCCTAGGGGAAAGATACCTGCCATTCACCTTATCTAAAGCCCTCATGATTTTATAAACTTCTATAAAGTCACCCTCAACCTCTTACACTCCAGTGTAAAAAGTCCCAGCCCATCCACCCTTTCCTTATAACTCAAACCCTCCATTCCCAGCAACACCCTGGTAAATCTTTCCTGAGCCCTTCTCCAGTTTAACAACATCCTTCCTATCGCAGGGAGAGCAGAACTGCACACAGTATTCCAGAAGAGGCCTCACCCCCATTGTGTACAACCTCAATGTGACATCCCAACTCTAGCTCACTGGATTCACTAGTGTACTAATGCATTGGGTCCAATTACACACATGAACGTATGTGTGAAATAGAAGCAGAAATAGGCCATTCATCCCTTCAAACCCGTTCTGCCATTTAAAACAGCCATGGCTGATTTGGTTGCATTTTTAATTCTACCTTCCCATCCATCCCGATAACCTCTGATTCCATTGCCTAAAAAGAATACATCCACCTCCACCTGAAAAATAATCAGTGATCCACCCTCTAACAGCTCCTGAAGGAGAGATGTGAAGTTTGAACAAACCTTGAAGAAAAAAAAAGTTCTCATCTCTGTCCTAAAAGGGAACCAATAATGTTAAAACAGCACCCTCTAGTTCAGTGCTCACCTATAAGTGGTAACACCCTTTTCACATATCCACTGCATCTGTCAATTTAACATTAGTTTCTTTATAAGAGATCATTATTCTACTGGATCTGCTAATGTACAGGGATCTGTTAGTTCACCAGATCTACTACCGCTATACATATGTTGGTATACTGGGTCCACACATTCACTGGCTCCACTAAGGTATGACGTAGTGTTGCAGTAATGTGACTGGACAAGTATTCCAGCACTTAATCCAGGTTAATGCTCTGGGGACACATGTTCGAATCCCACGGCAGATGGTGTCATTTGAATTTAAAATCTGAAATTTAAACAAAAATTAGTCTAAATGTTGTCCAAGTAACTGTTGTTCTTTAATGTCCTTTAGAGAAGGAAAATTGTCACCCTCACTCAGTCTGGCCCACATGTGACCCCAGACCCACAGCAATGTGGCTGACTCTTAGCTGCCCTCTGAAATGGCCCAATGAGCTACTCAGTTCAAGGGAAGTTAGGGATGGGCAAGGAATGCCAGATGAGTCGGGTAACGGTCACATCTCTTGGAAGAACATTAACAGGAACTTTCCTTGTATTCATTCCCAATCATATCTTTCTTCCCAGTCTGTCCAAACCCAGGGTAAAACCTTCTTCAAGCCACCTACAAGACCACTAATAAAGATCCAGCTCTCATCCCTTGGCTCTCTATTCACACAACAATATTTGAAATCGTTGACCCCAGTTGTTCCCTCACCGTTGAGGATCTTGTCCTGAGTAAAACAATCTGGCTGGCCAGTCACTAGACCTGAGAGACCACCCACCCCATCCTCACTCCCAGGTCCAATAAATATAGTTGGGAAACATAATGGTGCGAAAAGGCTTTCGCTATTCATCTTTGGTTCTGATTGGACAAGCACCGACACAGCCCGATGACCTTTGCCAAAACTGCTCACTATTCCTGAACTAATGGATCCCAGTGTATCAGCAGATCCTGTATAATAATGCACTCAATTTTCCCAGAAATTACAGCATTCTGGTGGATAATCCTGAAATGCGAAGGTTTAAACCTCTGCCATTAATTATCCCCTCCCCACCCCGCCAATTCTGTCCCAATCCCTCCACCTCCCTATTCTCACCTCCAAACGTTAGTGTGAGATAACAAGGTGTGGAGCTGGATGAACACAGCAAACCAAACAGCATCAAAGGAGCAGGAAAGCTGATGCTGCTTGGCCTGCTGTGTTCATCCAGCTCTACACCTTGTTATCCCAGATTCTCCAGCATCTGCAGTTCCTACTGTCTCTCCAACAATAAGTGTTGACTGGTTCATTGACCGGTTAACCCAGTCATTGAGCTGCTTTAGTCACATGCCCCACCAGCCCGCTGCCCACCCACCTCCTTCCCCGCACCCCAAAACCTCCTTCTCAAACTCTGCAAATGACATCTTCTTCTAGTTCCTTTCTCAGGTCCACTTCAAGCTCACTTTATCCGTGAAAAGCAACACCCACTATACTCCTGCCCACCTACTTTGCCCTCCTATGTTAGCTGTTATAGTAAAGGATTCCCTTTCTCTCCTCAAGGGTGGTTTCCCATCCCATTCAAAAATGGCAACACCAACTCCAGGAAATAATCAAAAAAGATAGTGCTGTCTCAAAACCGATAAAAACTGAACTGGACTTGCCATTTAAACACAATAGCTACCAGAGGAGGTCAGAGGTTAGGAATACTGCAGCGAGTGACTCACTTCCTGATTCCTCAAAGCCTGTCCGTCATCTACGAGGCACAAGTCAGGAGTGTGATGGAATATACCCCACTTGCCTGGATGGGTGCAGCCCCAACAACACTCAAGAAGCTTGACACCATCCAGGACAAAGCAGCCTGCACCACATCCACACGCATCCACTCCCTCCACCGCCAACACTCAGTAGCAGCAGTGTGTACCATCTGCAACAGGCACTGTGGAGATTCACCAAAGATCCTCAGGCAGCACCTTCCAAACCCACCTCCATCTAGAAGGACAAGGGCAGCAGATACATGGGAACACCACCCCCTGCAAGTTCCCCTCCAAGCCATCCTGACTTGGAAATTTATCACTACTCCTTCAGAGTCGTTGGGTCAAAACCCTCGAATTCCCTCCCTGACAGCATTGTGGGTCTGCCTACAGCCCATGGACTGCAGCAGTTCAAGAAGGCAGCTCGCCATCACCTTCTCAATGGCAATTAAGGACAGGCAATAAATGCTGACCCAGCCAGCGACACCCATTTTCTGTACGCAAGTGAAAAAGTAAACAGCAGAGACTCAGTTCTGAGTGTGTAAACCAATCCTGAACAAGACGCCTTTGACCTCTCTGCTCTTGCAAACCATCATCTCATCTCCAACCACCCTTTCCTCTCCAAAATCCCTGAAGTGCCATCAACCCAGATCTGCACCTATTTTCCCTGGGCTCCATCCTTCACCCCTCTCTGATATGATCTCTACTCCTGCTCCACTGCTGAAACAGCTCTAATCAAGGAGTCGCGGTGAAAGGGCGTGAAGAGAAATCAGAAAGTAGACTGGGTTCTTTTCTAAACGGTACCGAAACTCTGTCTCTTTGACAAACGGACCACCTTACTTGAATCTCAAAATGGCTGAGGCTGGTCACATGATCATATTTCTAGATCCCTTGCTGATACAGAGGGCTTGAAGACGGTGGGTGGGCAGGGGAGGGAGGGATGGTTTGCCTGCCCTCCGCCGAATCTGGGAAAAGGAATGCCTCAAAAGGTCATTATGATAAAGTGGGCGCTAATGCTTTTAACCACTGCTTCGCCATGCAGTGGAAGTTCTGATAGGGGAAGTAAACAACCATCCAGTTAGCCTACTGATAATAAAATGTGAGGCTGGATGAACACAGCAGGCCAAGCAGCATCTCAGGAGCCTACTGAGTTGGGACATCGAACAGAGAGACTTGTACACAGTTCTTTGAAAGTTGCAAAGACAGCTGGACAGGGTAGTTAGGAAGCCGTTTAGCACGCTTGCCTTCATTGCTCAGACCATAAGAGTTGGGACATCATATTGAGGTTGTACAAGACATCAGTGAGGCCACTTTTGGAGTGCCATGTACAGTTCTGGTCACCCTGCTATAGGAAGATATTTTGAAGTTGGAGAGGGTTCAGAAGAGATTTACCAGGATGTTGCTGCAACTGGAGGGCTAAGGAGAGGTTGGGTAGGCTGGAATCTTTTCATTGGAGCATAGGAGGTTGACGGGTGATCTTATAGAGGTTTATAAAATCACGCGGAGCATAGATAAGGTGAGCAGCCAATGTCTTTTCCCTAAGCGGGGGGAGGTCTGGGCATATCTTTTAACACAAACAGAAATTTCTGGAAGAGCTCAGCAAGTCTGGCAGCATCTGTGAAGAGAAATCAGAGTTAACATTTTACTCAAGAGTTAACCGCGGTTCTGGGGAAGGGTTGCCGGACCCGAAACATTAACTCTGATCTTGTCTTCACAGAGGCAGCCAGACCTGCTGAGCTTTTCCAGCAACTTCCGGGTTTGTTTCTGATTTACAGCATCTGAAGTTCTTTCGGATGTATTTTTGAGGTGAGAGAAGAGAGATTTTAAAGGGTCCAGCGGGGCAACTTTTTCACATGTTCGTAGGTGAAATGAATGGCCAGGGGAAGTGGTGAATGCAGGCACAGTTACAACATTTAAAAAGACATTTGGATAGGTACATGACTGGGAAAGGTTTACAGAGACATGGGATAGTTGAACCAAAGGATCTATTCCCGCTCCACATGACACCATGAAACACCTTATCACGTGACCGAAATCAGAACCGGGTGAATTACTTAAGTCTAAAAATTCTGGAAGTTTCTAACTGTTTGGCCTCCAGGGGGACAGACTGAATTGGCAGCGTGCCTCGCGCCCTCCACCTCTGTCTCCAAATTGCTAGCTCACAGGAAGCCCACACTTGGCCTGCCAGAAGGAAAATGAGACAGCCCAGCTCGCTGAAGCAATTATTTATTGTACACAAACCTCTGAAATTTGGAAATTACATATAAACTGATTTTAATCTCGCTGGATTTACCTGTCAGCTATAACCTCTCTTTCCTCTTCTTCTGCCTTCCTTAATGCCCAGCGCACTTGTGTGTTTGAATTGAGTAGAAAAAGCATTCTGCTGGGTTTTCACCGCTTTGTTAACAAACCCCATCTTTGATTTAATCTTAAAAATTTTTTTTTTGCTGAGGACTTATTTCCAAATCTGAAACCTGAAAAGCCTGGTTTGGGGAACACCCACTTTGGCCTTCCTCAGGAGGGGGCAGGGATAAACAAAAGAAATAAATAAATCAAACTATCTCGGGCTTAAAAAGGGAAAAAGCATCCCTAAATTTAAACCCACCCCGCTCCCGCTTTGCCTGTCTGTGACGAAACTCAAATCCTCAGTTCCTGCTCACCAGGATGGCTCCTCATCCTGCTCTCTCTGTGTCCCCCCAGTCTTCAAGAACTGATCGCACCACCCTCCCCATGTGCCTCTTCGCTGTTGTCCATTTGGGTCACTGAGGGCTAGCACCGTCTGCAGATTTGAAATGAGGCTCGCTAACAATCCTGACAGCAACCAGAACTAACTCTCCTCCATCTCTCTTGACCGCCTCTCGTTTGTCGCACTACGCATCAAACGTCTTGTTCGATTGAAAAAAAAATTTGAAAGCCAACGTGTTGGGTCCCTGCCACAAACTCTGACACCCCACCCCTCCCCTCACTGCCACCACCAGCTCCACATCCCTGACTGGCCACTGCCTCAGACCGAACCTAACGTCTCATAGCCCAGCTGTCCTATTTCGCCCTCATTACTAAAGAGACTGCCAATTACCATATCTCGATAATGCAGGGTTAGCCCTGCACTAGCATATCTACTGCTGAAACGTTTCACCCTTGTCCCTGTGACATCTGCAATTTGCCTATTCAAATGCTCTCCAGGGCAGCTCGCCCATTTCTCCCAACTTCCTTTGAAGTATGAAGTCATCCACAATGCTCCTGCCTGCCCATTAACTAGCACCAAAAAGTTCCACTAACTCGCACCTCACTGATCCGTACTGGTCCTGCCTTCGTTTTAATAAGTGCCCATCCTCCTGTCCGAATCGCTCCAAGGCCTTTAAGCCATGCCCATCTCCGTGACACCCCCCAGACCGAGAATGCCACTGGACTGGTATTCCTGAGGCCCAGGCTAAGGGACGCAGGTTCAAACCCCACCTCAGCAGCTGGTGGAAAATTCAATTCAATTAATAAACCATGAAAACAAGTCACACCAATGGCTATCACCACTGTTACTCATATTATATTTTAGAAAAACGAAATCTGTCATTACAAGAAGTTTTGAGAGACAGTGCCTTTTTTCAATGATATTCATATCCTGCAAATGAGATAGAGCCATACAGCACAGAAACAGACCCTTCAGTCCAACCAGTCCATGCCGAGCACAATCCCAAATTAAACTAATTCTACCTGCCTGTGCTTGGCCCATATTCCTCCAAACATTTCTCATTCATGTACTAATCTACATTCCTTTTAAACATTGAAATTGTACCCTCATGCACTCCTTCCTCTGGAAGTTCATTCACACATGAACCACTCTCTGGGTTAAAAAAAGTTGCCCCTCATGTCATTTTTACATCTTTTGCCTCTCACCTTAAATATGTCCCCCCACAGTCTTGAAATCTCTCACCCTAGGGAAACGACACTTGCCATTCACCTTATCTATACCCTTCATGATTTTACAAACCTTCCACTACGAGATCACCTCTTGACTTCCTACGCTCCAGTGAAAACAGTCCCAGCCTATCCATCCTCTCCTTATAACTCAAACCCAGATTTCCTTCCCGAAAGGGTATCGGCGGATATGTTGGAGTCAACCTCTGCACAGCTTGGAGCAGCTGGGACTTAACCCTGTGTCTCTTGGCTCAGAGGTAGGGACACTACCAAAGCGGCCCTCCTAAAGGACATTATTGTACAACAATTGATGATCACTGTCATGATAACCTTGACTGAGGTGTGAGTGGGATGCTCCACATTGCAATTGATTGAATGCAAATTCCACCCGTTGCCATGGTGAGATCTGACACCAAATAACCAAAGCAATGGCCCAGAGCTCTGGCCTTACCTGCCTCTCTGTCATCTCCCTGGGTAGGAACCAGCAATAAATGCTTCCTTTCAATGGCTACGTCCCACGAATGAGTGAAGAAATAGACATTTGCAGCTGTGCCTTCAAGCTGCTTAGCCACAAGCCAAGGAATTACCAACTTAATTAAACTTCTGTGTCTCCAGCTGTCTCTCTTCATTAAGTCACTCCTTAAAACCTACCTCTTTGGCAAAGGTTTCAGTCACCTGATATCTTTGGAGTTGTTGATAATTATACCCTCCCACATAGCTGAGAAGAGCCTTGCGACTGCTTCTGATGCTAAATGTTTTATTTAAATGTGTGTTCATCTCTTCATTAACCACATACTTGGCAAGCAGCACTACTTCCTGTGGGGACATGTCTCATCTGTACCCTCAACTGCCTCTCTTTGAATATTTCCAACAAATGCATCTCATTTGATAACTATTCATTCCAATCTATCAGGGAAATATTTTATGAGTGTTGTTGGTATCATCCCATCCTCTGAAAGAGGAGGACAGGGTTTATGCCCCACCTACTCCAGAGATGCATTTGAATAGGCCAAAGGAAAAAGGGGGAAATAAAATTACAAAGAACGCTGGAAATTGGAAGCAAAAATCGCTGGAAGAACTCAGCAGGTCCATAAGACCATAAGGTCTGGCAGCATCTGAGGACAGAAAGCAGAGGTCAATGTTTTGGAAAGGTTCACCGGAACTGAAATGGTAACTCTGCTTTCTCTCCACAGATGCTCCAAGACTTAATTTTAAAATGATCTATTTTCTGGTACACTATGTCTCCTCGTTGCGCCCCATTTGTCCCATTCTATGTATTACACCTACAACTTGCCTCTTTCATTCTCAAAATCAAATCATTCAATGCATTAAAATGGATTTATTATGGGACAGCCCATCCGTCAAGAAGTTCAACACCATCCAGGTCAAAACAGCTCACTAGATTGCCTCCACATGCACAAACATCCACTCCTCCCACCACTGATTCTCAATAGTGGCACTATGCACTATCTATAAGACACACTGCAGAAATTCACTGAAGATCCTCAGAACTCATGACCACTTCCATTTTGAAGGACAAGGGCAGCAGATACATGAGAACACCATCTCCTGCAATTTCCCCACTAAGCCACTCACTGTCGTGACTTGAATACAGCGCCCTTCAGTGTCGCTGGGTCAAAATCCTGGAATTGTTTCCCTAATGACATTGTGGGTCATACTATAGCACATGGACTGCAGCAGTTCAAGAAGGCAGCTCACCACCACCTTTTCAAGGGGCAACTAGGAATGGGCAATAAATACCCATGATTGAATCATAAGCACTTTTCTCTATAGAGTTCTATACACCTTGCCACAGTATTGTTAACAAAGCTCAGTGTCTTTATTACAATGTATACAAACATACTTGATTTATTAGTACTTGTCAGTGTTGCCCATGTTCCAAGGTCAGATTGACTTTTCAATCCAGGCAGTTCCATGAAGGTGATGTCAATGGCCCCTCTATACTGACCTTCCTCACACAGTCTGTTTGCTTGACTGTACTGCGTCTTTAGACTTGGTTGGGGAGTCACTTTATCTCTAATGGGATAAATAGTGGGTTGTCCACCTAGCAGCTCTCAGATTTCAGTTTTCAGGTAACACTGTCAGGGGTGTGGCATCAATTGTTTACAACTAAATTTGTTTGCTCAGAGCACAGGACTACAGTCACGTGTGTTCTTTAGCAACAGCATTAGTAAATGAGC
The DNA here is from genome assembly GCF_030684315.1 of Stegostoma tigrinum. Lineage (NCBI taxonomy): Eukaryota > Metazoa > Chordata > Chondrichthyes > Orectolobiformes > Stegostomatidae > Stegostoma > Stegostoma tigrinum. The sequence continues at coordinate 84,867,490 of NC_081363.1, forward strand.
TGAGGTTTTGCACAGATTGTAGAGGTCAAAGATTGGTTACAGCACAGAATGCTAATCAGCCCATTATGTCTACATCAGCGCTGTACATGAACCCTTTCCCTAAATGCCACTCCCCCTGTAGCCCTACATGCTTTTCCTCTTTAGATAATGATCCAATTCTCTTTCGAAAGCTGCAATGTAACCTGCCTCCCCCATACTCCAAGACAGCACATTCCAGAACTTAACCACTTGCTGCATGAAAATATTTTTATTTTGCTCCTGTCACCACCGCCTCTTCCGCCAATCGCCACAAGCCAGCGTCCTCTGCTTTTCGTTCTCTCCACCCGCGGGCCACGCGATTCCGGAAACCTTCATCAAATCTCTTCTTACGCCATTCTTTCCCAAGGAAAACAGCTTCAACCTCTAACATGTGCATGAAACTGAATTTTCTCATCCCTGGAACCACTTATATGAACCTTTTCTTCTTTCTCCCTCTCCTTCACATCATTCCTAAAGTGCATTGCCCAAGACTAGAGGCATAGACCACTGAGATGGGATCAGTGTAAACATTGGTTTATCATAACTTATTGTCCTCTATGTCTCCTGTTTATAAATCCCAGAATCCCATATCGTTCTCATTTAACTCCGGCCCTGCTGCTTTTATTGATGTATACACGTATACCGCACACCCCCTCCCACTTTACTCGGCCGTCACGCCCTCTTTAGAAATGTAGCCCTTATTCCGCTTATTTCCCCTCTTCATTCTACCAAACTCCATCATTACACATTTCTCTAACTTTAGATTCCACCTGTCATTTTTCTGCCCCGTTCCACCGGAGCGGGGGGGCGAATATCTCCTTTCGAAATACCCCGCGACCCCTTCCTCACACTCGCAGCACTTCCAAAAGTCAATTGGCCACAAATTTTGAAACTGTGCCACATCCACCAAATCCCTAAATATTTCCGCATGAACGGGCCTCATCAGAAGCCGCTGGGGGTGGTGTGGGGGGGGGGGGGGGTGGTGGGGGGGGGGGGGGGGGCGCGGGGTGGGGCATGTCACTGTCAATCTTCCTCTAGCTGGAAGAGGTGTACACCAAGCTGCGCTCTGTTTCCTGTCGTGTAACCAATCTCATATCATCGTTGTTGCTCCCCAATGAATTTTATTGTTGATATACCACCAGCCAGAGAACAGCTAGGATACTGTGAACAGTTCTGGGCCTCTTGTATAAGGAAAGGTCCATTGCCACTGGGCGCAGTCCAGAGTAGGTTCGCTCAGCTGATCCCAGGCATGGAGGGAAGAGTAGGCTGGTCCTGTACTCACTGGAGTTAAGCTAAATGAGAGGCGACCTTAATGAAACATACAAGATTCTTAGGAATCTTGAAAAGGGGAGCTGTTCCTCTTACGGGAAGAGTCGAGGACCAGAGGGCATTGTCTCAGAATAAGGAGGGTGGGGGTCCCACATTTAAGATGAGATAAGGAGGAATTTCTACCCTGAGGGTAGTGAATCTGTGGAATTCCTTACCACAGAGGGCTGTCGGGGCTGGGCAGTTAAGTACATTCAAGACTGAGAGAGACAGATTTTTAAATCAGTAAGGGGGGTTGAGGGAAGGTCAGGAAAGTAGAGTTGGGGGATTATCGGAGCAGGCACGATTGCATTAAATGGCAAAGTGGACTCGATGGGCTGAGTGGCCTATGTCTGATGCTCTTGGGGTTTTGTTTTTTATTTTTCAAGTCTTCTCACGCCAAACAAACAGAATTGTTAAGTCCAGCACGATTCGAAGTCCTGAGCTCTTAAAGCACTGACCCACCCCAGCCTCCTCTCACCCCTACGAGTCCTGTAACAAAAGCAGTTTCAGAGCAAGCCAACGTAGAACGGACCCCTGTCAATGCATCGGTCTGTGGGCAAGGCAGACACACAGAAGTTTATAACCTTAGCCGCCTGGCAGCTCTGAGTTGCTCACCTGAGTTTGTTTGGCCGTGGTGACTCTTGCCGATGTGTCTGGCGAGGCCCCCGTGGACAGATGGCTGTTGAGTGGGTGACCCGCGATGCTGTGCTTTAGCAAGGTACCCGTGCCGTGTCCCCTCGTGCCCTTTGGGCTGGACTGACCAAAGAAGCAAGAGATGGGCCTCCAGCCCAGACTGTTCCTCCTGCCTGGTCTCAGCCTCCTGTCTGAGTGAGACGGAGCAGTCTCTGCGGGGACTCCATTCGAGGGGAGACTGGCATCCTGAGCACGTGGGGGGGAGAAACGGTGCATGGAGTGCGCCCTCTGCCGCTCATACTCCAAAGAGGGGACGGAGAGGTTCTGGGCCGGCTTACTCGCATCTGGTCGGCCGCACGAAGGCCTCACCGCGGAGCTCCCGCCCTCACCCCCTCGGCCCTTCCCGTGGTGACCGCGGGAGAAGATCCTGCTCCAGCGGCGCGCAGGACCGGGCAGCTTCTTCTGCATCTCCTGGGTGCTGTCTTCCTCGATCCTCCTGAGCGGGCAGGGTGGCCCCCGAGGGCAGCAGGCCGCGCTTCTCCGTAGAGAGTTGGACCTGGAGACAGAGACTTTCTGCAGGTCGGCCAGCAGTTCCGTGATGTGCCCATTGACTGACGACTTGCTCCCACGGACGATGGGCTGTGTAACAAGAGACAAAAGGGGGCAGGCAGAGGGTTCAGTAACAGAAGGAAACATGGGCATCAGTTGAAGTCAAAACCCAGCGAATGGTTTGGACCAGCATATCCCATCCACAGCTCCAAAAGCATATTAAATTCAATATTAAAAAAGCTACTATTGCCAGGCTCTAAAGTCATTGGAATACTGGAGACCCCAAGGTAATGGGGCTCCGTAGTGTTTGGTACATGGTGCACTCCCATGCGATAAGCTGCCTCTGGTTCTCTTTACCTTTGCCAGGGGTCAAACACCCGCCCGGTGATCCATATGACTTTCTGACTGACAGGGGAACTCCCATGGGGCTACGGCGTGGACACTCTCACCCTGTGGTGTAATCCCACGCAGTATCCAATCAGAACAGTGAGCTACTCACCCTTTCCACTATGCTAGAAGGAATCAGCAATACCCCGAGGGTGCAACTGGACCAGTCCAAAGCAAAAGAGACGTACGGCAGTACACAGACCCCAGTATGAGTCCCGGTTCTTCAAACACTCACCCATCCTGAAACACCAGGCTTGGCCTCTCTCCTAAACCCCCCAAGGTCATCAGTTGTCGACCCAACATGCATGGATCTGGTTTTAATCATTTACTTCAGCAATGATTTCAAAGCAGATCCATCCTCCCGGGCTATGGTGGGGGGTTAAATGCAGTGATGCTAGAGCCTGTGATCCACACTCACTCACACTCCACCAGCCCCACACTGAGCAATGAAGTGTCAGAGTCCCTGCCGCCTCCAACCCTTGCATAATCCTCCTCCTACCACAGGAATGAAGCATGAACAAAGCAACCTGAGTCACTGCAGAGTCCTCACAAAATCCGAGGATATATTTTACATTAAAAAAGTGTCGAGGATACATGTTTTTCCTGTTAACGAGCTGCATGTCCTAGCTATGTGGAAGGTCTGGAGGGGTCCAGGTGGGATTCTCTTTGGACGGTCAGTGTGGACTCAATGGGCTGAATGGCCTGTAGGGATTCTATGATTCCTCCACATCTGGAGTCAAAAATAAGGGAAAAGCTTCCCGATAGAGGAAGTATCTCATCAGCCCTTTCAGAATTAATTGACCAACACAAACATGCACAGTCACGTACAAAGACTCAAGCAGCTAGTCACGCTCGCACGCATTTACTTATATACTTGCACACTCACAGGCACAGACACTCGGACATACACAGACCCCTTACACATTGACTGTACAGACTGACACTCAACGCAGATGCACCTGGACTAGTGTTCCCCAAGGTTCACACACACACACACACACACACACACACACACACACTACCATCACTGAATCCCCCACTATCAACATCCTGGAGGTTATCATTGACCAGAAACACAACTAGACTCACCTCATAAACAAAGTGGCTACAACAGCAGGTTAGAAGCTGGGAATACTGCAGCGAGGAACGCATCTCCCGACTCCTTAAAGCCCATCAGGCACAAGTCGGGAGTGTGATGGATTACTCCCCACTTGCTTGGATGGGTGCAGCCCTAACAACACTCAAGAAGCTCGACACCATTCAGGACAAAGCAGCCCGCTTGATTGAGGCTACATTCACAAATATCCACTCCCTCCGCCACTGATGCTCAGTAGCAGCAGTGTGTACCATCTACAAGATTCTCTGCAAAAATTCACCAAAGATCCTCAGACAGCACCTTCCAAACCCACTGCCACTTCCATCAAGAAGGACAAGGGCAGCAGAAACATGGAAACACCACCCCCCTGCAAGTTCCTGCCCAAGCCACTCTCCTTTGCTGGGTCAAAATCCTGGAATTCCCTCCCTAAGAGCGTTGTGGGTCAACCCACAGCACATGGACTGCTGCAGTTCAAGAAGGCAGGTCACCACTGCCTTCTGGAGGGCAACTAGAGTCAGGCAATAAATGCTGGGCCCAGCCAGCGATGTCCACATCCCACTCATGAATAAAACAGACCTTTCACACTCATGCACTCGCACATATCTACAGTGTTAGCTCACACTGTCAAACACTAATACTCACACACACTGACCTAAGTATAATCATTCCCTCACTCAGTCATACCATTGCACATCAGCCCTGTGTTCACACATTGCTAAGTTCACTTAGGGCAGCTTTTCTGTTTCATAAGACAATTTTCCAAGGGACAGCAACCTCACTCAGACTGACAATCCAGACCTGCCTCTTTTTTTAAAAGAAAAACAAAAAAGGACAGAAGTGCCTCATTTCTGAGGAGATGATTTTGCTCATGCCTTCCTCAGAACTTCCACTCTGACAGTTCTTCCATAGCATCACCAATCTGATGTACACGATTGAGCTAGTGCAGATAAAAGTGCCTCAACAAAATGTGCATGCTGATGGACTTAGCATGCTCTGGGAGCTCAGGATTGATTATCCCATTCTGCCAAAAGATTAAGAAGATACATCTGAGACAGCGAACGTGGGAAGTTACTCAGCCTTTTCTCTCTCCTGGCCTATGCTCTCCGGGTCTCGCCCTTAGTAACTAATACACAGATACAGACACAGACACACAAAACGAGACATACTTGCACTGACACTCACACTTTGCACACTCAAATTCACACTAACACACTCACTGGCACATACACACACTAATATACACTTACACAAATACATATTCACACTGACACACACATGCATTGATACTCAATGACACACACACACCGACAGTAACACAGAGTGACATTCACAATAACACACCCACTCACAATGGTACTTACATTGACATACACACACTCAGTGACACACACACATTGAAGTACACACCCATTGAAGCACACTCAAAGTGACATGGGGATGCTCACTTATACACACACACTGATGCACAGTCACAGACATGTACTAACACACTCACGCTCATACTGACAGACATTGACGGACACACACTGACACATACACTGATATTTATTCTGAAACTCTATCAATGGGAATTATAGCAGTTTGGGGTTGTAAATAAATGTGATTTTAGTATATTGTTATAGCTTACAAAGAGTTAACTCACTGAGTTATAACATTTACAGGGAGATGCATATGACCTTCCCACGGCAGTTAAACAGTGAGACGACTGCCTGGAGGGTAACAACAGACAGACTCACTTCCACAACCTACCCTTTAATTCTTCCTCCTCTATGTCCACGTCCCTTGTTCTCACAGCCACTCCTCTCAGCCTCTGTGCCCATCATCCATTACCTTCGTTATGCCTCATCCTCCGTGTCCCTCACCCTCACTTACCCTCCCAAACCCTCAACTTCCCTCACCCTCAGAGCCCCTCACACAGACCCCCAACCTCTGTGTCCCACACTCTGTGTGTCCCTCACCCTGCACCCGGGTGTCCCTCACCCTCACCTTCCCCCACCGCCCTCAATGCCCCCCACACCCTTCATGTTCCAAACCCTCGCCTTCGTCCCCATGCCCTCAGTGTCCCCCACAGCCTTCCTGCCCCAGACCCTCACCTCCCCCCCCACCCTCAATGCCCCCCACACCCTTCTTGTCCCAGACCCTCACCTTCCCCCCCCGCCCTCAGTGTCCCCCAAACCCTTTGTGTCCCAGGCCCTCACATCCCACGGCCCCCCTGCCCTCAGTGCCCCCCCACTGTCCATGCGAGCCCACCTTACCTTCAGCGGAGTGAGCTCCACAGGGGTGACCCTGGATGGATCCACCAGAGGCCTTGGCCGCTTCGGGGTTTCCGCCAGCAGCCCCTGCCATTGCTGGGGCAGGCCGACAAACTTCTGGCCATGGGGGTCAAAGGAGGTGTGCAGCCTGTGCTCAAAGTCCCGAGGAGCTGAAATCTCCAAGCGATGGGACCTCCTCTTCTTCCACATGATCCAACTGGGAGGAGGAAGAGACCCTGCAATGAGGACAGACTGAGATTGGCGGCTGACACTGGGAGGAGGAGGAGGAGAAGCTGAGGATCACACTCACACACAGACACACACACACAGACACACACACACACACACACACACGGCTGGTTTTTGCTTTAAACGATGGGCAAACACGTCCTCCGTGTCAGTCAGTCACATGGCATTGAGCTGAACCCAGGTTCGACTTGAGCTGCTCACAATAACAGCGAGAGGTGCTCCAATCCAAAAGTCAGTTCACTGCCGCCTCTCCAAAGATGTAAACCAGTTTCCTTCGCAGGAAAAGTACACCTCATTCACAAAGTTTGCAAGAAGTATGTCAACTGTTCGAGTCTGCCCACACGTAAAATGTAACAACTCTGTCAATGCATTGTGTGGCACCCCGAGGGACTCGCTCACCTTACAATTTACAGGTTACACCTACATTCCATGACAAACTCCCTCCTGTTTGTGCAGCCTGAAGACTTTTATGTGGGTTAAAGCAACTTGTGTACAAATAAAGCAGGCCCTAAGGGCAGACCTGGCCCTTTCTTCAGTGAGTCTTTACAACCACAGCTTTGTAACATCCCTGGCCACAGACGCCTCAGGGATGTGCCAGTCTGGGATGCTCAGTTAGCTCCAGTGAGAAACAAACAGGTTTTGGCCTAGGCTGAGGAGCTGACAGCCCTCCGACACCAGCTTGATGTCTATCTCAGTGTTACCCTGGCCCCTTGACAGGCTGCACCTTGATGTGGAACCATCTCTCACCAGACTTGCTCTGTGAAGACACATTCCAGGAGGAGGTGGCTTACCAACTCACCCACCTCAAGGAGCGAGACTCCAGATATGTGGGAAGAATCTGAAGGGAAGGACCCTTTCTCATCTAGAACATAGAACATAAAACGGTACAGGCCCTTCGGCCCTTGAAGTTGTGCCGAACGTTTTACCCTCAACCTAAGGTCTAAATAACCTCCACCCCTACCGTATACTATCTTCCATATGCCTATCTAATAGCCGTTTAACTGCCCCTAATGAGGCTGACTCCACTATCCTCCCCGGGAACGCATTCCATGCCCCAACCACTCTCTGAGTAAAGAGCCTATCTCTGACATCTCCTCTATATCTACCTCCACTCACTTTAAAACTATGTCCCCTCGTAATAGCTACCTCCACCCCGAAGAAATATCTCTGGCCATGGGGCATTCTGTCAAGTAACGAAACAAAGAACTGCGGATGCTGAAGATCTGAAACGCAGAGAGTGCTGGAGAGAGCACAGGGAGAGAGAGAGAGAGAAAAACACAGAGCTAAAGTGTTGGAGTCCAGTGACCAGTCCAGTCTAGAAGGGTCAAAACATTAACTCTCTCTCTCTCCTCAAATGCAGCCAGACCTGTTGAGTTTCTCCAGCACAACTTTGTTTTTGCATGATTCTGCCGAGAGCCTGTTCAGGGTGGAGCCATCCGACAGAATCCACCATCTCCTGTGCCCCACGGGGATGGTGTGTCTTGGTCACTGCCTGATGAGCTAATGGTCAAAGGACTTCTTTTATTTTTACAAACCTATTCAGAAGAGACAGATGGTAGCATCCGTTGGTGGCCGAATGAAGTTTTCCACAATAATCTGCCCTGACTATTCTTCACAACACTTGCTCAAGTAGAGCCTTAGTGTGTGCTGACATTCCGTGTAGGTAGGCAGTGTATCCATGAATTCCTCGATGCCTAAATAGCAAAGACAACCTACACCAGTAGATACAATTCTCCCTCGTTTACCCAGAGAGGTGTACATGGTCCAGCTTTCGATCTGATAGATAAAGCAGATGACCACCTTGGCACAAAGCAGCTATGAGGGGGCCACATAGTGCAGGAACCTACTTTTGAGTCCATCCTTGGCAAATTGAAAATGCCCACTTTTAGGGCACTCCCCGGCGCCGTCTGAACCACATCCACAGCACCACCTGGTGGTCAGACCCAACAGTTGAGAGAGGAGAGATCCATTGGCCCCATCCACAGAGAAGGTGACCCAGCTCTGTCAGGGATTGCTATGACCCGGGACAGTCACCCCCCTGACGCCTGACCCCTTCCTGAGGGTCTCGCCTAAAGGTTCAATACCGCACGGGCATAGGAAACCCATCGGCATCCCACAGCTACCTCAACTACACCTCCTCTCATCCACCCTCCTGCAAAAACGTTACCCCATACTCCCAATTCCTCCGCCTCTGCCGCATCTCGTCCCAGGATGAGGCATTCCACTCCAGGCCATCCTAGATATCCTCCTACTTCAGGGATCATAATTTCCTCCACCCCTCCTCCGTAATTAAGGATGCCCTCAACTGCATCTCTTCCATTTCCCACACTTCTGCCCTCAAACTCACTCCCCGCAATGGCAATAAGGATAGAGTCCCCTTGGTCCACCAACCTCTGAATCCAACCCATCATCCTCCAACATTTCCTCCACCTACGACCAGACGCCCACCACCAAAAAGATACTTTCCTCCCCAGTCCTGTTCGCTTTCCCCAGGAATTGTTCAGTCTGTTACACCCTCATCTGCTCCACATTCCCCAACAACCCCTCCCCCACACCCAGTACCTGTCCCTGCGACTGCAAGAGGTGCAACACCCTCCTTTACACCTCCCCTCTCAACTCCATCCAAGACCCCAGACAATCCTTCCAGATCTGGCAGCGATTCACCCGCACCTTATCCAACCTGATCTATCATATCCCGACGTGGTATCCTCTACATCGGGGAGACCAGTTCGCGGAGCATCTGTGCTCTGCATGCAATGACCAACCCGACCTTCCGGTTACCATCCATTTTAATTATCCCTCCCCCTCCCCTGACAACATGTCCACCCTTGGCCTCCTCCACTATCAGAGTGAGGCCAAACGTAAACTGGAGGAACATCATCTGGTATTTTGCCTCGGAAGCTTCTGGCCCAAATGGCTTTAACGCTGACTTCAAAATCCCTCCCCTTCCAGCCTTATCACCTGTCCAGCCCAGCCCCTCCTGACCAGACCTAACCTGTCCATCGACTCACCAATCTGCTCCATCCTTCCCACAGACCAATCACAACAACCCCCAATCTGCATCCACCCATCTCCATCTCTCCTACCCTTCCTCTATTTATTTCTGGACTCCCCTTCCCCCCACCCGAGTCCTGATAGAGGGTTTCGGCTCACGATGTCAACATAGCTGCTCCTCGGATGCTATCTGCCTGGCTGAGAGCTTCCCATTCCCGGCAAGTCTTTCAAACTCTGCCAGTGATGCTTGCATGCAGCAGTCAGATCCAACTGTGCAATTTCCCATCCCCAAGCTCCATCTTGGTCAGCACATTCTACAAGTGCAGTTGCTCCAGTTATCCTCTGCTGCCTTTTTATTTGCAGGTTTCCAGTGTGGGCCTCAGAATCCTAGACAGGGGCAAGTCTCTGACCCACCACGGGCAGCTGTCACCTTTTGTGATCTGCGTGTATCCATGTGATGGAATGGGAAGGGTTATCACAGAATCTCTTCAGTGTGGAAGTAGGCAACTCAGCCCAGTGGAGTTCATGATGACCTTCTGAACAGCATCCCATTCAGACCTGCCATGCCTTGCACCCCCCCCTCACAACCCTTTCCCTGTATTTCCCACGGCTAACCCACCTAGCCTGCATATCTCTGCATACTATAGGCCAATTTCCCATGGCCAAGCACCCGACCTGCACATCTTTGGACTGTGGGAGGGAACCAGAGCACCCAGAGGAAACCCACGCAGACATGGGGAGAACGTGCAAACTCCACACAGACAGTCACCCTAGGGTCGAATCGAATCTGGGTCCCTGGTGCTATGAGTCAGCAGAACTAGCCACTGAGTCACTGTGCCACCCTTGGTTGGAGGAGGGTCTGACCAAAAACCTCCGGTACATTGGTATTAATATATTCCAAGTCACTTGGTGAAATAGAAAGCAAGCCACATATTTAGCTTTCATTAAGGCAAGAGTTTATTGACTTGCTCAGTATTATCCCTCTCATCTTAGCACCAATGCCACAGCTAACTGGAGCTTCAAACTGTCTTATCCAGACAGTTGTTTTAGGGGCCCTCTAGTGGAACAGTGGTAGTGTCCACTGGCCGGGAGGTCTGGGTTCAAGTCCCATCTGCTCCAGAGGTGTGTAATCAATGTTGAGTTCTCTAATTTCAAAACAACCTTCTCACTCATCCCCCAGCTCCCCTTCCAGCCCCACCTCCTCCCTTCCACACCACCTTCTGAGCCTCCCTTCCAACCACCAATCAGATTCATCCTTCCAATCGACCAACCAGGTTGTACCTACTACTGGTGTCCACCTATCACTACCATTGCAAGACAATCCCAAACTCTACCTCCCTATGTATGAAGGTGTGTTTTCTAAATTCCACTCCTGAAAGGTCTGTCTCTAATTTTTAGACCATGATCCCTAGTCCCGGACTCTGCAACCAGCGAAAACTGTTTCTCTACATCTACCATATATCTGCTCTCCCTTCGTTGGATTCAAGAAGAATGAGAGGAGATTTCTTCTCAAAACATACAAAATGTCTTAGGGGACATGACAGGATAGATGTGGAAAGGTTATTTCTCCTTGCAGGAGAGTCTAGGATCAGAAGGTATAAATCTCCAAATGTGGGAAGCCCATTTAGAACACAGATGAGGAGAAGTACCTTCTCTCAGAAGGTAGCAATTATGTGGAATTCTTTAATGCAGAGGGCTATCGAGGCTGAGATAGATTTTTGGATAGTATGGGATAATGTAGGAAAGTGGAGTTGAGGACTATCAGAAGAGGCATGATCTCAATGAATGGCAGAGCAGACTCAACGGGCTACTATAGCTTCCAAGTCTTTAGGTCTAGTGTTCTTATGTTAACGTTCCTTCTAAATTTGATTGTTTATGAATCAGTCTTTGGAACTCAACCCTTGGTGCCCAAGTATCATTTGGGTAAGTCTCCATGGTTGATCTATCATAAGTTCAGTACTCACAGCTGTTCGCAATGAGTCCAGGTGTGGTTAAACCAGGGCTTGATATAGCTTTTAGCATCTTACATTCTTCAGTAGCTGCTCATGACATTAATATTTATTATTGCTAGTTCCATCCTGCCAAGTAGACACCCCATTGTCTGACTCTGTTTGCTGTCATTCAACTGATTTCCTGATCTGGTCAAATATTTGCCCTCAATAACATGAGCTTCTACCTTTTGGTCCCTTGTGACAAAATTTAGTGAATACCCTTTGACAGTCCTTGAACAGTCCTTGAACATAAATGCCACCCATGAACATTCCCCTGTTACTATTTCAGGACATTCATTCAGGTTCATTAGACCTGCTTACAATTCCAATGTCTCCCAAAATTTTTTACAACAAATGAATGGCAGTGCTCAAAAGTTGAAACCACAGCATTCAATTTCTTTCTTGCGAACCTCTGACCATTCTTCGGCTCTCTTCTGTTTTGTTTCCAAGAAGGTTATTTATCTTTGATGCCTGAAGGCTCCTGGCCACAGTGCCACCCACAGGCTTTAGAACTAGCTTTTAGCATCCCCTGCACTCACTGAATGAAATACTCCTTTGCTAAGGTCTTATTGTTTTGTCAGTGGGTGCGCTGGAGTGGATTAGTATCAGCAATCACCTTCAGTGACATTGGTTACAAGTGACTCATCAGTAACAGTCAAGGCTCTGTGGAAAACTGAGAATTAGCTAATTCACTTCCTGTTGGCACAAACATCAGCCCGTGTACACCTCAACATAAGAGTCAGAGTGTTTCATACCAGCCTTGATACTGCAGGAGCAAGCTGGACATTGTTGAGGGAGTAGGGATGGCACGCCCTCCATGGATATGCTTGTGAAAGACTCTCTACAGGCAGTATACAGATCAGGGCCACACAGGCTAGGATGTGGATGTTATTGGTGCATTCTATGTCCTGAAGTTGCACTCTCTTCTATCCTGCTTCCTCTTATCCTGTCTGTTGTCTTCAGTCATTGTTCTGTATTGCACTATGACCATGCCCCCAGGCCTACAGCTGACCCCCCCCCCCACTCCCATCTCGCACTGTGGCCATCTGTCCGATCCCTGGCCCCCATCTCGTACTGTGACACTCAGCCAGGCCCTCGACCCTGCCTCGCACTGTGGCCCTCAATCCGAACCCTGACCCCATCTCACATTGTGACCCTCAATCCAACCCCCGACCTGGTCTCACACTGTGACCCTCAATCCAACCCCTGACCCCGTCTCGCACTGTGGCCCTTAATCCGACCCCTGACCCCATCTCAAACTGTGACCCTCAATTCGACTCCTGACCCCATCTCGCACTGGCTGAGGGTCACTCCCTTTAAAGTCCAAACCTCAGGACAGGGTCAGTGCCGGATTTTGGATCTCGCTATGGTTGCAATTCTGATTGTCTTCTGGTTTGCAGATTATTGAAACTTTGGTCACGCAAAGACGAGAGTTCTAATTCTAATTAGGCCCCATGTGGCTAGGGAGAAGGCTGGTACCTTGTGACACACTAATCTGACCGTCCAGTGCAACCACAAACACTCAGTCTCTCAACAACTGGTTGCTAATTAATTATTGCTAGTTCTTTCCAGACAGTACAACAAAAATAAGAGCCACTTTGCAATTCAGCTCTGAAATGCTGATGACTTCATCTCATCTTCAGGTGCTACTTGATCACTCACAATGCCTGTGTTTGCTGCAGGTTCTAGTTGCTCATTTTACTATAACATCATCAGTAGGACGACTGCAATCTCTCCTGCCAAAGTTCCAGGTTAAGCAGCTTTTCGCCATATCCCTCATATTTCAACAGCGACATGGAGTTAAAAATTAACCGCGTGCATTTTCAAGATTTTTTCCTGCATTTTTCACAGATGTTCGAAAGGTCATGGGTACAGCACCTGATGCAGGTGGGAATTAAAAATGTGGTCCCAGAAGTCATCGAATGAATCGGTGAAATAGGAAAGGCAGTTGCCTCGGATTAACAGCTCCCAGAGGAGTTTGGCCTGTCGGTGCACAATTGGAATTTTTTCATGTTTATTTGTCTCCCAAAGAGCCTAAACAATATGGTGCGTGACAGGAGGGTCCCTTTTCATGGGGAATAAACGTATCAATTTTTTAAAAATGGCAATATTAGAGATGAAAGGATCTCTCTCATTACCTAGTAATTGAATTAGTTCCATTAATAAGTACAGCGACCAGACCAGTGAGGCCACTATTAGAATATTGTTTACAATTCTCATCGTCTTTCCAATTAGGAAGGATGCTGTTAAACTTGATAGGATGCAGAAAAGATTTACAAAGATGTTGCCGGGACCAGAAGGTGTGAGCTTTAGGGAGAGGCTGAATAGGCTGGGGCTTTTTCCCCTGGTGGGTCAGAGGCTGAGGGGGTGACCTATCGTGGTTTATAAAATCATGACGGGCATAGATAGGATGAATAGTCAAGGTCTCCTTCCTAAGGTGGAAGAGTCCAAAACTAGAGGGCATGAGCAAAGGTGACAGGGTAAAGATTTAAAAAGGACCTAAGGAGTAACTTTTTCACGCAGAGGGTAGTGCCTGCATGGAACGAGCTGCCAGAGGAAGTGGTGGAGGCTGGTACAATTACATTTAAAAGGCATCTGGATGGGGTACATAACTAGGAAGGGTTTAGAGAGATATGGGCCAACTGCTGGAAAATGGGATTAGATCAGACTTACGCCACAGATGAGTTAGCCAAAGGGTCTGTTTCCTTCCTGTATAACTGTGACTCCACAATGCCATATAAGCTGAGTGGCTGCAAACTAAGCCTGGTGTGGCTAGCACAACGTTCAGTTTATCCTGCACTGATTAGAAGTACTCTGTCTGAGAGGTTAAGATTTAGAGGAGGAAGGCACACCTTCCAAAGTGCATGGTCAGGGATGTCAATTCCCAGAGCCTGGACCTGAGTTAATTCCAATGACCTCACTAGGTCAGTCAATGTCACCGTGGCACAATCTCCACTACTCACTGCACTCTCAACTACTCACAATGAGCAATCCCCCAGGCCCACAGTACTCTATATCAGCAAGTGGCAGCCTAGTGTTATTACTGCTGGACTGCTAATCTACACACCCAGGGATCTGGGTTCGAAGCCCATCAGGGCAGATGGTGGAATTTGAATTCAATTTTTTTTTAAAAAAGGTCTGGAGTTAAGGGTCTAATGATGACCATGAATAGCTTGTTGCACAAACTGATAAATGTCTTCACAAATGTCCAAACGTTAACTCTGACTTTTTTTCTTCACAGGTGCTGGCAGACTTGTTGAGCTTTTCCAGCAACTTCTGTCCATGCTCCTGATTTACGGCATCCACAGTTCTTTCTGTTTTTACTTTGGTTAAATGTCCTCACCTGGTCTGGCTTACATGTGACTCCAGACCAACAGCAATGTGGTTGTCTCTAACCTACCCTCTGGGCAATTAGGGATGGGCAGTAAATGCCCTCATCCGGTGAACGAATTGCAATAAAATTTGAGTTGTTCCACCTCATCCTCATTGCCTTACTAGTGCTGCAAGGCTCACACCCCCGGCTCAAGACTTCCACCAACAGCCAGCTATTCAGCAACACCCAAATGCATTGCAAGGGCTCACTACACGATACTCCTTTCTCACTTGCAGGAGAAGTTCACACTTGGCGCTAAGTGAGCCACAGAGAGAGAGTGAGAGACAGTGGTGAACAGCCCTGATGAAGGGTTTTGGCCCGAAACGTTGACTTTCAATGCTCCAGTGATGCTGTCTGACCCTTCTATGCTTTCCCAGCATCACGTCTCTGGCTTCCAGCGTCTGCAGGCCTTACTGTCTCCAACAGGCACACCTACATCTCCCGAGCTGCTGGGAGAACATGGTGCTGCAAACTGCCAGAGCGATCTTCTTCATTCCCAGCACAATTTCACCCCATTTGGTGGCATCACCACAGGCCTGGTTCTCCCCACCACACCACACAACAGCAGCCCCTCCCAGTGCAATTCCCTGCCCCAGCTCCTTCCCTCATCCCAACCCTCCCTTTCTCCATTCTTGTATTCAGATGCCCAAGGCCTTGCTTCGGATGAGCCAATGGTGCCTCAACACTGAGGGTGCCGGATGCAGAAAACCCTGCCATCCTTTCAGACAGCCACGGTTACCAGCTCATAAGATGACGCTACCCACACTCCACAGGGTGCAAGACAAGGCAGGGAGTCACTGTGTGTAAATCCAGGAGAGGGCGGCTGGTGTGGCAAGTCTTCGGGGAACAGTGACAGGTGAGATCTAATGTCGTTGGGGCAGAATCCTGGATTCCCTCCTGGAGGGCACTGTGGGTCTATCTACAGTGCACAGCCTGCAGTGGGTTGAAGAGGACATGTCACCCCACCACCTTCTCAAGAGGCAAATAGGGACAGGAAATAAACGCTGCGCACAGCCCACATCCCAAAGCTTTGTTTTCTTCACTTCCAGAAGGAGGATTCAGTGAGCGACCACAACAGTGGAAGGGAGAGGTGGGAAATAGTGGTGGGGGTAGGGATTAAAGAGAATCCCAGTGTTGGGTGGGCTACCCACAATGAGGAGGCCTTGAACACCTGGTGTGCCATGGTAGAGGGTACAGCTGACCTCTGAGTTTGGACAGTCACTCTAACCAGCACCAGAACTCCTTCCTCAAAGCCATGCCAACAGGGCAGTCTGTGTGGTTTGACAATGCTAATGGTTTGCTCACTGATGCTCGTCGTGCACTGGGCTATGCACACAAAGTGGCTGGTGGAGCCAGGAATATATGAACATAAGCAGATGCTCTTGCTGGTGCAAGTGTAGCATCCCTGTCCCCCCCAAAGCCAGGAGGCCCAGATTCAAATCCCATGTGCTTCCAGAAGTGTATCATAGGACATGAGTATGTCAGTTAGGAAAGTATCTGTCAGGGAGCAGGAGCGGAAGTAGGCCATATGGCTCCTCAAGCCTAGTCTACCAATCCAATCATCTAGCTCACCCCCAGCCCCCCTCGCCTACACGTGTCATGCAATATACACAATGCCTGCAAGATACTGGGAACCTGAAACAAAAACAAAGGACGCTGAAGAAACTCTGCAGGGCCAGTAGCAACAGGAGAAAGAAAACAATTTTCATGGTTCTGACAAAGGGCCATGGGGCGTGAAACATTAATGCTCTCTCTCTCTCTCTCTCCAGATGCTGCCTGACATGCTGAGTTTCCCCAACACTTTTTTTTTGCCCTACATCTCTCGATTCCCATGGAGATACAAATCTGTCCACAGGGGGAGGGAGGGTTTGGCATTGGTGGTCCAGGAATGGGCTAGGGTGCGCTCAAAAATGCAGATGGTGGGGGGAGTGAGGGGAAGATGTGTGCGGCAGTGCCGTTCTGCTGGAATTGCCTGAAAAGGTGGAGAAAGGTTGGCTACGGTTGGGTTGGGAAATTATAAAGTTGGAGGCAGTGGCGGAGCTAATAAGATCAGTGATAGTCCTGGCAACAATGGCTTGATGTTTAGATGGTGTCAGTATTTATATGGTGTTTAAGGAACTGTATTCACTGTACTGAATGTTGGGGGTTAGTGTTTATCAGTATTTACAGGATGTTTAGGGGGCTGTATTTGCAGGGTGTGTTTGAGACTGTGCCCAGTATTTACTGGATATTGCGGAGGGTGTGGTATGTTGTGTCAATTTATACAGGCACACTCTCAGGGACCCATGTAAATACAGACACCATCTCAGAAACCCCTGTATTTATAGGCAGACTCTCAGAAGTCCCTGCAAAAAGAGACACTCCCTCAGGGTGCTTAGAGGAGATTGTCGATATTTACAGGGTAATAAAATGTGAGGCTGGATGAACACAGCAGGCCAAGCAGCATCTCAGGAGCACAAAAGCTGACGTTTCGGGCCTAGACCCTTCATCAGAGGCTCTCTGATGAAGGGTCTAGGCCCGAAACGTCAGCTTTTGTGCTCCTGAGATGCTGCTTGGCCTGCTGTGTTCATCCAGCCTCACATTTTATTATCTTGGAATTCTCCAGCATCTGCAGTTCCCATTATCTCTGATATTTACAAGGTGCTGTATCAGAATATATAGGCATACTCTCAGAGTCCCTTATAAATACAAGCACACCCCTGTAAATACAAACATACTGTCACAGGCCCGTGTGGATACAGACGCACTCTCAGGGATCCCTGTAAAAACAGACACATTTTCTCAGGAACGCCACCTGTAAGTACAGTCAATGCCCTCAGGGACATCTGCAGAGGGGAAATGTGGAGTCGAAAATTGCAATTACTGACTGTGCATGAATATGTGGCAGCAAGTTGCATAACTGCAACTTTCTGTCCGCACCCAACTGCACCACCGCCACCACCACCAAACACCATCTCCCATCCCGCACATCCCAAGCCCCACAGTCTGCCTTCCTTTTCCCTTTACGCTGCAGCCCTATATGGAAACACCACCCAACGAGGCGGGCAGGTAACACACACGAGGGATCAGACCCAGCAGTGACTGAATGAAGCAGTAACTCCATCTGCCTGCCTGTCTGTCTGTCTGTCAAAGAGTCCCAGAACCTGCAGCTCAGGTATCTCACACAGCTGCCTAAAACTTCAACCCACAGTCTGCCTTTAATACACTATCCCAGTACCCGGCAGAAGCCTTTTTTGCTTTTGTTTCAGAGATAGAGAGGATTTTACTCACCGTTCGACACCTCAGCTATGGAAATGTGCAGCAGGAGCGTACAGCAGTCTCTGACTCACGACATGTTCCTGCTTGTACAAATATTCTGAGATAAGAACCTCCTTGCAGGTACGAGCCCTCGGCAACCGGTTCACCAATCAGCCGAGGATTCTTAAAGCAAAAAAAAAGTCCTCCCCCCCCACCCCCCGACATCCACGCAGTTCAGGACTCAAGTCAGGACCCACGCGCCTCTCACATGTACCTTGCTTCCTTACATCCCGGCCTCCTGCTCTCTGTTGGTTTAAACGGTGAGTCAGCTCCATAGCTGTACTGGGGCAAGACAGAGTTGCACGGCGCGGAAACAGGCCCTTCGGCCCATCTCCTCCGTGCCGACCGGGTTTCCTACACTGAGCTAGACCCACTTGGCGGCGTCTGGACCATATCCCTCCGAACCCTTCCTATTCACGTACCTGTCCAAATGTCTTTGAAAAGTCGAAACCTCCCTCTGGCAACTTGTTCGCCCCCTGTATCAAAAAAGATGCCCCTCGGGTGCCCTTTAGATCTTTGCAACCACCCGACCCCCCCCCCTCCTCCTTATAGATGCCATGGGCTGGGGTTGTTTTATCGTGCACAAGAATGTGAAGGTAGGAGGACATAGTAGGACATCCCCAAATTACTGTTCACCTCGATCCCCTCACTTTCTCCCAGCTGAGGGGAATGCAACTAAATCTGAATGCTCAGAAGCACAAAGAGTGTCAGAGATAATGAACAGCCTGGCATAGCAGTCAGTGAAGAAACGTCTTCAGCCAACATGTGGTTCAGATTTGTTTTTGTGTTTATCGATGCTATAGGTTGCAGAGAGACATAGATAAGCTGCAGACAATATTAGGTTAATGTCTTGGTGATATGGTTTCAAAGGCAGGCGGGGATTTGAGTCGAATAGAAATCTGCAATTATTGATCACTGTCAACTGTCATTAAAAAAATCCTCAGGTTCATTAAATTGCCTTTGGGGAAGGAAATCTGCTATCCTCACCCTGCCCTGGACTCCAGACCCACAGTAATGTGTTTGGCTCTTGACTACAGTCTGGGATGGGAAATAAATGCTGGCTGAGCCAGCAACATGAATGGTTCTTGTTTTGAAGAAACAGCCTAGGACGTTGCTCCAGGTCACCTGCGGTCAGCCTAGATCCCTGGTCACTCACTGTAACTCCTCTGGTCAGCCTGGGGCTCCTGGTCTCTCATACTACCTACCTATGGTCAGCCTGGCATTCCTGGTCACTCGCAGTGACCCTTGTGGTCAACCTGGGGCTTCTGGTCATTCACACTAACCCCTGTGGTCAGCCTGCGGCCACCGGCTACTCACAAAAGTGTGGATTGAGGGAGGTTGAATGGGCCTTTGGCATTTGTAACTAACGTCCAGTGAGACAGATGATACCAAAGTGGAAGAGGGAAATGCTAAAAAGGCACACAGATGGATCAGTCACTGATTTCCCATCCAGGTACGGTGATGTTCAGTAAAAAGTCAGACATCGACGAGGATGGGATTCGAACCCACGCGTGCAGAGCACAATGGATTAGCAGTCCATCGCCTTAACCACTCGGCCACCTCGTCATCGGCTGTTTGCGCCGCCGACTACAGGCCTCTTGAGGAGATCCCACCCCCGCCGTTTCTGGGAGCGCGAGTTTCTGATAAACTGTACATGCGCGGCTGAGAGACGGGGCGGGCCCAGGGAAAGGGGGAGCGTCCAGGTGACTGAGACGATCTAGTGGAAGGAGCCACTGCAAATTGATACAGTGTCTGTACAAGCTGGCGGAAGGCGGTCGGAATTGTTGAATGTTCAATGTACTGCACAATCATTTACATTGCATATTGGTACACAGGCGCCATTCATAGTCACAGTCGGGGAACAGGCCCCTCGGCTAACCCTTGCACCAGTAATCAAGTACCTATCTGTTCCAGTCGCAATTTCCAGTACTTGGCCCGTGGCCTCATTAATCTGAATACTTCGCTAATGTCTCGACAGTACCAGATCACCCCCTCCTCCACTAACCCTTTGAATGCAAAAAGTTCTTCCTATTCCCCTCTAAATGTACTGACCTTACGTCCAGAGATAGCAAGAACTGTAGATGTTGGAGTCAGAGATCAACAGCATGTCTTGCCCCTTTGTTATTGATCCCACAAATAACTGGAAAAGCTTATTATTAGCAACCTTATCTGTGCTCATAATTTTGTACACCTCAATCACATCTCCCTGTCCATCAGTTTTCTCTGGTCACTGCAGCCTAACTAGTCTCTCTTCATCGCTGAAATGCTCCATCCCAGGCAACATCTGGGTGAATCTCTCCTGCACCCCTTCCAGTGCAATCACATCCTTCCTATAGTGTAGTGGCCATAACTGCGCACAGAACTCCAGCTGTGGCCTCGCTCATGCCTCCATCATGACTTGTATTCAATTCCTCAAGTGAAAAAGGCAAGTATTCCATGCGGATTAAATTCCAAACAAAAACAGTAGTTACTGGAAAAGCTCAGCAAGTCTAGCAGCACACATGGAGAAATCAGAGCTAACGTTACAGATCTGGGTGACCCTTCCTCAGAACCCTCAGATTAAATTCCACTTGCCATTGTTCTGCTCATCTGACCAGCCCATCTTTATCATCCTGTAGTACACGGCTTTCTTCCTCGCTAGTTGCAACACTACCAATTGTCATATCATCTGTGACGTACTATATGTATATAGATCATTAATGTACACAACTAACGCAAGAGATCCAGCACTGATTCCTGTGGTTTGCCACAGAACACAGGCTTCCAGTCACAAAAACAATCTCCACCAGAGGGTAACTTCGTCTTCCACCACTCAGTCAGTTTTGGATTCAATTTTCTGGGTTGCTCTGGATTCCGTGGGCTGTTACCTTCTCGACCAGTATCCCATGAGCTACTTTGTCAAATCCCTCACTGATGTCCAAGTAAACTACGTCAACTGTATCAGCTTTAATTGGAAACCTCCTGAAAATATCTGTCTAACCTGTCAGACATGATCTCCCCAGGCTGACTTTGCTAGGTTAGTCTTTGGTTAATCTCCAAGTGGAGATTAGTTCTGTACCTCCTTTTGCTACCACTGATGTTAGACTCACTGGCCTGTAATTCCTTTCTTTTTCCATATCTCCCTTTTTGAATAATGGTACTACATTAGCTGTCCTTCAGTCCTCTGACACCTCTCCTGTCATCAGAAAATGCAATCTCCCCCCTTGCCTCCCACAGCAGCTTGGGATAGATTCCTTACGAATATGACATCTAGCATACACTCTTACATTAACTAAAATCACAACTCATTAGAGTAGTGCACTAATATTCTACCATTTGACAAATTGTCACAAATATGAAAATAGATATACAAAAACTACTGAATTACCTGATTTGAATTAACAGTCTAATTCAGGTTAAGAATACACATGCCACATTTTTATCTTAACAAGGAAATTACTTATTTTTTTGTAACCAAACTGTTTTTAACCAGTGGCAAGAAAGAAATATTAGTTGTTAACTTATAACTCAATAACTTCAACCTACTCCTTTAAAACTTCCCATACACAGAAAGACAGATAAAGAGAAGGATACAAGTACTGCAAATGAGAATGGAAAGCAAAGTCAGAGAAACATGGTTCTGGCGCTAGTCCAAGCACAGACACCATGCGTCATTTTTGTTTGGTTTTCTCTTGACTCTGTCTGATTCTTTGCTAATGAGGCGATGTTGTTTGCACATTGATTCTATCTTTTATTCATTGATTCCGAATTTTCCCTTCAGTATCTCTAAAGGTCATTTAAATCCATTTTTTCCTTTCAATTACAGAACCTGCAGAGACAGCAGTTAGAGCAGTTAGTTATAACAGCACGGAAATAGACCCTTCAGTCCATCTTGTCCATGCTGACCAGGTTTCCCAAACTAAACTGGTGCCATGCCATTTGCCTGCTCTTAGCCCATAACCCGAAGCATGGTGTACTCCTACTTTACCACCTTATCCACTCATGTTGCCTCTTTCAGGAAGCTATGGACTTGCACCCCAAGATTCCTCTGTATAGGAATGCTCCAAAGGATCCTGTCATTTATTGTATACTTTCCTCTTGCATTTAACCTCCAAAAAGGCATCAGCTCATACTTGTCCAGATTAAACTCCGTCTGCCATTTCTCCATCCAACTTTCCAATTGATCCATATTATGCTGTATCCTTTGGCAACCTTACTCACTTTCCATAACTCCACAAAACTCCAGTTTTGTGTGTCATCTGCAAACAAACTAATCAGACCACCCACAGTTTCATCCAAATCATTTACAAGTGTTACAAACAACAGATCACCACTGCAGAACACCACTGGTCACAGACCTGCAGACAGAGAAACACTGCTCCACAAATTCGTGGGAAAACAGAGAGTGAGAATAGGGATTAGAAGATTTTATGTTCCACCTTCACACTCCAAGTACCATATTATTAAGGATGTAATTGCAGCATATTTAGAAAATCGTAATATAATCAAGCAAGGTCAGCATGGCTTCGTGAAAGGGAAATTGTGTCTGGCTAATTTGAGTTTTTCAAGAAAGTCTCTACCACAGCGCATAGGGGGAAACCAGTGGGTGTGTTGCATTTGGACTTCCAGAAGGCATTTGGCAAGGTACCTCACAAAAGATTAAGTCATAAGATGTTAGAGTTAGAACATTGGCATGGATAGGAAATTGACTAATGGGCAGGAAACAGCTAGTAGGGATAAGGAATTCTTTTTCAGTCTGGTGACCTGTGACAAATCGGTTTCCACAGGGATCAGTGCTAGAACTACCTATATATTGGAGGAAGGAGGCAAATATATCGTAGCCAAATTTGCAGATGACAAAAATAGGTGGAAGGAAGGTTGTGAGAGAGAAACAAACAGTTAACAGGGAAAAATTGATGGGTTACAAAATCGGGCATAAAGTTGGAAATGGAGTGGAATGTGGGAAAATGTGAAGTTGTTCATTTCGGAAGGGAGAACAAAGGAACAGGGTATTATTTAAACAGAGAAAAAGTGTGGAAAGCTGCAACACAAAGGGTGTTCTTGTCCATGAAATACAGAAATCTGGCACACAGACGCAGCAAGTAACCAGGAAGGCTAATGGAATGCTTCAATGGGGTTGTAGAATAAGAATGGGAAAGTCTTATTGCGACTGTGCAAGGCATTGGTGATACTACATTGGAGCAGTGTGAACAGCTTTGGTCCTCCTATTTAAGGAAAGGTATCACTTTATTGGAGACAGAGCAGAGACGTCTCACTAGGATGATCCCTGGTGTAAACAGATCTCAGCAAAGGCTGAAAAGTAGGATTCTAGTCACTGAAGTTTAGAAGAATGAGAAGGTGGTCTCACTGAAACATGTGGGATTCTTAAGAGGTTGATAGGGTAGAAGATGAGAGGGTCTTTCCCCTCATGGGAGAACCTTGGATCAGATGGCATGATATTGGAATAAAGGGGCACCAATTTAACATTGAGATGAGGAAGAATTTATTTTCTCAGGGTATTGTGAATCTTTGCTACAGAGAACTGTAGGGACAGAGTGCTTATGTATATTTAAGTCTTAGATACATAGATTTTTGATCATTAAAGAAATCAAGGGTTATGGGAAAAGTCCAGAGAGGTGCAAGTAAGAAGTCTGAGCAGCTGTGATCCCATTGAGTGGCAAAGCAGGCTCAAGGGGTCAAACAGCCGGCTTCTGTTCCTATTTCTTATGGTCTTATAGTCACACAGGAGGGACAGAGAGAGATTTAGGTGATTTCTCTTTGCAGTTTGAATGTTTCTCCTGTAGCCATTTATCCCGGAACCAATCGAAGATCTGTAACTATGTTTAGCACTCCTGACCACACGCGCATGTACGCACACACACGGAGCAAGTGTGTCTAGCATCCTCCCCTATTGCTTGAATAAGTCAATGTTGTGGATGGAACTTACAATGAATCCCAGGGAACTGGTTTTTAAAATTGCAACAGTTTTTATATTTCCACATATTTTAGTAACAGCCCAAACAAATAAATGTGGTCTTTATGACTTGCACTCTTAGGAAAGATGAAATACCATTTCAGAAATACATTTCACCACAAGGTACGTGACATATGGACAACAAAACACACTACTTGTATCATCTATCCTCATTCATGTATTATATAAATGCGATACAATCTTTATCATTTTTTTCTTAGATTCTTAACTTATACCATCATTTTTATAATCTGAACAATGTGTCCATTATTGTATTATCTTTGCCAGCAACGTGAATGATTTTCACATTGAATGGTTGTCCAGGTAGCCAGTTGATGTTCATGTACTCTTTTGCTAGTTTCCTTCCTGTTTGTCCAATGTACTGTTTCTCACAGTCTCTGCAAGGGGGTCTTGTAGATGACATTGGTCCTGTCCATGGCGGGGAGTGGGTCTTTAGTTTGGGTGAGCGCTTGTTGTAGGGTTGATGTGGGGTTGTGTGCCACTCTGATGCCCAGCAGTCGTAGAAGTCTTGTGGTGAGTTGTGACGTGTTCCTGATGTAGGGTAGTGTGATGAATGTGTTGGGGTGTGTTGAATCTTTCTGATGCTGTTCCTTTAGGCATCCCCTGAACCAGTTCTTTGGATATCCATTATCCTTGAACACTTGGAAGAGGTATTCCTCCTCCTCTTGGTGTAGTTCCAAGTTGCTGCAGTGTGTTGTTGTCCTTTTAAATAGTGTTTGCATGCAGTTTCGTTTGTGTGAAGTTCAATACCTGGTCTGAGTGTGTGGCTTTTCGGTGTACTTTCATTTGCTTCCAGGAATGGGAGCTGTTTGTTCTTCTCCTCTCTGGTGAATTTTATTCCAGTGAGGGTGTTGTTCATGAGTTTGTGTGTCTCTTCTAATTTGGTCCATTTAATGATGACAAAGGTGTCGTCTATGTAGCGTATCCATAGTTTAGGTTGGATTTGCGGAAGGGCAGTCCTTTCCAGTCTTTGCATCACTGCTTCTGCTACGAGTCTGGAGATAGTTGATCCCATGGGATGGGATTTACTTTTGAATTTACTTTAGGCCAGAACTTTTACAACTGGTCCTGGCTGAAAAAAAAAGGACTGTCTCCAGCAAAACTGCACTGAACACATGCATATATAGTATCATTCTGTTTCACATCCTCTCCCATTGCTAAATAAGGCAATATTGTAGATACAATTCACAATGAGTTACAATAAATGGTTTTTAAAAATGCAACATCATCTTCTACAGTTTCCTTTGTTTAATGCAGTGTCTTTTCACATTTTTTAGTCCACGGTCCAAAGTTTCCTTTACAGTACAGACTGGGAGTAGGCTTGGAGTGCACTTTGATCAATGCTATGAACTACAACAATCACTCAGTTTTTATTTAGAAGGTGGCCACTCATCCCGTAGTGTCTATGCCAGATTCCTGCAACAGCAGCCCACCTAGTGCTGTACCCTGTCCTTGACTTTTTTTCCCCCACTCTTTAGACAGCTATCCAGTCAGAAAGAAAGAAATAATTTCACACTTCTCTACATTAAAATTCATATGTCGTTTGTTTTCCCAATCCACCAGCCTATATTCTCTTGCAGTTTATCACTTTCCTCCTCATAGTTCACAACATTGATTGGTTTGTGTGGGCTGTCTCATCAAACATACATTCTATATCTTATTGGAAGAATGGTCCATTTTCTCTTTAATACCATTGTATGTTTACTTAAATCTGGTTGTGGTAAGAGACAGCAGCAATGGGAGGTGGGATTAAAGCATTTTCTGGTAGAGTCTAGACAGTGTTTTTTTCTCTGCCTTTTCAGCAAGGAAACATGCAGTTATTTGTTTGACAGTGCCAGAGTATCTTTGACAAAGGATTATCTCAGGTCAGTTTCAGTGCTGTTTCTGAGTTGATTCCTAGGGTGAGATGGTAGCTTGTGAGAAAAATGTTGAGCAGTTTGGGCCAATTGCCTGCTGGTGTTTTTGAGGAATATATGTGATTTTACCAAAATATAGAAACCATAGGAGTATGTGAAAAAATGGATTATAAGAGGATGCTCCTCTCTTTGTTAATTATGTGTCACCTATTTAAGGCAAAGATGAGACTTGTTTTCCCCTGGGAGTTACTTGTAAAATTCTCTACATTAGAAAGCAGTGGAGACTGAGTCATTGAACATATCCAAGGCCAACCTACAGAAGGTAGTCAATCAATAAGACAATCAAAGGTTAATAGAGGTAAAGTAAGGGAGACAAGAAATTGCAATTGAGGGCACAATCAGCACGGCCATTCACTTATTGAATGGTAGCGCAGGTGTGGGAGTCTAAATAGCTTGTTCCCACTCTTAATTCTGATATACCACCTTCCATAGAGTCCCACAGCATAGACACAGGTCCTTCAGCCCACACTAGTCCATGCTGATCAAATGTCCATCCTCGCTAACATTTCTCTGCACTTGGCCCGTGTCCTGCTAAACCTGCCCTACACATGTATTTGTCCAAATGTTTTTTAAATGCTCTTAATGTACCCACCTCAACCACTTCCACTGACAGCTCATTCATATGCGTATCACCCTCTGCGTAAAAACGTTTCCCCTCAGGTTTCCAGGTATTCTTTTCCCTCTTAAATTAAACTGATGCCCTCTAGTCCTTGAGTACCCTGGGAAAAAGACTGAGTGCATTCACCCTATGCATGCCTCTCATGATCTTACACACTCCTATAGGATGCCCCCTCAGTCTCCTACACTCTAAAGAAAAATGTTCTAGCTTGTCCAGCCTCTCCCTATAACTCAGTGTATCGAGTCCTGGCAACATCCTTATATATTTCTTCTGCATTCTGTTCAGTTTAATAGTATCCTTCTTGTAGCAAGGTGATTAAAAATGAACACAGTACTCCAAAAGCAGCCTCACCAATGTCATGTACAGCTGCATCATAATTTCTCAACTTCTACACACATTACCCTGACTGATCAAGACAAGCAGGCTACAAGTCTTCTTCACTGCTCTGTCTGCCTGTGACTCCACTTTTAGAACTGTGCACCTGAACTTGAAGGTCCCTCTCTTCCATTAGGCTCCTTAAGGCCGTACTATTCACCACGAAACTCCTACATGGATTTGATTTTCCAAAATGCAACAGGTCACACTTATCTATATTAAACTCCGTTTGCCATTTCTCGGCCCACTTCCTCAGTGGATAAAGGTCAATCTCATCCAAATCATTGACATAGATAACAAATGGTGATGGGTCCAGCACTGACCCTCGAGGCACACCACTAGTCATAGGCCTCCAGTCCAACAAGCATCCTTCCTCTATTACTTTCTGCTTCCTACCATCAAGCCAATTGTGTATCCAATTTGCCAACTGTCTCTGGATTCCATGCGATCTAATCTTCCATGTTTATCACGTGAAGCCTTCCATTTGCTCTTAAATATTTCATTTGATTGGTAATCCCATGAGATCACTTTGAATATGCATTATTAACGATTTAATGCAAACTATTATACCATCTCAGCAAAGTCTAAATTGATGAGAAGGGGCTTAGGAGGGTTTCCACAAAACACAGCCTCACTGGGATTCAGTGGTGTGATTTGCTGTTGCCTCCCACACCTACTACTCAGTCTCATGTTTTAGGTGAGATGAGTTACAACTCCATAGTAGAAGGGTTAGGTCATCCATAGATAAATAGTGATGAACAAACATGACGGTATCAATGCAGGCTGATTCTTTTTCTAATCAAACTGTCCAGAA
The DNA here is from genome assembly GCF_030684315.1 of Stegostoma tigrinum. Taxonomy (NCBI): domain Eukaryota; kingdom Metazoa; phylum Chordata; class Chondrichthyes; order Orectolobiformes; family Stegostomatidae; genus Stegostoma; species Stegostoma tigrinum. The sequence continues at coordinate 84,895,335 of NC_081363.1, forward strand.
CTGTTTTTAGTCACCTCCGGAGCAGGTAAGTCTCCTGGTTCAGAGGTCCAGACACTACCACAATGCCATAAGAACCCTTCATGGAAGCATTGTTTATGATAGCTAAATGTACAATTGAACCTAATTTGATTCCTCGTGAAATCCAAACATTGCCCTGCTGGAAATATTCAACTCATTAAGCACACTTGTTAATGATGTAGAGTGGCTGCTGTAGGACTGGAGCGGACAAAGCCAGAAGTCAGGCAACACAAGTTTATAGTGCAACAGGTTTATTTCAAATCACAGGTTTTTGGAGTGCCACTGCTTCGTCAGTTGCGCGCTTCCCTCCACTTCGCCTAACAAAGCAGCAGTGCTTCAATAGCTTGTGATTTTAAATAAAGCTGTTGGACTATAACCTTGTATTATAGACAATTGTTAATAGCTGTGAAAGTACATGTTACAGGCTTATTCTTCATTGAAGATGATTGTTGATTGCACTATTGTGTACTTACAAATCTGATGAGAAGCCACTAAAGTATATATTATCATCTCCCAAAGAACCATAGTCCACTGACTTTACAACAAGTGGAACCAGGATTTCGACCTTCATATGCACTCTGTATTGGGTTGTTTACAATCTGTACTAAATTCAAGTCATGTAGAATTTGCTCAATGTTAAGCTGATTAAAGTCTCACATTGTAACAATGCAAGCATCTGGATGATGTGAATGAAGGTTGTTACAAATTGCTGGCTGCTTTTTCACAGACTCGTGAACCTGAAGTTGTAGTCAACATTCAACTGGTATTCCTCCTTTGCAGTTTCCTCGATAGAATACCTAGAAAATGACACAGGAAGTACTAATATTCCATGTCAGTTACATAAAGAGTAGTAACGCTGCTTGTCTACACAGACAGCAAGTGTACAGTAACACAGGCTTGCAACTTGAAATTCATCTGCTCAGCATCAGCACACTCAATGGCCTCCACTATCAGGGGATATCACTGCTTGCACAAGAGGAAGTGTCAACTCAAAGATTTACAAACCAGGAAGGTCCAGTGACTTTGCAACCAAACAGACAGCAAGTTATGCAAGTACCTTTTCCCATGCATGAAACAAGAGGTGGTCTGTGAAAGTGTGCAGAACTTCACAAACTCAAATATTAACTGTCCATACCAGCGATTGCTTGTCAGTTGGGTGGGGCGTCAAGGAATGAATCAATGATAACCTCTGAAGTCCAGGTAAGTTTGAGGAGAGAATGTACAATATAAACATTTTCTCTAGAATTTGGAAGGTTAAGGCATGATCTGATCAAAGTCTTTAAGATATTAACAAAAGGCAGGGTAGATAAACTATTTCCACTAATTAGGGGTTTCTAAAACTAGGGGGCATAGTCTGAGAACTAGGACCAAAGTCTGAGAATGAGAACCAGACAGTTCTGGAGAGATTTTAGGAAGCCCTTCTACACACAAAAGGGTGGTAGATGTTTGGAACTCTCATCTACAAACAGCAGTGGATGCTGCATCAGTTGATTAAAAATCTGAGATAGATAAATTTTTGTCAAGAAAGGGTTTTAAGGGACATGGGCTTTGTGGAGTTAGGCCAAAGAGCAAACATGATTTCATTGAATGGTGCAGGGGCTGAATGGCCTACTCCTCTTCCTATGCTCCTGATGTGTTAGTATCTGCCTGAACTGCACACAAAACATGTGACAACAATAAATCAAATCAGATCAAATCTTCAGTATTATATCAACTCCATATCTGCCACAGGAACAAGCTCAAACTCATGATTAATCTAAAAATAGAAGAGAAGTATTGGATAAGACAAAAAAAAACACACAAAACAATGAATCTGCTACAGTCTATTTATTGCTCAATTTGTTACAGTATTGCATAAGTTAAACAGTTCACCAACACATACCAAGCTACAGTTCAGGATTGCAGCTGCTGATGGAATTGCATTAGCCGATGGATTCAGACAGCAGTCCACTCCCAGTGATAGCCAAGTAGCAAATGAATTTAACAGAATGGAGGAAAGCTTGTTGTAAACTGCACAGTGCAACATTTGCTAATATTTGAATGCTGAGAAGTAAGATAAATATCATTGTTTGGAGTAGATCAATATTCATTGTTTTGAGTGCTGGTGACGAACAAATATAACTGAGCTGTGTTGGCCAAGCTTTCCTCCAGTTCCTTACAGCTAGCCAGTTTTACAGTTCGATACTGCCTATACTGGATAACAGCTCAAGCAATTGTCTCCCAATGATGGGGAATTAACTTTGATCAGTCAACTCGGCTGGATTGCAGAAGATTCTAAGAAATTCTTCCAGATAGAAAGAAAAAAAAAGACAGGGGCTGGACAGTATGCTTTAATGATTTGAAGTGGCTGAGCATGAAAATTGATATGCCTGTAGCACAAACCCACCATAAATTAGTAATGTAGTCGTGAGGCGGCAGGCCAACTTAACATCTTATATGTAGATTTTGTGATGATTATATGGACACGAAAGCTGACTAGGACCGGTGTATATTTAGTACATTTCTGAGTACCAGGTAGAACGATATAGTGACTAATGTGGATTCACTATTTGCTGTAGTGTAAAGTGACCTGCAGTCCTTGATAGCAAGTCACTGGCTTCTGAAGGCTTAAAATACCCAAAATGTTGTACTATTCTGTAAATCAGATTGCAGGTTATACTAATATGGATGTGATCAGGTTACGTGTTGGACTGTGTAGGTGTAATCAAGTTCTGAATGTCAGATGACAGGTCACAAAGCCAAAGCGCAGTACACGCACAACTTATGCTTATGAACAATTTCAAAACAGTGATGCTTCCTCTGCTCCACTCTCAGAGCTCTGTTGAAGATTCTTTTTCAAGGCAGCCAAGTGTGGCAGCTGGCTTGTAGTTAACAGTGGCTGTATTTTCAAAGGCCCAAAATCACACTCTCACACCTTAGAGCACAGGCCACACTTCTGTTAATGCCTATGTCTCAGAGTGACACTGGTCCCTAGTCCACTCTCCTCTCCAACCAGTTCATCCAACTTGTTCATTGCTGCTAACAATCGATAGTGAGCCACCACAAGCTGTCTTTTCAACTAGAAGTTAAAAAGGAAGGCAGTCAGATGGACATTCAATTCATAAAGGACTGAAACATTACCAGGCAGTGTCAGCCAAGGTGGGAAAGACGCATAACCGGTAATAATGCTAAAAGCAAAATAAAGTTGTTCAGTAAGCCACATTCACAGGTTTCACACAGCTGTTGCTGTGTAGTCAGGGGATTTCGCGAGAAAACTAATAATTCTGTAATCTACTAATCTACAGTTCTACTAATCCAACATTACAGCTTTGATGGCTGGTTCATTGAGTGGTGATGTAATCTTGTTATTGCATTAATCTTAGATTGTATTTAGCATCCGCACCACCCACCTTCCTACATCCCTTTGATAGTTTGTATTATCCTTAATGGTCTTTGCATGTAATGATTTAATTGGAAACATGAGTGACTTATTGGTGATGTTTAATGCATGGAAAAATACCACAGATGATTTGGTGATGGGGAAAAAAATTAGTTACATGTCAGGGCAGTTCTGGAAAGAAGAATAAAAAAGGGAAAAAAACTGCCAACACTTGTATTGCAACACTAGGGGGAGGACTTCTTGCACACGTGCAGATGCAGTGACATGCCTGTTAGGTCACTGCCGGCATTGAGTGAACAGACAAAACTAGACCAGCTCGTCCCTGCCTCCTCAACCTGTCCTCCTTTTCTCCCACCTATTTGCTCCTCTTGCCTCACTGACCAATCCCCACAACCAACCTACTAGCCTCATCTCTGCCTCCTTGACCTGTCCATCTTCCCTCGACTGACCAGCCCCCATCCTAACTCCTCAGCTTTACTGGCTCCATCCCTGCCTCCTTGACCTGTCCGTCTCCTCTACACCTATCTGCTCCTTTATCCACCTTTCATCCGCCTCCACCCCCCCTCTATTCATTTCAGAGTCCCCTTCACCTTCACCATTTCTGAAGAAGGGTCCATACCTGAAACGTCAGATTTCCTGCTTCTCTAATGCTACCTAGCCTACTGTGTTCCTCCAGCTCTACATCTTGTTATTTTAGATGAGAAAAGGCATTGTTTTTTGGCTCTCCTCGCTTCCTGCACCATCCCTCCCCCAACCCCACCCCAAAATGCTTTGCCCTTGCACTTCTATCTTTCACTGTTTGTACCCCCACTCCACAGGAGAAAGGGGCAGGTGGAGAGGTAACTGGTGGCTGTGTCAGTGTAGTGAGGTATAGCTACCAGAAGTGGTGAGTGGTGTAGCCAAGTGTGAGTCCAGGGTTTGGCGTGATTGAGTGATGGGGAATGTTGGACAAACGGTGCATGTGTCAGGTGCCAAATCGGGATCAAACTTTCAATTTCTTTCCATTTCCTGTTCAGAGGTAGTAGACACCATGGTGAAGATTGACCTCTTCCTTTCCATCACCCTACCCACACTCCATTTTGACCAGACAGGCTTTACAGTATATTTCGTTACTTCCAGTGGAGACAAAATCAGGACCTGAAAATGAGAGTCACTACTGAGGTGGTATCCACATGCACGTATCAGACGGTACAGGACAAACTGTAGCATGGGCCCATCCTGTCCATATTTATAACTTAGCACCAAACTGAGTGGTCAACACAGCAGGCCAGGCAGAGTAGGAAGGTCAACGTTTCAGGTCGGGACCCTTCTTCAGAACTGGGGAGGGGCAGAGAGCTAGGATCTGGTACAACTGTCTTATTTCCCAAAGGTTTAGGACATAGACACATTGAGCACCATATTACCTCTCCTATGTGCTGAGTTAAGCATTGAGGTTGAAGACTTAGGGCAGCAGCTTCCACCTCAGACGTGCTCTGCAACATGTAGCTGAAAGATGAAACAGTTACACAAAGGATCACTGCAATTTTTAGCTTTGTTTCTAAACACAAATACACTTTAATTTACTCTCTTAGCATCTCAAATTATTACAACTTTCTTGGTTGAGATGTTGCAACATTACATCAGCATTTAATAAGTGCACCGCAAGGCCACATAAAAAGAAAATGATGATTAGTTAGTTCATTTTGTCATGATACATAAAAGGAAGGAACATGGCATTTTCCTTCTCTTTAAATACAGCAAACTTTATTTTAACTGGCACTTTATGAACCTGCACTCTCACTAAACAAGCAAAAAATTATGTACCTCAAATACCACAAAGTTTACTGTATTACTGCAATGAATAATCAGTTGAGGGTGTGATTTATGCTCTAAATAAAATACAACAATGATGTTACGTTCCTATTACTTAGTGTATATTTTTACTTTGCTTATGTGGACCTCTTGGTCAACCAGAATATTTGACCAACTGGTTCCCTAGGTACTAGTTAATAAAAAATAATTGCTGTATTGTAGGATATTTTACACTCACTGAACCGATTACAAGAGATCCTATTTCTAGTTGAGCAATGCATATTAGACACTTGCAAGGCAGAGCACCACTGACAGAATTGGCCTGCCTACTTCATAGGTCTCCTACACAATTCTAGTCTAGTGCTTGCTGCACAACCAACTCTTGCATTAAATCACAGAACATGGTTTTCAACTCTGATCAAAAATTCTCAATGATTTGGCACTGTCACTGTTGAAAGTCTTCATTAGGGACTGGAAAGAGAGGAAGAGTCATCTTAGCATTTTCAATCATTTCAGTTTGGATTCCAGTTAAATGAGCAGAGCTGTAAAATCCATTTTCACTGTTTCAATCTAATTACTCCCTAAATATTTCACCTATGATCTTGAGAGCCATTATGGGTTACGTTTGAACTTGGGTAATGAATAAATAGGACAAGTGTATGGAACTCGGGCACCAGGACTGCTATTACTACTCACCAGTGCAAGGCACACTTGTCCAAGCAGTATAGTCCACGTAAGTGATCCAAAGCATCTGTTGTAGAGAAGGGAACAATACCCACATGGGCTCTGCAGAAGCTGCAGTAAAGTGACTTGTAAAGGCTACAAATAAAAAACGTGATATAGAAGTTGAAAAAGTCCCCGTGAATAACCTTACTAACAATTTGCTATTTCGATGTCAGTTTTATTCTAATGTTTTGTAACATTAAGCCAGTCTCTTTTGCAGGTTTTTTTGAAATGTTTATATCTGTATCATCTGTATTAAGACAGAAGAATTCACACTGATTTTCAGTAAAGTATACTCATTGGAAGGTCATAGATGTTTGTCTAAATTACTGTAGCAATGGTTAAAAGCAAGACTTGCAGTAACCAAATTCTGTCAAACTCACAACCTAAATCCTTTGCTTCCTCAGAGTCATTGCATTATCTAGGATATCAATATCAATGTTGGTTCAAGGATTTCCACTGCACTGTGCTTCTCAAGCCTTACTGGCTTTCTGGGGGCAAAGACATGTCATGCTTCAAGAGCTTCTGATGTCCAAATGACACACTGCACCCTCCAAACAGAAATTTGTTCAGGCAAAATTTTTGGTTCCTATTATGAAAAGGATCTGGACTACATTACCAGTGTGTGGGGTGGAGGGAGAGTCGGCTGTGGATTTTAAGAGGAAACTGGATGAAAATCAGGAAGGGAAATATTTGCAGGGCTACAGGGAATGGGACCAGATGTACTCCTAGAGACATCACTGACACAGTGGGCTAAATGTCATCCAGTGCTGTAACAATTCTATGATCACACGTTTAGGTTATTTACACAAGGGATCTTTAAATGTGTTCCTGTTATCAGTTCCATTATTAGGCCTGTTAACATAGGGCTGACAAATTCAAGTTTTGTTTTCACATTTGGCAAATAAAATTACATGTTGAGAGAGATAATGGGAACTGCAGATGCTGGAGAATCCAAGATAACAAAGTGTGGAGCTGGATGAACACAGCAGGCCAAGCAGCATCTTAGGAGCACAAAAGCTGATGTTTTGGGCCTAGGCCCTTCATCAGTAAAGGGGGATGGGGGGAGAGGGTTCTGAAATAAAGAGAGAGAGAGAGAGAGAGAGAGAGAGAGAGAGGAGGGAGGCTGATCGAACGTAGATCGAGGAGACGGACAAGTTAAAGGGGTGGGGATGGAGCCTGTAGAGGGGAGTATAGGTGGGGAGTTAGGGAGGGGATAGGTCAGTCCAGGGAGAACAGAAAGGTCAAGAGGGCGGGATGAAGTTAGTAGGTTGGAAATGGAGGTGCGGCTTGAGGTGGGAGGAGGGGATAGGTGAGAGGAAGAACAGGTTAGGGGGAGGGGACGAGCTGGGCTGGTTTTGGGATGCAGTGGGGGGAGGGGAGATTTTGGAGCTTGTGAAATCCACATTGATACCATTGGGCTGCCGGGTTCCCAAGCAGAATAGGAGTTGCTGCTCCTGCAACCTTCGGGTGGCATCATTATGGCACTGCAGGAGGCCGGTTTGTAATAAACAACTGCACCTCCCAGTCGCGAACCATTTCAACTCCCCCTCCTATTCCTTAGACAACATGTCCATCCTGGGCCTCCTGCAGTGCCACAACGATGCCAGCTGAAGGTGGCAGGAACAGCAACTCATATTCCGCTTGGGAACCCTGCAGACCAATGGTATCAATGTGGATTTCACAAGCTTCAAAATCTCCCCTCCCCCAAGTGTATCCCAAAACCAGCACAGCTCATCCCTGCCTCCCTAAACTGTTCTTCCTCACCTATCCCCTCCTCCCACCTCAAGCTGCACCTCCATTTCCTACCTACTAACCTCATCCGGCCCTCTTGACATGTCCATCCTACCCGGACTGACCTATCTCCCCCTACTTCCCCACCTATACTCACCTCTACAGGCTCCATCCCCGCTCCTTTAACTTGTCTGTCTCCTCTTCACCTATCTTCTCCTTTATCCATCTTTGATCCAACTCCCCCTCTCTCCCTATTTATTTCAGAACCCTCTCCCCATCCCCCTTTTCTGATGAAGGGTCTACGCCTGCCACAAACGTCAGCTTTTGTGCTCCTAAGATACTGCTTGGCCTGCTGTGTTCATCCAGCTCCACACTTTGTTATCTCAAAATTACATGTTGATTTGATTTGAATCCACTGCATTCATTAATTCTTCTATTGGTCAGCATGTTATAGACTGTGTCCCTAAACTCATTGAACACCCTCAGGTCTATAAGCATCCATCGATTTACAGCGATTTACTGTCTGTTCTAATCTGGCTGAGCCGATTCCTTTCTAGCCTAACTTGAGGTCTTTCAGCTTGAACATTTTAGAACACTCTCTTGAATTGAATTAAATTAGATTTATTGTCACATGTTCTCAAACGAATACAGTAAAATATTTAAGTCACATTACAGCACCATCTTAGGTACAAAGGTCCCTAGGCACAGACACTCAAGATCAAATTCCTTAGAGAACAAAAAACAATTATAAAAGCAAAGAAATAAACAGTCCAGCATTATAGGTCATAGGAATAAAATTAGGAATGCAGTGTAGTAAGAAGTTCAGAATATCAGTCTTTCTGACCCAACTCATGCCAGCACTTAGCCTCAAGAGAGACATTCACCGCCTCAGCAGTGCCTGTGCGGGACCCACCAATGTAGGCATCACCCCACTTCAGGCACTATCTGCCGTTGGCCCCACTTCACTGACACTGCTGCACCCACACTTGCCCCACAACCAAGGATCCCGGGCCAACACAAAGCCACGAGTCCCAGTTTGGCTGCAGATGTTACCTTGCTGCAATCTTGAACAGTCTGCTGCTGCTAGCACCGCCCTCCCTGACCACTCGTGAATCTCAGCTTTGAGTTAATTAAATGTATAGCATAGAAACAGGTTATTCAGCTCCACTGAGCAAAGCCAGCATCATTTCACACATAAGCCTCCCCCAACTCTACTTTCTATTGACATAAATGTACTTTGCATTTATAGCTGCCCCATTTAGCATAGTATCATTTCAACATCTGTAAGGACCATGCCTTTTTGTTTTATCTTTAAAAGCTGTCAATTGCATTGAGAAAGAACTATTTGTAAAAATAGGGATTTACCAGATCGCACAATATCACAGCTGTTGTGAAGTGTTGTGTGTGTACAAGTTTGTAAGAGGATTAGAGTTTTAGATAGTAGGGTTGTATGGCAATGGTTTATATCTTTAGAGATAATTAATTGTTTAGTACAGAAACCTGGTGCAAAAGTCAAGAAAATTGGGAAACTGTGAAATGCAAAACTTTAAATAACCAGAGATAACAAGGTGTAGTGCTGGATGAACACAGCAGGCCAAGCAGCATCAGAGCAGGAAAGCTGACTTTTCGGTTCGAGCTCCTTCTTAAGATTCATCCAGCTCTACTCCTTGTTATCTCAGATTCTCCAGCATTGGCAGTTCCTACTATCACTTTAAATAACTATATTATAATATTAATAAATAATATTAACTACAGATTCCTTGCTTGCTTAGGGGCGGCATGGTAGCTCAGTGGTTAGCACTGCAGCGTCACAGTGCCAGGGACCCGCGTTCTATTCCAGCCTCCGGTAACTGTGCGGAGTTTGCACATTCTCCCAGTGTCTGCGTGGGTTTTCTCCAGATACTCCGGTTTCCTCCCACAGTCCAAAGATGTGCAGGCTAGGTGGATTGGCCATGCTAAATTGCCCGTAGTGTTCAGGGTGTGTGGGTTATAGGGGGATGGCATGCTCCAAGGGGGGGTGTGGACTTGTTGGGCCAAAGGGCCTGTTTCCACACTGTAAGGAATCTAATCTAATCTAAACTTAAACTAAATGTAAAAATGTCTGTAAAAAAGGAAAATGTAATATTGGAGCCAGCGTCTAGGGACTGCGTAATGGGCCCTCGCTTACCTGACTGCCTACTGTTGTAAGTTTCTGGCCATATCACAGCTGCTGCATGTGGGTCTTTTTTGGGGGGCTGCTGTGCCCTTCTTGCCAGTAGCTGCTCCCTCAATTTAGAGCTTACAGGTATGACATTTAATTCATTTTCTATTAAGGAAGGCCCTGCAGAACCCAACCCCAGTTTTAACTCTGATTCATGTCAATGCTTCACTTAAAATCTTTTTGCTTAAAAACAGGAACACCACTTGGAACTTAATTGGTACAGCTGATGTCCCATCACACTATTCTCCTTCACACACTTAATTTGCTTCTCCATGAAAGTGTAGAGTGGATCATATCTTACTTATTGGGGTTTAGGAGCAGGGTGATCTTATTGAAACAAAAGATACTGAAGTGGCTTGACTGGGTAAATGTTCAATGTTATCACTTATGTTGAAATTTAGAAGCCACAGTTTAAAACAAAAGAGGTCTTGCATTTAAAGATGGAGACGTGGAGGAACTCCTTCTCATTAGTCATTAGTAATCGGAATTCTCTTCCCCAGCAAGCAGTGGAGGCTGCATAGAATCACTGCATTCCTGAAAGTGTTGAAAGAGACCATTTGAGCCATTGAGTCTGCAGCAACCTTCCAAACAGCATCGCATTCTCCATACTATCCCTGTAACCCCACATTTCCCAAGCCCTATCAACCTAACCTCCACAGCCCTGGGCACTATGGGACAATTTAACATGGCCAATCTACATAACCTGCATACCTTTGGACTGTGGAAAGAAACTGCAGCAACTGGAAGAAACCTACATAGACATGGGGAAAACGTGCAAACTCCACATAGACACCCAATGCTGGAATCTATTTCGGGTCCTGCAATGCTGTCAGGCAGCAGTGCTGATCATTATGCCACCCCAATTAAATATATTCAATTAGTCAGTTATTTGGCTACATGGGAGTGAAACATTATGGAGGACAAGCTGAAAAGTGGAGTTAATGCCATAAACAAATTACTGAACAGCAAAGAAGGTTTGAAGGGACTAGTTGCCCACTTCAGCTTCTACTTTAATTACCTAGAGGAAGCAAATCGCAAACTTTAACAACGAAGTACCCCTTGAAATCATTACTAAATTCATGATTAACTATCTTACTTACGATCCTTCAATTTTGGTTTCTACCAAAAGTGAAAGCATTTGGCCTATACCCATCCCACCAGACACATACGTCGTCTTAGAGACCTCTATCAGGTCACCCCTCAGCCTTCACTAACCTAGAAGGAAGGATTTCAGCCTATATATAAGTGATCTCTGTTCTAAAATCATTCTCGTACTTCTTTGAATCCCTCTTCATTATTTTTATAGTGGGAAGTCCAAAGCTGTGCACTGTGCGGACTAACCAAGGTTCAATACAAGTTTAAAACATTTTCCACTTCTCAGATCTATCCCTCTAAAAATGAACACTTTTGCTGGGTTTCTTTGCTTTTTTGTGAAATAATGGCCTCACTAATCTTTATTGCTACTTCCAATGATTCGTGTTTCTATCTCTCCAGATCTTTTGGACCTTTTAACTTGTTTCATCTCTTATTATCCAAGTAGTCTGTGATCACCTTATTCCTATCCAAGTACACCATGTCACACTTGACTGTTTCAATACAGGAGTACAGGAACTCCAACAGTACTTCTAGCAACATCTGTGGCAGGGTTTGCAAAACAACGTGGCAAAGAGCAGTTAATAAAGGTTGCTCAATGATGTTGAGGACACCACAGAAAATTAAGCTTGGACACCAAACCTAGTAAAGACACTCTGTGGTAGAGAACACAACAATATAGCTGAATACTAAGTAATCTTGGTACAGGGAAGGTCAGCCATAAAAGATAACCCTCTGCTTCTCTCAAAACTGTATTTGTGTGCATTGATTCTGTTTGCTGTTGTAATTTGTTAGAGTATTAAATCTTTGACATGAGGTTAAAAATTATATACAACTTGAATGATTAAAAATGACTTTAGCTTCTATTATTCCCAGCTAAGTATAAGCAGTAGCTGGCATTGTATGCTCACCATTTAGACATTGGCCCTTCACACCCAATAAAGCTGACGGGATCCATGTCCACATTTTCAGTCACCCCTGAAACCAAGACAACAGAAATTCTACGAATGAGAAAGGACATCAGAGCTGTGGTGAAATGGTATTTCCACTAGAAGCTTTCTAAAAACTCAAATGCAACTTAATGCCCTCTGGGATTGTGGAGTCAAATCAGCTCAGAAACAGTTATATGGCAGTTCTGCTTTATGTTCATGATTTAAGAATTAATTCCCAGTAAAAAGGAGAAATGTGATTGCCTTCAGGGGCATTAAGCCTAAGTGCTTACAGCAACAGAGACCAAGTCACTAGAATGGGAGGTGGTGGGTGGGGATGTCTAACAGCTAATACCTGCCACATTTGGCATTCTCTACAGGATATCAGCTTGTGATTTCATTCTAAGATTTGATTTGATTTGATTTATTGTGGCCACGTGTACCCAAGTACAGTGAAAAGTTATTTTTGCGAGCAGTACAATCACAGGGTGCTTAGTCAGAGCGAGGCACACAAGGTAGTGACTGCACAGGAGGCGTACAAAAGCGAGGTCAACATTAGAATTGAAATTATAGAAGTCCATTCAACAGCCTGATAACAGCAGGGAATATGCTGTTCTTGAACCTGTTGGCGCATGTGGTCAAGCTTCTGTATTTTTCTACAAGATTTACAGAAGTAGGCCATTCAGCCCTTTATATCTGCTCTGCCATTCAACGAGATCATGCCTGATCTGATAATCCTTAACTCCACGTTCTTGCCTTGATGCTCCTCCTGATTAAAAATCTATCACCATTTATACATAGCTAACCTAACACTTACTCAAACATAACAGCATGTTCAATGGTAAGCTGCTACCGCAGGATTGCAGAGAATCTCCCAACACAGTGTGACATCTCTTGCACTGGAAGATCACACAGTCCTTCACCTTCAAGGACCCAATCACAACACTGTCCATCTAAACAGGGCACACAGGAAGAAAGAGAGAGAAAACAACTGATCAAATCAATCAACCATCGCAATTGGGATGTGCAAACCGAACTATATTGATGAAATATTCGGACTGTAAACACAATTAAAGTATATTTCAACATGTTATGAAGAAAACCTCAGGAATCCATAGAATCCCTACAGTGTGGAAACAGGCCTTTCGGCCCAACAAGTCCACACTGAACCTCTGTGCATCCCACCCAGACCCATCCCCCTATAACCCACCAACGCTACACATCCCTGAACACTATGGGCAATTTAGGATGGCCAATCCACCTAACCTGCACACATTTGGGCTGTGTGAAACCGGAGCACACGGAGGAAACCATGCAGACACGGGGAGAATGTGCAAACTCCACACAGACAGACACCAAAGGCTAGAACAGAACCTGGGTCCCTGGTGCTGTCAGGCAGCAGTGTGAACCACTGTGCCACCCCTGGAACTGGAGTAGCCATTAAACACAATGGCTACAAGAGCAGGTAAGAGGCTAAAAATCCTGTGGTGAGTATCCCGCCTCTTGACTCCCCAGAGCCTGTCCACGATCTACCAGGTACAAGTCAGGAGTGTGATGACATACCTCCCACTTACCTGGACAGGTAAGGCTCCAACAACATGCAAGAAATGTGACACCATCTAGGAAAAAGCAGCCCTATTTGAATAACACCACATCCACAAACATTCACTCCCTGCAATGCTCTTTAGTAGGGATGTCAACTATCAACACGATGCATTGCAGAGATTCACCAAAGCTCCTTGGATGGAACCTTTCACGATCACTATCATTTAGAAGGACATGGGCAATGGATACTATAAACACCACCACCTGCAACTTCCCTTCCAAGCCACTGTCCACACTGACTTGGAAATATATTGCCATTTCTTCAGTGTCACTGTGTCAAAATGCTGGAAATTCCCTCCTTAATGGCATTGTAGGTCAGCATATGGACTGTAGTGGCTCAAGGCGGCAACTCACCACTTCTCAGATAGGCAATAAGTGCAAGATCCACATACCACGAATGAAATGTTTAAAATCCTGACTATCAAATCCTACCAATGGAATAAAGTGACAATTTGCTGTAAACTCAGTTTCCTTTCTGTCTTAACGGGTAAAAGGAGAATCATTTTCAAGTTGTTGTGGGAACAAGTTAGAGGAAGCTTAAAGAGCTATCATAGAGCATGCAGATGAAAACTAAAAGTATTTTTTTAAGAAAACCCATCCTCAACAGTTTTTTCCAAGTATTTTACGCCTCAACTGCTTTTTAGGGTACTTCCAGAAAGACCACTATTGTATTGCCTATTCACTAGTATATTGCTTACCCAACCACTGTGTTCATCGCCACACTTTTTTTTCTTTCTTTCCTTCCTTCTTTTCACTGAGGGATGGTGTTGAATGTTGGAAGGATTTATAAGCTGAATAAGAACCTGTCCAGTGTTACGAACACTCCTTCCAACAAATCTAGAGTGGGACTTGAATGCAGTTCAGTGGCAGAAATGCCAGCAATTGAGCCACAGTACCTCCACTGCCCAGCAAGCATTTGGAAAACAAATCTTCTGTCTATCTATCTCAATTGCCACTGGGCTGTTCAGTCACTAACAATGCCTAGACTCCAGGTCCTACACACAATAGGTACAGAAAGAGCTGGAAAAACTCAGCAGGTCTGGCAGCATCTAGGACAGAGAGAGAGAAACAGTGTTAACATTATAAGTCCAGTGTGACTCTCGTGCAGAATGTTGCTGCAGCACTCTTTTTATTTTCAAAACCCAACAATTTGCTTTTATACAAGACCTACACAGATGGACATGCTGTCAATTAGCAGACACTGAAATGTTGCACCAGAGAATGTGATTAGCTCTTGGCTTGTGTCTAGCATTGGCACATGAAGATAGGTTATAAACATTCTTACACTTTGACACTTTAGCATTCGATATAGAGGCCCTTGGTATTGAAACCACAACCATTGAACATGCAGTTTAAAGAAACGACTAGCTAGCACATTAGTGGCCAAGTGGAGAAAAAGTGCTATTTATAACATTGGGAAACTGCTCCATGGAGCAAAATCTTACACTGAGACAAGATCAAACGTAGTAAAAGAAAAGGCTTGTTTAAAGTGACAGATGAAGTGTAAAAGGGATATGATATGCAGAGGCAATAAGCTGGCAATCCAGAGGCACATAGTTTACTGAGAAAATTGCAACAGGAGTTTATTAAAGGAGAGGGTACGGCTCTGGTTCCTCATAAGCCTCTTTGACCATGTTTTGGTCATCTGTCCTGCTACCTTTTCATTGAGACCCAGTTTTGGTAACTTCATGAGACATCTGGTCACATCGAAGGTGCCAGAAATAAGCTTTTTTCGGCTGTGGGCTGAAGCTGAGAGCTGACACGAACCAAATCTTCCCCTCTAGTCTAGGCACTGCAGCGCCTCTCTGTAACAACAAACCCGCTCAGTAACCCACTCCCATCTCAAAACCCAAAGGCACCATGCCCTCTTCCAGCCAGTTCCTCCGCCAGGGGAACAACAGTGAGACATGTTGTTATTGCTGCCGCTGCCCTTGGGGGGTTATTTTATTTTTCTCTCGGGGGAGGGAAGGAGGAGGAAGAAGCGAACAACACCCCAGCCACCATATGCCCCAGACCCAACCAAACCCCCTCACCTCCTCCTCAAACACGACCGTTAGCAAACGCGCGCCGCACTGCGTTCAAACCAGCGTACATGCGCAGTACGCCGTCTTCGCGGAAACGGGGTGGGGCGTGGAGAAAGGAGGGGGACGGAACAGAGTAGAGGAGGTTTTGTGGGGGGGGGGAGATGAATTAGTTGTATTCCAAATGGTTGTCCATCGCTGGATGTCAAACTGGTTGGTCTGCAGTCGCTGGGATTATCCTCTCTTGAATGAGGCTGTCGTGAAGTTTGCAATTGTTTGTCAGACTCTGACACCTCTCAAGTGTGGAGCATACTGAAAGATTTGTGCCTAGGTCCCCTGCAATGTCAATTCTCACTTCCTTCAAAATCCTTGGGGGCATCTCAACCAGTCCTGGGCGCCTTGTTCATTTTTAAGTACCAACACTTCTGCAGTTTCAATTTTGATCGGCCCTAGTGACTGAGTTCCCTGTCACTATGACCTTAGGGAGCATTTCTATCATTAGTAAAGACAGGTGCATGGTGTTCATTTAATACATTCTTGATACCTAATTGGCGCTACTCCACCTTTTATCAGCCTTTTACTATTTACATGGCCGCGGAAGACTGTGACATTTCCTTATGCTGGCTGTCAGTCTTTTCTTAGAAATCCTCTTTGCTTCTCTCATTTGCTTTTTGACCTTCCCTCCAAACCTTTGATATTCCTCTTGGTTCTCAATTTAACTGAGACTTGGCATAGGCACATCTTTTTTAATCTTAATTCCTTTCTCCTTTTTAATCCAGGAGCTCTGGATTTGTTTGTTCCACCTTCTCTATTTGAGAGGATGTATCTTGACTGTACCTGAACCATCTCCTCTTTGAGGGTATCCTATTGTTCAGTTACTACTTTTTCTACCAATCTCTGGTTC
Organism: Stegostoma tigrinum; assembly: GCF_030684315.1. Classification (NCBI taxonomy): domain Eukaryota; kingdom Metazoa; phylum Chordata; class Chondrichthyes; order Orectolobiformes; family Stegostomatidae; genus Stegostoma; species Stegostoma tigrinum. The sequence goes on from NC_081363.1 coordinate 84,911,731, forward strand.
CAGTCAATCCTGCTCAACTCTGTTCTTGCCTCATTGAGGTGTCCTCTCTGCCATTGACTGATCTCACTGTTGCAGATCATTTTCCACCATCTAATAATACAATGGTCACTGTTTCCTAAACGTCCCCTCACTGACACTTGATCCACTTGACTTATCCTCATTTTCAAGAGCCAGGTCCAACAGTGCTTCCTTTCTTGTCAGACTGGACATCTACTCCCTTTGGAAGCTCTCTTGAACACAGTCCAGGTACACTTGAGTGTCCCAGTCTATATTTAGGTCATTGAAGTCTGCATTAAAACTATTCTAGAATGTTACCATTTGTCTATAATTTCCCTGCAGATTTGTTCCTCCACATCTTTCCCACTGGTGGCCTAGAAACTGCACCTAGCAACATAATTGTAACCTTTTTGTGTACCCTGGTTTTCTCCCTTACAATTCTCCCTTCATTCCCAAACCCACACTTTTATTGTCCATCCCTAGTTGTCCTTGAAGTGACTTGCTGGGCCTTTCAGAGTGTCAGGCACATTGCTGTGGATCTGGAATCACACTGATATGACAAAACCCTGGCAAGGTTCCCCAATTTGTTACACCCAGTTCCCTGGTGATGCTGCTAATTTGTTAGCATGGTTTCAGACAGAATACCCCAAATCATGAAGTTGTCGGATGAGCAGAGACAAAATTGGCTCCACGTCTTCACTCAACTTATTCAAGTTGATTACAGAAATATTAATTTAAAAACAGATCCTTTACCTTATGGAGATGGTAGGAACTGCTGATGCTGGAGTCTGAGATAACACAGTGTGGAGCTGGAGGAACACAGCCGACAAGGCAGTATCAGAGGAACAAGAAAGCTGATGTTTCGGGTTGGGACCCTTCTTCAGAAATCCTTCTCCCAGACCTGATTAAACTCGTGATTTCAAAGAGTCCAATTTAATCAGGCTTTCTTGACTTAACATAGAGTGAGTTTATTAAGTACCAAACGAAAGAAGAATTTGCAAACACTTTAAAATTAAGAGGTGAGAATATTATTTCTTTTTAAAAAGAGACATATGGGTCAGTCTCTAAACTGTTTCTGATGAATAGGTAGATGAACATTGCCAGCACTGCATTCGAGGCTACTGGTATCACTGACATTGCTGTTTGAGCAGTGGATTTCACAATTCTTTGTTCTGCAACAAACACAAAAGTGCTGGAGAAACTCAGCAGGTCTGGCAGCATTTGTGAAGAGAGAAACAGAGTTAAAGTTTAAAGTTTGGTATAGCTGTTTGTCTGAACTGAAAGGTGTTGAAAAATAGGTTTTATTGTACACTTTTGACAGAGGTGAAAGACACCAAGGGGGCTGATAATGTAGTGCAAAAGACAAAAAAAAGTTGTTAATAACAGAGAAAGAAAAGATAGGTTAAAAGGGTGTAAATTAAGATGTGAAAAGGAGAGCTTTGGCCCTTGTTACTAATTGCAAAGTAATCAAGAATTGGCGGTGGTGGAAGATAACGTAAGAAAAACAGAGTACGGACATAAAACAGTCAGTTTCTGAAGTTATTACATTCAATATCAAGACCTAGGGGCTGTAGATTGCCTATGTAGAAAATAAGATGTTTTTCCTTGAGTTTGCATTCTGCTTCTTTGGAAAATTGCAGCAGACCAAGGACAGAAATGTTAGCATGAAAGAAAGGTGGTTTGTTGAAATGGAATGCGCTGGAAGGTCATTCCTGTGGACAAAATTAGAGTATTCTGCAAAACGGTCATCTAGTCTGCATTTGGTCTAGCCATTGTATAGGAAACTGCACTGTGAGCAATGATTGGAATAGACTGGATTGAAAGAAGTGCAAGTGAAATGCTGCTTCGCCTGGAAGGAATTGGAGCTCAGGACAGTGAAGAGAGTGTTTTACACGTCGATTGACACTCTGATGAAGGGTCTAGGCCCGAAAAGTCAGCTTTTGTGCTCCTGAGATGCTGCTTGGCCTGCTGTGTTCATCCAGCCTCACATTTTGTTGACTCTGTAGTTCTGATTCCTTTTGACCTTGACTGGATTCCAGTATTGAGGGTGAGCGAGATTCATTTTGTTATCCTGTTTCCTTGTTCAATGCTTTGTAACACTTGGAGTGAGAGAAGGTAACACAGTGGTAAATAGGGGCTAGTTCTTTGTGTATGCCTATCACAGCACACTAAAGCTTGAACTGAGGCTGGTACATACAAGAGTTTTGTTCCACTAATACATTCCAGTGGAGTTGAAACTGGTTTTATAAATTATAAATTATTTATAAATTGTGCTCCTAAGATGCTGCTTGGCCTGCTGTGTTCATCCAGCCCCACACTTTGTTTTCTTGAATTCTCCAGCATCCGCAGTTCCCATTATCTCTTATAAATCATCTCCATGTTTGTTCTTCAAAGAGAAAAGCACAAAATGAGTGTGCAGTTTGGTCATCAATCCCTTATTATCTTTCTAGTCTCAAGAGATCAGTTGGCTCTAATCCCTCCCCCCCCCCTTTGAAGGGATGTTGTTTGAAGTTCCCTTTACATCAGTAGGTGTGAATTTCCATGGGCTTCTCCCTCTCTCTGTCCAGACAGGCACTTAATTTACATCTGCAGGAATATTTGACTATCAACACTCTTTTTAAAAGCACAATTAAGTTAAATTAAAAATGATCAGAGTACTTAGGGGTTCTGACCTAGGGTTGACCACTTTGTAGCAGAACAGGGCTAGAAGGCAGATTTCCATCCCTAAGTTACTTCATGGTTTTTTAGAGCAATTGAAAGCTCGTCTTTGTAATGGTGAATATGAAAGTAGCTTTCAGTTCCAGGCTTTCTAATTAATTAAATATTAATTCCATCAGATAGTGTGTTGGAATTTGAATCCTTGTTCCCAATGTTACTTTAGTAACATTGCCATTATGTCCCTACTTGACCAATGCTGAATGCCTGGGAGTTATCTGTAACAATAGGTAGATCTGAAAGAGAGAGGGTAGAATTTCGGTTGTAATCCACATGGAATAAGCCAGAGGAAGACAGTTACTAATGAAGGAACTGTAACTGTGAACTCCTGTTTTGCTAGACCTGATGAATAACAGGATGGGAAATAGAGAGCAGTTCAGGTAAAAGCGACAAACAAATCCGGTCAGACTTGAAAACCTGGTCAGAAATTGGAGCAGAACTTCTTAAAGGTCTGGATTTCTGCAAAAGAAATAGCCATGAATCAAATACTAACACAAATGCATGTAATTCTGTGGATTTTGTAAATCTGAAATAAACATTAAATGCTGGAATTGGTCACTAGGTCCAGCAATGGGAACAGTGTTTGCGTTTCAGGTGGTTGACTTTTCATCAGAACTGGGAAAGTTTGGACTTGCAGCAGGTATTAAATTACTGAAGTGGGGAATTAAAAAGGTCTATGATAGAATGTTAGATCAAAAGATTTGATAAAATGGGGAAAAAAAATTATGGTGTTAGGCCAAATGGAATTGTAATGGGACTAGGTAAAGTTACAAGAGCTATGTCTCGAGTGGGTGTAAATGGCAAAATGATAAATATCTGTCCTCTGAAAGTAAAAACACAAAAAAAGAGAAACAAGATCAATAAAGAAACAGGGAACTAAATTGGTCCAGATGCCAAGAATTGAAATTGTTTCACTCTCTGTTGAGTCCAGAAGGTTGTAAATTGTACAACTGAAAGATATAGTGCTTATGTTGAGTTTCATTAGAACACTATAGCGGTCTGGCCCAGTGAAGAGAGGGATATGGTTGGGTGGATTAGCCATGGGAAATGCAGGGTTACAGGATGGGGGAAGATGGTGAGTCTGGTTAGGATGCTGTTCAAAGTGTCAGTGTAGACTTGTTGGGCCAAATGGCCTGTTTCCATACTGTAGGAATTGTATGATCTTATCCTAATAAAATGACCCCAACATCCTATCCTTCCTGTACATTATTTTGTAAAGTCACATACCTTGAATATTTAGTTCCCACTACCCCTTTGTAATCATGTCGTCATAATGGCGGTAAGATTATTCCCATTAACTTCTGTGTGCTGTTAATTCATTTATTTTGTTCCAAATAATACTTACACTCAAGTAAAGAGACATTAATTTTGCCTTTATAGCATTTTTCGCCTTTTGATCCTATTTACTGACATTCCTCCAAGTTTGTACACTTTCCCCCTTCCTATCTCACTTGGGTATCAGAACCCAAAAATGTTCCCTATACTGCTGCCATATACTTTTGATTTGTCAGGCTAAATTTCTGTCTGCTTCTGCCTTAAAAGTAGCTAAAGATTCTGCATCCACTGCCTTTTAAGCAACAGAATTCCAAAGACACTTAACCCGAAACATCAGCTTTCCTGCTCCTCTGATGCTGCTAGGCCTGCTGTGTTCATCCAGCTCTACACCTTGTTAATCTTATGAAAGAATTTTATTTCGTCATCCCTGTCGGAAATGGCCAACCTCAATTTTAAATGATGACTCTCTAGTTCTAGATTCAGTCTCTCCAATGATCCGTAACACCCCCTAATGCTTGAATTCTTTGTCTTGCCCCTTGTCATAAAGGAATGCTCTATTAGCTTTCTTGATTACTTTTTCCCTTTATCCAAATCATTTCTATAAATTGTAAATAGTTGAGGCCCCAGCACTGAGCCCTGTGGCATGTCACATGTGACATCCTGCTCGTCTGAAAAGGCCCATTCATTCCTATCCTCTACTTCTTGTTAGCAATTTTTTTTTGCTTCTATCCATGCCCGTATGTCACACCAATATTTTATTTTCTGCAATAACTTCTATTGTATCAACTTAACAAATGCTTTTTGGAAATCTAAGTAGAGGTGACCTTATAGAGGTTTATAAAATCATGAGGGGCATGTATAGGGTGAATAACAAGGTCTTTTTCTTAGGGTGGGGGAGTCCAAAAATAGAGAGCATAGATTTAAGGTAAGAGGGAAAAGATTTGAAAAGGACCAGAGGGGTAACTTTTTCACACAGAGAGTGATGTGTGTACGGAACGAGCTGCCGGAGGAAGTGGTGGAGGCTGGTACAATGACAACATTTAAAAGGCATCTGGATGGGTATATAAATAGAGTGGGTTCAAAGGCATATGGGCCAAATGCTGGCAAATGGGACTAGGCCAGATTGGAGTGTCTGGTCAGCAAGGACGAGTTGGACTGGACTTGGTCTGTTTCTGTGTTCTATAATTCTGTGACTCTACAGTATATCCAGTGGTTTTTTTTATCTGTGGCACAAATTATTTTTTCAAGGAACCTCAGTAAATTAGTTAAATACGGCTACCCTTTGATAAATGTGTTGGCCACTGCCTGATTACCTTGAACTTATCTAAGTGCCCTGTTACAACATTTGAATAATAGCTTCTAACATTTTTCCTGTGACAAGATGTAAATGTAACTGGCTTGTAGTTTCTTGCTTTCTGCCTCTTCCGTTTTGGAATAAATGAGTACCGTTAGGTATTTTCTTATTTAAAGGAATCTTTCTTGATCTAATGAGTTTTAGAAAATTAAAACTAATGCGTCAGCTCTCTCATAAGTTAGTTCTTTTAAGATCTTTTAAGACCTTAGGATAAAATCCGTCAGAACCCGTGAACTTGTCAACTGTCAGTTTCTAACAATTTACTCAGTACTACTGGAGGAAGGGTCACTGGACCCAAAACGTTAACTCTGTTTTTTCCCTCACAGATGCTGTCAGACCTGCTGAGCTTTCTCAGCAACTTTGTTTTTGTACTCAGTATTACTTCCTGGTAATTGTAATTTTTTGGAGTTCTTTCCTACCCTTCATTCCTGATTTATAGTTATATCTAGGATGTCACTCTTATTCCTGTCTAATGAAGACCGACCCAAACAATCTGTTCAATTTGTCTGTCATCTCTTTCTCCAGAATTACTAATTCCTAAATTCATTTTCTACATAATCAACACTTACTTTGTTAATTCTTCTTTTCTCCTAACTGTTTTTATGTCTTTGTCTAATTTTCAGTGCCCTGATTTTTCCCTTCTTATTAAGCTTTTAATAATTTAAAAAAAACATTTCAGTCCAATCTTCTGGCCTTTCACCTATCTTTGCACAATTATATGTTTTTTGTTTCAGTTTGGTACTACCTTTGACTTTTTTAGTCAATCATCATGGCAGGTCTGGCCCTTGGAATTTTTCTTATTTGTCAGAATATTCTGCACTTAATTGTTTGCATCTCAAATGATTTATCTTTTAACCTAAACTTCCAGTTCACTTTTACTAGTTCTGCTTTCATGCAATCATAATTGCTTTTGTTTAAATTCAGAATAATTGTATTGTACCCATGCTTCTCTCCCTCATTCTGAATGTAAGATTCAATCATATTATGGCCACTGCTACCAAAATTGCTTTCACTATGAGGTCAGTAATTAATCCTATCTCTTTGGTCAAAACCTCCGCCAATGCTCCAGTGAAAATAACTCAAACCCAGGCAACACCCTTGTGAATCTTTACTGAACCCTTTCAAGTTTTGCAGCATCTTTCCTGTAGCAGGTAAACCAGAATTGCATGCTATGTTCCAAAAGAGACCTAATCGATATCCTGCACAGATGCAACACGACCTCCCAACTTCTATACTCAATGCACTAACCAATAAGGGCAAGTGTACTAAACATCTTCTTCCCCACTCTGTCTATCTGTGGCCTCTGCTTTCAAGGAACTATGAAACTATGCCCAAAGGTTTCTTTGTTTGGCAACAGTCCGCAGGACCTTACTATTAAGTATATGTAAGTCCTGCCCTACTAAAATGGAGCACCTCACATTTATCTAAATTAAAGCAGAGGACTGACCATGTTGAAGCCCCTGGACTGAGCATGGACTGTATCCCTGGGTACTGAGAGCCCTTGCCAGACTCCTGCCTGCCAAACTGATCTCAGGACTGTCCCATGCCAGTTTCTAACGTGGCCATTTGGTTGAATTAATGTGCAGTGTGTTTGCAGGCAGCTTGCATGTGGTGGGTGTTGCATTGCCCTTTTAGTGTGCCATTCAGCAAGATGCTTAGTCCACTCCCCAAAACCCAGTTCAATAGCAGCCCATCTGTGTATCTCTGCTAAAGAGCCCCTTAAAACAGCAGTAATGTCAGCCTTTCACTCTGGTTGATCCGTTGACATTCTAAGAGATGTGGCACAGCCAGGCACTTGTGAGAAGCATAAAAGGTGGAGCCAGATGATCTTGTTGTTGAGAATGGCCTTACCAGACTTCTCATCAGAATCTCAACATAGCACTCGTCACTCCGAATCCTATAAGATGGGTTTTGTTTTAAGTATATTTCCCATGTCTAAATAGTCATAAAGGATGTGGAGTTTACTTTTTCCTGCTGCTGATTTAATGCTTAATGGCTTGGCTTCGTAATGCTTCCTCTTGTTATCTTGATTTGTATGACCAGTTCATCTGTTTTGATTTGAATGCTGCATGCATTCAAATATAGTGTCCTTAAGTTTTGTCCTTTGATTAATTTTGTAACCTGTAATCTTTTCTGCTGATTAGCTCTTGGATCTATATTTTCTATTGTTTCATGTCATCATCTCCCCACCCCAACCTTTTTTCCTTATGATTAATTATATATTTGTGTGTCCAATTATTTTTGCCACTACTTCATCTCTTCCGAAGTCATTGACCTCTCAAATTCAGGCAGTCTTGAGGTTCGCTATTCTCTCAGAATGCATTCTTCAGTTTTGGAAGTTTGACAGTTTTCTGGATCCAAACCTGTTGATATGGATTCTCTTAGTGACAACATGAGTCTTGTAGCTCCCTCGAAGTTAGAGGACCTTTAATTACTTGGATTTCTTGTGCAGGGAATGTCTTTCCTGTTGTTGCAGATAATTACCTTGATGCTGCTCTGGACGATCTTTAATCTCTTCAATTTCTTCATAGAGGATGCCTGCTGATTTGAAACAAGCAGTTTTTCTTATAATATCCAGGATCCTTGGCCCAAGCAATTTGCTGTTTTAGATAGTATCTCCTAATCAGGTAATTTCTTCTTGATAATGTGCTGAATTTGTGTACCTTGTGTGTACCATCTCATGATGACTTCAGTGGAGTTGTAGGCACCACACTTTTTAAAAAAATTAATTCATGGCATGTGGGTGTCGCCAGCTGCGCCAACATTTGTTGCCCGTCCCTTGATGTCCTTGCGAAGGTGGTGGGGAGCTGCCTGCTTGAACCGCTGTACTCCACACAGCTGAGCCACAATATCCTCAGGGAGGAAATTCTGGGATTTTGACCCAATGACCATGAAGAAACAGCAATATATTTCCAAGTCAGCATGGTGAGTGACTTGGAGGTGTACTTGCAGGTGTTGGTCTTCCCACGTCATAGAGCCATACAGCATGGAAGCAGACCCATTGGTTCAACACATCCATGCCAACTAAGTTTCACAAACTGAACTAGTGTCCCCTGCCTGCATTCATTCCTATTCATGTACCTGTTTAAATGTCTTTTAAATGTTGTAACTGTACCAGGATCTAGCACTCCCCGGCAGTTTATTCACATGTGAACCATCCTCTGTGTGAAGATGTTGCCCTTCAGGTCTCTTTTAAATCTTTCTGCTCTTGCTTTACAAATATGCCCCCTTGTTTTGAACTCCCCTACTTGAGAGAAAAGACCGAAAGAACTGCGGATGCTGTAAATCAGGAACAAAAGCAAAGTCAGCAGGTCTGGCATCCGTGAGGGAAAAAACGGAGTTAACGTTTCGGATCCGGTGACCCTTCTTCAGAACAGTTCTGGCAACCATTCCTGGCAACATCCTTGTAAATATTTTCTGGACCTTCTCCAATTTAGTAATATTGTTCTCATAGCAGGGCAACCAGAACTGCAAACAATGTTCCAAACACCCTGTACAAGGTCCTGTATCTGGTACCTAGATGGAAATGGATGTGGGTTTGAAAGGCGCTCTCTGAGGATCTTTGGTGGATTTCTGCAGTGCACCTGTTGTTGCTGTTGGTGGAGGAAGTAGACATTTGTGGATGTGGTGCCAGTCAAGTGGGCTACTTTGTCCTGGATGATGTCAAGCTTCTTGAGTGTTGTTGGAGCTGCACCCATCCAGGCAAGTGGGGAGTTTTCTATCATACTCTTGACTTGTGCCTTGTAGATGATAGACAGGGTTTGAGTATTGGGGGTGGTGTGGTCAGGAGATGAGTTACTTGCTACAGTATCTTAAATTGCGTGCATAGATTTTAAATCTTTATCCGTTGTCAAATATATGTTGAAACTTGAATGCTCTTCAACTTACTGCTTATGTTGGATGTTTTCATTCACCTGCAGTGACTGTAGTATTGATGAAAACAACATGCTTTCACCTGCATTGTACTGAGTGGAGATTGATTAGCATGGTATTTGTCACTGGTACTGAGGATAATTTCAGGGAGGATAAAAAAATGAAATGTTGATCAAACATGTGTCTCCTGAATAATATCAAGCATGTGTCTGACTTGCTTTTTGTTCACTAAATTTTGTTGCAATCTGGGATACCTCAGTTTTACATTCTCTAATGAACTCAAGTTGGGTGTACTGCTTGTTGGCTTGTGTCTTCTCACAAGTCTTGCAATTTTAATTTTGGATGTGAGTTTTAATTTTCTTTGAAAGTTTTGAAAGCAGTGGGAAAAAAATCCGGTTTAGTCACAGTATAATATTGATGACAGTATGATGCAAATTTCTCACTAATAAATTCTGATGAATTTTGTCTTCTCTTTTGGTTTCTCCTTGTGTTGGGAGGCCTATGAAAACTTCTAATGGTTTACCTTTGAACCATCTGTTCAGAAATGGAATGACCTTTGACCTGTTGTTACATGACTGCTTGTTCTTGACTTTAACTGATGTAACTGCTTCTGCATTTGAAGAGGATTTGGGTCTACACATGCTGTTGTACTCATGAATGAGAATTTTTGATTGTGAAGTATATATCCATTATCTACTGACATCCTATGTGGTGTACAGTTGCTTGCAGCATACCATTAAGTTTAAGTGCTTTAACTGCTGGACCATACAGCTGCAGTACTCTGTGCTGTAAACAATATTTCTTTTAGTCCTATGAAATAAAGCATATTATCTGATAATATAGTGGCACATCCGTAATCAAGTTTAAAAGTAATAGATGCCCATTGACCTAAATATCTTTTGCCCGAAAGTCTAGGTCTTGATCACCATTTTCCCCGGGGAATACATTTGGCCCATTTTGTTTCCTTTTCTTTGCATATTTTGATTTATTTTTCTCTTCTTTATGCTTGCAGTCAGCAGCATGCTTACTCTCTGCATTTTTTTGTGGTCCATCACCATTCCCTCTGGCTCTGGATGACTTATTCTTCTATCAATCAATCTCTCCTTTCTTCCACCCTAACATATACCTTCCTTGTGTCCTTCTCCAATCTATCTCTTTCTCAAATCCTCTTATGTCTTTACTGCTTTCCATTTCTGATAAAGAGTCACAGACCGGAAACATTTTTTTCCTCTCTCAGAACTGATGCTGCTTGACCTGCTGATTTACACTATTTTAATTTCAGATTGGCAGTATCCGATGATACTGATTGAGGGACCAAGGTATCGTGGATGGAACAATTGCTTTGGAATGCTGAAATGAAAGAGGGCAGAGAGTTTGGTGGTTATATTATGCTGGAGGATGTGGAAATGGGGAAGATCATTTCTCGAATAGAGGCTGGTGAGCAGCAAGAGAAGACAAGGGTAAGATCATTGAGGTTTAGGGAGGAAGGAGGATGATGAGAAGGGCAGAAAATGGATGTAGAAGAGGGCCCTCAAAAACCAATAAATCCTCAATTGAGGAAAAAGGATATAACAAAAAGACTGAAAGGAAAGGTTGCGTTAATTGGGGCAGATAGATAAATAGTGAAAATTGTATATGAATCACAATATGAGGAAACGCATCTGGGGGAATTATAAAAGCAAAACACTTCAGATACATCCGAATTATCTTTTTAAAATAACTGAGAAAAGTTTCAGGTTTCAGCCTAACTGCTTCAAAACTGGGAATCAGAAGATTGGATACAGTAATGAAAACACTAAGTGCTGCAGAAACTCGACAGGTTTGGCTTGAAAAGAACACACATTGGCACTTTTCTGCCTCTCAACTTACTGGCTGAGTTTCTTCGGCACTTACTGGTCTTCTGTTATTGTTTTTTGAACGGCGGCGGCGGCGTTTATTCGGTTGGACACTGTGACTGTCACTCAAGCGGGTCGTGGGTCACGTGGTCATTCCGCGCTGCTGTTGATTGAGAGAGCGGGTAGAGAGGCGGGACGCGGCAACCATTGTTGGATCTATTGGATAACAGCGGCGTTGCTCAATGGCTCCCCCCACTTCACCGTACAGCCAATGGGTGGGTGGGTGGGCAGCGGAGATTCAAACTCAAGCGTTGGCGGTTGGTCGCGAGCGCGAACTGTGAGAGGCTAGTTTCCCTTCCCCCACCAAGAGCCGGAGTACGGGCCATAGAGTAGAGAGACCAGAGCTCAGAATTAGTGCTAGTGCGGAGACCTCTGGGCACGGCCTGAGCCCCAGGCCATGGAGCTACACGAACTCCGGTACAGCGAGCTGCAGCGGCTGGCCAAGCAGCACGGCCTCAGGGCCAATCTCAAGGTCAGTGTTGAGAGTGTCCCTGACACCGGCGGTGGGGAAGGGCTGGGCGGTCTCTTGTGTGGAAAAGCCGGTCCTCAACATCTCTCCGCCCGTTTGCCCACTCGCTACCAACCCGGAGGTAGCAGTGCACCTCACCGGTTGGGGGTGGTGGGGTCTTGATCACCCAAAGTGGAGCTGGGTGAGTAGGGTTGGCTTGATGTGGGATGGGGATGATGGAGTCTCACTGCGGGGGCGTACCCCTGTCCTGTTTAGGTTTGGAAACCCTCATGTCTTCTGAGGACCACGGCCGTCCAGTCCCTGTACACTTGCATTCCCCATGTAGATGGCCTCAAAGTCCTCTGCTGCTTCCTGTCCCGCAGGCCCGACCACTCCCCCTCCACTGACACCCCTCCCACAACAGTGGTCGAAAATGCCATCCACTGTGTCTCTCGCATTTCCTGTAACTCATCCCCCTCATCCCCTCCCTGCAATAACAACCAAAACAGAATCCCCATCGTCCTCACGTACCACCCCACCAACCTTTGAATCCAACGCATCATCCTCCGACACTTGCGCCATCTGCAATTTGACCCCGTTTCCGAAGACATTTTTCCTTCCCCACACTTATCAGCTTTCTGGAGGGGCCACTCTCTCCGTGACTCCCTTGTCTGCTCCACACTCCCCTACAGCCCCACCGCCCCTGGCACTTCTCCCTGCAACTGCAAGAAGTGCTACACCACACCCCCATCCCAGGCCCTAAGAAGTTCTTCCACGTCAAACAGATGTTCACCTGTACATCTGCTAATGTGGTATATTCTATCCGCTGTTCCTGTTGTGGCCGCCTCTACATCAGGGAAACCAAGCAGAGTCTGAGGGTCTCTGCAAACGAACCTTACGGGCAGACTGGGCATATTTCCACTGGAGCCAACAGTGAGCCATAGCTTAATTGAGTGAGTATATAAGAAAGTGCCTTCATAGTCTTACTGAGGTGCAGAGAAGAATGTTTCCTCATGTGGGTCAGCCTATAATGAGGGTGCATGAAGAATCTCTTTTAGACCCAATGAGGAGGAAGGCTTTGAGCGTTGTTCAATTATGGAACTCTGTCTCGAGATGGTGGACACTGAGTTATTAACTACTTTTAAGGCAGGTAGATTCTTGCTAGGTGAAAGAAAATCGGAAGTTCTAGATGTAGGTGGCAGTGTGGGATTTGAAACGCAAGCTAATAGGAACCTGAAATACAAAAATAAGTGCTCTATAAGTTTAGTGTGTACTTAATTTTGTTGACTACTGTAATTCTCAGAAGTTCCAATGTTGGATAAGACAAATGCAGCAGAATCAGAGTGGGACAGACTAGACTGGGACAGACTAGTATAAGAGAACAGCTTCTACAGTGCAAAACAGAATCCAGAAGCCTCAGGTTAGTTAGAATTCATGAAAACTCAATTACATGGGGTTCTGTCCAAGATTGATTACACTGCATAGTTCAGATAAAATTAAGTTGACAATCTAGAAATCTAATTTTTATTTTAAAGTTGATGGAATGCTTAAAATTAATAAAATAATCTGTGCAGAATTTCTTAACATTTCTTATGATATTGGAGTTGTGTTATGCATTGTGGTTCAGCACAGTCGGACTTAATTGTGAAAACAATTCACTTCACTTGTGGTAAGACAGATGATATACTGCTTTCTAAGAGTGGATGGGGATGGAATTATGTGCCTTTTCAAGTTAACCACAGCAGTAGTGTATTTGTCAGGACAATTTTGCAAAGTAGAATATTTGACCGTGGCATCTAGGTGGGAAGCCTAGGATGGTTCTTGACACTGTCGACCTCTGATCTGTTGATGTAGATGGGAGTGTGTTTTCCGCCTTTCTTCCTGAAGTCAGTGATCAGTTCTATGTTTTACTGACATTGAGTGAGCGGTTGTGATCATCGCATCATCGCATCACATCACCTAGCTGTCTATCTTCTTTCTGTATTCTGATTGATCACTGTTTGATATACATTCTGCCGCAGATTGCATTCATTCAGAATTTGGCTACATAGTTGTGGGTATGCAAGGAGTACAATAGGGGATTGAGAAAGCATCTTGTTGGGGGGTGGGGTGGTGGGCTCCAGTGTTGTGTCCTCGTGGAGTGCAGTGCTAGGCGAATGGCATCTGCTGTGGACCTGTTCCATCAATGGGCAAATTGCAGTGGATCGAAGCAGGCTGGGAGACTAGAGTTGATGTTGGCCATGACCAGCCTCTGGAAGCATTTCATGATTATGGAGGTCAGAGCCACTGGGTTGGTAGTCATTTAAGGTGTTGCGTGTGTTTTCTTTGGTACTGATGTGATGGTGGTCGTCGTCTTTAGCTTGGAGGAGGGCAGAGATTGACTATGTCAGTGATACTTCTGCCAGCTGGTCTGCACAAGGTCTAAGTGCACGGCCAGGGACTCCATCCAGGCCCGTTGCTTTCCTTGGGTTGACTCCCAGAAAGACCGCTCTGATGTCTGTAACGGTGATGAGAGCAGAGGCTTCTAGATTTGTCAGAGAGGTGATACTGTGCCATTGGAAATCTGCTCGCACCAAGCATGGAAAGCATTGACAGCATCAGGGAGGGATGTATCTTTGTCTGCGATCTTGCTGTGCTTCATTTTTGTATCCTGTAATGTTGTTTCGGCTTCTCTTAACTTTGAGGTGAGATCCACTAGAATCTGTGAACTTGTTTCCTATATTCCATCCAATCTTTTAAGATGCCACTCACTTGTGAAATTATATCCTTTTTTAAATTTGGAAGATTTTTTTCAGTTAATGATCTTTCCTTGCAATTTTTCTTACTCATTGGCACATTTGTTCAGTGGATGCTGAGATATCCCCTTAAATATTCAGTGCTTTATCTGTTTATCCATCTCTTAACCTAACTGGTCAGTTTACATTTGCTCATTCTTCATGCCTTAATTGCCATTTTATTCAAGTTGAAAGTAGTTGTCTTGGGTCTATTATAGCTTAAAAAAAAATCAAACTTTTGCCAATATTTTGGCAAGGAATCAAGTTCGTACTGGACTGTTGCTGTTCATGGCATATGCCCATGATTATTAACTTGCATGTGAGGCACATACAATTAAGATGTTTGCAGATTATATGAAATTGAATATGTGGTTGATTCTTAAAACAATACTACTAGTTTGCTGGGTGGAAATGTGGCAGATGGCACACTGAAATGAGATGATGCGGTTAGAAAAGTAGTAACAAGGTACATGAATACAAATAGTAGAATGCTAAGAAGAGAGGGACCTTGGAGTAAATACTATCAATGATATTGTGACTGACTGAAGATAACTATTGCCTCGAGATCTTCAACCTGCCTGTGTGGTTTGACACAGTTGATCACTTACCTTTCTGTTTTTTTTTGGCCTCTCCACAGTCTTGCTAATTGTAGTCAAAAAATTCCCTGCAATTGCTTTGCTTCTGTTCTTTGTCTATTAGTGACCACAAGATTTGATCCTTAGCCCCCACTTATTTCTCATCTACATATTGCTTCTTGGGCATCATCTGATGGCACAGTGCTAATTTTATCAGATGTTGACAACACCAGTTCTACCTCACTATCAGCTAGATATCTCAATGAATCCACTTAAGAATCCCTGAAATGTTTACCCAACATCCAGTGCTGGGTGACCTGAAATTTCCACAATAGTGGAAAGACTGCAACCATTGTTTTCTATCCTCAGTCTGAACTCCCCAACAAGCTAATGATTCCATCCTTCTTTCTGGCAACACCTGAACCTAACCCCAGTTTGTTTGCAACTTTGGTATTACCTTTGATTCTAGGATGAGTTTCTGACCCCTTTATTCATGCCATTAAAACTATCAATATCCATGTCTAACTTCCTCCCTTTCAACTCATCTGCTGCAGAAACCTTCATGCATGTTTTTGTCATCTCTTTCCTGACCTCGCTTCCCACATTCCAACTTCTATAATATTGAGAACATCTGAAATTCTGCTGCCCAAGCCTTGTTTTCCACCATCACCACTGTACTCACTGACGCGTGTTGGCTCCTGATCAAACAACCCCTCAATTCTAAAATTCTACTCCTGATTTCAAATCTTACTATGACCTTGTCCCTCATCTCTCTTTAATTGGTCTTTAAAATCATGCCTTTTGTGTGCTGTCAATTTTAATTACTCCCATTGATGGCTGCTCTTTCAGTTGCTCAAGTCCTAAATGCTGAAACACGTTTCCTCCCTACAATCCTTTGCCACTCTTTTTTTTTCTTGAGTTGCTTTAAGACCAACCTCAAAATCTTGGTCAAGGAGCTGAATTTTAATCACCCAACTTAATGTTTTTTTATTTGCCTCAAGACATACTTTGTTTCACAATGCTCGTGAAGTGCCTTGATGTTTCATTACACTACAGGTGGTATATAAGTTTGTCAGGCATGATTTCTGGTGCAGATGGTAGTGTCCCTGCAGAAACTCTGGGTTTGAGCACTTGCTGGTCAAAGAGTGTGCATTCACAGTGCAGCTGAACAAGTTAAATACCAACTTGCAACTCCTTCCAACATGCTGCAATGGCAGGTGGGAAGAAAGGGAGAAATTCCTGCTCAGTCACATGATGGCAGGAAAGTCAGAGCCTCTGCCATTTTTCTCTCTAACTTCAGACCACATGGAAAACTGGATGTTATCACAGCAACTCTGACTTGGTGATCTGTGGCCATAGAGAGATTGGCATGCAGCAAAATCTTTATCAGTAGCAAGACAGGTAAATGAGGTGACAAGTTCACACGGGATACTTTACTGACCAAAGTGAAGGTTGCAAGAGTGGGGAGGTTTTGCTGTTGTTTCTCCTTGGGTTCTATATCTTATGACAGGTCCATCCTATAGCATCCCATTGGGTAAGTGGAAGAAGGTTGTGTTGTATGTCCAGCAGGGCATTTCATAGCTGCTGTGGTTAATTTAGGTGTTTGTGAGTAGGTTTGTGTGAATTTTTTGAGGGGATCAGTTTTCTAGTTGCCCAAAAGCTTGTTTTATATCTTTAATCTTTTCCTGGCTAACTATATTAATAAGTTGGTTGGAAGACTTTGACTGTAGAGCTGGGAACTTGGAGGGTTCCAGGCAATTGTTTATAGGAAGTTTTAACTTTCTGGGTAATTCTCACATAGTCAGTGTGTTACACCATTTGAGGGGTACCAATATGCATCTGTCAAGAGTACATCCAAAAACCAAATTCCTAGGCTGTTGCCAGGAATTGAGGATTTTGGATAGAGGATAGACTGGATTTGTTTTTCTTTGGAGTGCAGATGGCTGAGACTACATTTAATTGACATTTATTTATATATTGACAAGTGAATAGAATGTGCCTACTTATGACAAGAGGCTGGAAACTTGGGTATTCATTGGTGCAAGTATTATGATTGAGTTAAATTTTTTTCTTTGTTACCCAGAAGATGGTTGGGATCTGAAATACATTCAGGGCCAAATGGTAATCTGGGTTTGTAACAACTGGATATGCACTTGAACTACCATAACTTACAGGGTTATGGACCAAAAGCTGATAAGTGTGATGAGGCAGGCTGACTTCCTACTTGCTAGTACAGATAAGATGGACTCAATGGCCTCCTGTTTTTTTTCCTGTTTTAAGGTGGTAAAAGGGAATTGTTAGAATCAAATGAAGCTGATGTTTTAAGCAACGTTCCTTGTGTTTTTAAGTTTGCTGGAAATGATTGCTTTTTTCATAAAAATTACATCTGCTGAAGTTGAGTAATTTCTCCACTTTTTTATCCTTTTCCTAATACAGGCAGATAAATTACTGAAAAAATTGCAAGAACGTTTCCAACAAGAGCAGAAGGATGATCCTACTTTGAAGGTTTGCTTGTGAAAATTAATCTTTAAAACAGTGAAGAACAATTCGTGTTTGTACAGTAACTTTAACATACAATTGCTCTGAAGGGGCAATTTTATTGAACAAAATTTGACACTAAATTAATTGGGGAGACATTGAGAAAGATGACCAAAAGCTTTGGGCAATGAGGTAGGCTTTAATAGTGTATTTAAGTAGGAGAGAAGTGGAGAGATTTCGATAATCAATTCTGTAGCTTACAGCTGCCATTATGCTGTGATTAAAAATTGGGATGTGCAAGAGGGCAGCATTGAAAGAAGTGGCTTAAATTCTATTCTTGATCAGTGCTATTTCTGACACCAACTTGGATGAATAGATTTGAAGGGCTGAATGGCCACTGCTTTCTGTCCTGTGCTACTTATTCATCAAGCAGTGCCTGCAGATAAACATCTAAGTTGTTGTTTGTGCTTATCTAGAGTGAGACTGATGTGAATGCTTAAACTCCCCATCTAAGTGCTGCTTCTGGATAATAGTTTTTTTTGTCTGTTCCAACTTGTAAGAAGCTGGGTTACAAAACTGACTGACAGCATTTCATGGTGGGTGGGAATTGTATGGGGAACCAGTGACTGTAGCAGCAGTTACTCTGAAAAAGAGAGGTTGCACGTGGCTCTTGGCTTTAATGAATAGGATGTAAAACCTGCTATATTTGAATGTGGCGTTGCAGCATAAGGAGCTTTATTTGCTTGAAAGCAGACCTATTGTTTACGGTGTTAATTTGTGTTGCTGAAACCTATTTAAGTTTATGCTGGTATTGGCTTTCAGGCTACTGTCGAAGAGAATACATGCAATACAGTAAATGTGGAAAAATGGGAAGATTCCAATGTGACCAAACGACGGGGCAAAGAAAAGTTGCCAAATGGCAATCAAAATGAATCTGTTCACTTGCAAATTTTTACAGCTTCTGAAAAAGAGCAGCCTTCAATGGTATGACATCTTCTGGTGATTTACTTTTTGCACTGTAAAACATGAAATTTTACCTGTTATGGTTGTTATGAAACTATTAAATACTACTTTACTATGAAATTCTTGTTTAGGAGCCTTCTCCTCATTTGGAAAAGAGCCAAAGCATAGAAGGTTCTGGTGTCAAGAGGAGGCAAAGAAAACGACATGCTGAATTTGAGGATTCTGCAGAAAAGGATGAAATTGCAAGAAATGTGGCTGATGACAGTGCTCCTGTCAACCAGTCCACACATCATTTATCAAATGAGACAGCAACTGATGCATCCAAAGGTAGTGCTGGCCAGATATTTTATTTCCTTTTGTATACCCTGCCCAAAGGACTGTTTTGGGATATGATTAATGTTGAATTGGATAGCAGTTCACCTTTGACATTCCAGTAGTTTCGATTTAAATAATGCAGTGAATTTGGTGAAGTTTTTTTCCAAATGTAAGTCACATCAAAAATATTCTGAACCAATGTGAAAGTATTGAGGTTTCATTTATTTTTTACTTTATGAAGATGAAAATGTATAAATGACAAAGTGCTTCCTAGGAAGTTCCAAATTGGAAAAACTTTCTAAATGTCCCCAGTTCAGTTTTTGTCTTAAGTGAGTTGGCCCCCACTGGTTTAGAGACAGGGTAAGGAATTAGCTGTTGTTTCCAAGTGTGGGTTTTGTGTATGATAGTTGGTTTGCCTTTTGTTGAACGTTGTACGACATTGTGCAAAGTATGCCTTCCTTTCATACCAAGTTTGAGGAGGGTGCCATAATGCTGTTGAGCACCCTTTTCCGTCCCCATTTACCTCAATCATTGTTTTTGGATTTGGCGGGTCAGTTTTACAGTTAGATTCTTCTCCTAACACTACTTCTCTCCCTATTTATCTGGACTGGGCACTGGCCCTGATGTAGTCTGGCTTGCCTGAACCAATGGCAGTGTTCTTCTGTGGCCAACTGGCTCTTGCCTGAAACTTTAATCTGGAGTTTTCTGATTTGGAGAGAAGATTGGTCTTTTTGTTTTCTCTCCTTTTTCTTGTTTGCACAGCAGTCACTGATGTAGCAAACTGTGCAGCCTCATGTTAATGTGTCAGAAAACTAGACCTCTTGTTCTATGTTCATGCACTTTGTGAATGTTGAGGTTGGACTTGGCTGAAATAGCTTGTCAAAAAGTAAGTCAGAGGAGCAAGATATGTCACTTCTTCTGACACCAGTTTGATCAAACCTAAGCAATTTGTTTGCTTCTGAGTTTTTAAATTTGCGAAGTTACCCCTTGTGTAACTTGTTATAATTACTGAGTGCTGTCAGCTACTGTGATGTAAGGAAAAATTGGAATGTGAGATAACAAGGTGTAGAGCTGGATGAACACAGCAGGCCAAGAAGCATTTTAAGAGCAGAAAAGCTGATGTTTTGGGCCTAGACCCCACGTCAGAAATGGGGGAGGGGAAGAGGGCTCTGAAATAAATAGGGAGAGAGGGGGAGGCGGATCAAAGATAGATGGATAGAGGAGGAGATAGGTGGAGAGGAGACACAGGTCAAAGAAGCAGGAATCGAGCCAGTAGAAGTGAGTGTAGGTAGGGAGGAGAGAGGCCAATCCAGGGAGGATGGGCAAGTCAAGTGGGCGGCATGAGGTTAGTAGGTAGGAAATGGGGGTGTGGCTTGAGGTGGGAGGAGGGCATGGGTGAGGGGAAGAGCAGGTTAGGGAGGCGGGGATGAACTGGGCTGGTTTTAGGATGCGGTAGGGGCGGGGAGATTTTGAAGCTTGTGAAATCCATATTGATACCATTGGGCTGCAGGGTTCCCAAGCAGAATATGAGTTGCTGTTCCTGCATGGGCCCAAGCTATGCCTGCCTTTTTGCAGATTATGTGGTGCAATCCCTCTCCTGTACCTACGGTAGCCCTAAACCCCACCTCTTCCTCTGTTATATTGATGACTATCAGCACTGCCTCATGCTCCCATGAGGAGCTCAAACAGTTCATCCACTTCACCAACACCTTCCACCCCAACCTTAAGTTCACCTGGACTACCTCTAATACCTCCCTCACCTTCCTGGACACCTCTGTCTCCTCCATCTCAGGAAACCGTCTAGAAACCGATATCCCCTAATCCCAATTCTTTCACCTCTGCCACATCTGCTCCCAGGGTGAGGCATCCCTCTCCTGTAAGTCTCAGTTGTCCTTGTTTTTCAAGGACCCCCACCCACCAAAACCATGGTGGTCGAGAACGCCCTCGACCGTGTCTCCCGCATTTCCCGCAACTCATCCCTCTCACCCCGTCCCCACAATAACTGCCAAAAGAGAATCTCCCTCGTCCTCACATACCACCCCACCAACCTCCGGTTCCAATGCGTCATCCTCCGACACTTCTGCCATCTGCAATCCAACCCCACCACCAAAGGCATTTTTCCCTCCCCACCCTTGTCTGCTTTCCGGAGGGACCGCTCTCTCTGGGACTCCCTTGTCCGCTCCACACTCCCCTCCACCCCCACCACACCTGGCACTTTTCCCTGCAATCGCAGGAAGTGCTGCACCTGCTCCCACACCACCTTCTACACCCCCATCCCAGGCCCCAAGAAGACTTTCCACCTCAAGCAGAGATTCACCTGCTCATCTGCCAATATGGTATACTGCATCCGTTGTACCTGTTGTGGCCACCTCTACAGCTGGGAAACCAAGCAGAGGCTTGGGGACCGCTTTGCAAAACACCTACGCTCGGTTCACAATGAACAACTACACCTCCGGTCACAAACCATTTCAACTCCCCCTCCCATTCCTTGGATGACATGTCCATCCTGGGCCTCCTGCAGTGCCACAACGATGCCACCCAGAGCAACTCCTACCGCTTGGGATTCCTGCAGCCCGACAGTATCGATGTGGATTTCACAAGCTTCAAAATCTCCCCTCCCCCCTACCACATCCCAAAATCAGACCAGCTCATTCCTGCCTCCCTAACCTGTTCTTCCTCTCACCTATGCCCTCCTCCCACTTCAAGCTGCACTCCCATTTCCTACCTACTAACCTCATTCTGCCCCCTTGACCAGTCCGTCCTCCCTAGATTGGCCTCTCTTTCCTCCCTACCTCCCCACTTACACTCACCTCTATTGGCTCCATCCCTGCCTCTTTGACCTGTCTGTCTCCTCTCCACCTATCTTCTCCTCTATCCATCTTCGATCTGCCTCTCCCTATTTATTTCAGAACCCTCTTTACCCTCCCCATTTCTGAAGGGTCTAGGCCTGAAAATGTCAGCTTTTCTGCTCCTCAGATGCAGCTTGGCCTGCTGTGTTCATCTAGCTTCCACCTTGTTATCTCGGATTCTCCAGCATCTGCAGTTCTTGTTATCTCTGAAACAAAATTGGAACGTATAGTTGTATTTTTCTATTCATTTCATTGGGTGTGAATGTCACTGGCAAAGCCAGTATTTATTGTTCACTTTCTTTTAGAATTCTGGAGAAGATGGTCATAAGCTATCTTCTTGATCCATTGCACTCCATGTAATGTAAATGTGCCCACTGTGCATTGCTGATGGAGGGAATGAATGATGAAGGTGATGGGTCAGATCCTGATCCAGCAGGATCCTTTTTCCTGAATTACCTTTAATTTCTCAAGTGTTTTTGGAATTGTGCTTATTGAAGCAAGTGATGAGTATTCCTTCACTGAGGGGAGGTTGCTGAAGCAGCTGAAAATGGTTGGGCCTAGGACACTATCCTGAGGCATTCCTGGGATCCAGGTGATTGACCTCAAACAGTTTCAGTTTGTGATGTTATGATTCCATTCAGTGGAGACTTTCCCTTTTGATACCTCTAGACTTCAGTGCAGGTTTAAAGAGCCCTGGCAAAACTCAGTCAAGTTCTGTCTTGATGTAAAGAGCTGTCGTTCATTGCGATACCTGATTTTGAGCTCTCTTGCTCAAGTTTGAACTGAGGCTGCAATGAGGTCAAAACCTGCATCAGTGAATATGTTATTTTGAGTAAATACTGTTTGAGCATACTGTTTCCAAATCTTCCATCACTTTGTTTGAGAGTAGACAGAGGGCTGCAGTTGGCTGGGTTGGATTCCTCAGCATTTTGGCAACGAAGTATACTGTGGCAATTTAGCCTTGTGTTCTGTGCTAATGTGTTCGGTTTCTGCATCATTTGAAGATAGGAATACTTGTGGAAGGCTACACCTCCTGTTAGTTGAATTGGCCACCGTTCATTATGACAGGTTGTAGCAAGATTACATTGCTTAGATTTGATCTGTTAGTTATGGATCACCTTAACTCTAGTATTCTGCTTGCCTTGTTTTGGCATGCAAGCAATAGTGACTTGTAGCTTCACTGGTCTGATGAATCATTTATTACTGGTGCTGTATTTCTCTTGCTATAGGAACTACTGCTCAATCGAAGACTGGCAAAATTCCACGTTTTATTCGAGCAACAGGGAAACCTGGTCTCAAATCTCCTCCTGCAGGAGGGAAAACTGGACTAAATCACATGACTCCTGGTAAGAAAGCATTGTAATTGTGACAGTAGTTTGGCAATGCCACTGTGTCCTATACTTGTTTTGCTATGTTGTGCCTAAGATTATTGTATATTGTATGAAGCCTGTGATGGATCTGATAATGGAACTACTTGATGCTGACACTGAATTTGAAGAGTTCTCCAGGTAGGAGCAAATCTGTTAGCTTGCTTCCTCTCCATGGGTGCTACCTGATCTGTTGTGAATTCTCAGCATTTTTGTTTTGCTTTCAGTACTGATTCTCTGGGTACTTGTGGTTTAAAAATCTCTTTGCATTCATGACAAATATCTTGTAGTAAATGGAGTATGAACTCCATATGTGTAACTGTATCTACCTGTAATGCACACTATTTACATCTGCTTTTACTGAAAAAGCAACTGAACTAATGAAGTAGAACTAGGAGCCATGTACTACACGTCAGGCAGAAGGATAAAGGAGCCGTTGGTTATGGCAACCTTTTGTTGTCACATTTGACTCTAAGATGAGCAAGAGGCTCATCTTTGTTCCGTTACCAAGAATATCTATTTTGCCCTCCCATAACCTTTGATTCAGCCTCAGCTCTTTTTTATTAACCACCCTCCATGCCTTCAGATTTGACAATTCCAGTGCTTTCCAGGCTGGTCTGCAACATTATGCTCTTTTTAAACTGCATGTTTATCTGCTGCATGTACCTTAACTTGTGTGTACTGAGTAAGTACTGTGAATTAGGCAATACTTATTGCAGTGTAATAGGTTAGGTTACACTCTACAATCCACCTGTAGATAATGGAACATGCAAAAGCCCAGATTGCGTTTATTTTTAGACTTCTCAACTCTTGATGACTACTTTAAACTCTTGTTTCTTTGGACTTGTATATTCTGCTGTGGCTTCCTGAATCTTGGGTAAAGAAACTGTCCTTGGATCTGTTTTCTCCCTGTTACCAGGAAACCTTCTTTTCAATTTCCTTTTTTATAATTATTTTTTAACCAACCTGTTCAGAGATGTTATGAGTCAGGTGGGACTGGGCCACTGGCCTCAGGCATAGGACACTAGCACTGCACCACCCTCCTTTCTTGTAACCTAAATAGTTTACACGCACACGCACGCGCACGCGCACACACACACACACACACACACACACTGCCAAAGCATGCAGTTGATTTTCCACTTGACCTTGAGAATCTTTCCTATGTATCCTAGCCGTAGGATTCTCCCTTTATCTAGAATTTCTTGTCAATCTATACCTGCTCTAACCAGATTTGTTCAACTTCATACCGTTAAAGATTAATATTCAGGCTAGGGTTACAAGAGTTAGTTTAAATTTATTTACAGAATCTGCATGCAAGGTTTAACTTTTTATAAAGCATAATTTTATCTCATTTTTGCTCACTGATCTATGTTTTCTTCCAATCAAGCAACATGTTTTTTTAAATGTAATCCTTGTTTCCCAAATCGTTCCATGGCGTCACCTCTCCTGACCTTTTGATTCTCCACTCTACTGTCCTCTGAGATCTGTACTTTTTTTATCTTTTGAGAATCCTGTGTAAACTACTATACCATTCAGTTGCCTATGTTGAAGTTCTGGACTGCTGTCCCCCGCACCATTTTCATGTTTCCTATTTTAGGACACTCATCAAAAACCTACCCCTGCCCAAGTATCAGAGATAATGGGAACTGCACATGCTGGAGAATTCCAAGATAATAAAATGTGAGGCTGGATGAACACAGCAGGCCAAGCAGCATCTCAGGAGCACAAAAGCTGACGTTTCGGGCCTAGACCCTTCATCAGAGCAGGGCTAGGCCCGAAACGTCAGCTTTTGTGCTCCTGAGATGCTGCTTGGCCTGCTGTGTTCATCCAGCCTCACATTTTATTACCCTGCCCAAGTATTTGGTCACCTACCCTATAATTTCTTTCTGTTACGGTGTTTATAATGTTCATTTGGAAAATTACAAAGCAGGGTGATATACAAGTTAAGTTGCTAAAGTGACACCTAAAATGATGTGGCAAACAGTTATAGAGAGAAACAGTAGGGAAACAGACGCTTCAGTCCAACTTGTCCATGCCGACCAGATATCCTGTATAAATCTAATCCTATTTACCTGCATTTGGCAATATCCCTCTAAAACCTTTCCTATTCGTATACCTCTGGCACCTTTTTTAAATGTTGTAATTGTACCAGCCTCCTCCACTTCCTTTTGGCAGCTCATTCCATACATGCACTGCCCTCTGTGTGAACAAGTTGCCCCTTAGATCCTTTGTAAACTTTTTTCCCATCTCACCTTTAAACCTATGCCTTGGGGTAAGGACCTTGCCAATTTTACCCTAATCATGCCTTTCAGCCCCTGATGCTGTAAGGAAAATAGCCCTAGTCTATCCCACCTGTCCCTCTACCTCAAACCCTCAACCCTGACAACATCCTTGTAAATCTATTCTGAACCCTTTCAAGTTTCACAACATCTTTCCTATAGCAGGGGGACCAGAATTGTGCCCACCACTCCAGTAGTGACCTCGCCATTGTCCTGTACAGCTGCAACATGACCTCCCAATGCCTATACTCGATGCACTGACCAATAAAGGCAAACATACTAAATGTTGTCTTTATCCTGTCTAGCTAACACCCCACATTCAAGGGCCTATGAAGCTTTACTCCAAAATCTTTGTTCAGCAACACTCCCCTGGACCTTACCTTGAAGCCTATAAGTCCTGCCCTGATTTGCCTTTCCAAAATGCAGAACTTCTCATTTATCTACATTAAACCCCATTTGCTTCTCCTCAGCTCCTTGGCCCTTCTGATCAAGATCCCATTGTACACTGAGGTAACCTTCGCTGTGCACCACACCTTCAATTTTGGTGTCCTTGCGGTGATGATATGTACTTTGTTCACATGCATTTATATAAATGACCAAAAGCAGTGGACCCAGCACTGATCTTTGTGGCACACTACTGGTCCCAGGCCTCCAATCTGAAAAGCAACCCTCCACACCAACTGTCTGTCTTCTGCCTTTTTGAGCCAACACCTTACTGAAGCTCATATAGATCATGGTCACCGCTCTGCCCTCATCAATACTCTTTGTTACTATTTTAAAATCTCAATCAAGTTAGTGAGACAATTTCCCCCACACTCAGCCATGTTGACTGTCCCTTATCTGTCCTTGCCTTTCCAAAGACATGTAAGTCCTGTTCCTCAGATTCTCTCCAATAACTTGCCCACCAGATCAGGCACACCGGTCTAGAGGTCCCCAGTTTTTTCCTTACCACCATTTTTTTGAATAGTGACACCATGTTAGCCAACCTCCAGTTTTCTGACACCTCATCTGTGGCTATAGATGATACAAGTATCTTAGCAAGGTTCCCAGCAATGTCTTTCCTCACTTCCCACGGTGTTCTAGGGTATGTCTGTTGAAGCCCTGGGGACTTATTCACCTTTGTTTTTAAGATGTCCAGCATCATCACCTCAGTCACATAGGCGCTTTATTTTTCCAAGATTTTGCTAATATTTCTCCATGCTTTTTATCATTCATGTCCTTCTCAAGTAAACACTGATGCAAAATACTTATTTAGTATCTGATCTCCTGTGGTTCTGCACATAAGTGCCTCGCAGATTTTTAAGGGGCCCTATTCTCTCCCTAGTTACCTTTTTTCCTTCCTTGTCCTTTTAACGTATTTGCAGAATCCCTTTTGGATTCTCCTTAACCCTATTTGCCAAAGCTATTTCATGTCCTCCTTTTTGCCGTCCTGATTTTACTGTTAAGTATACTCCAACTGTCTTTGATTCCTTCTAGGGTTTCACGCAATCCCTGCTGTCTGTACCTGACACATGCTTCTTTCCTTTTTCTTGACCGAAACATCAATTTCTGTAGTTGTCAGCATTCCCTACGCCCATCGGCCTTGCCCTTCACCTTAACAGGAACATACTGTCTCTGGACTCTCTTTAACCATTTTTTTTTGTGTGAAGCCTTCCTGCTTTTTGAGCTGTCACTCTTCCTGTGAACAGGAACCCTAATCAGCTTTTGAAAGTTCTTGCTCTTGCTCAATCCTGTCAAGATTGGCCTTCCTCCAATTGAGAACTTTTAGCTTCTAGATCCGTTCCATCTTTTTCCATCACTATCTTAAAACTAACTGAATTATAGTCACTGGTCCCAAAGTGATCCTCCACTGGCATCTTAGTCACCTGCGTTGCCTTATTTCTCAAGAGTGGGTCAGGTTTAACACGTTGTCTAGTATGTACACATAATGAATCATATCAGAAAGCAGAGTTAACTTTTTTGAGTCGCCAGTTTGGGAATGTTAATTATTTTTGTCTTGAGTCCAACATCCACAGTTCTTTTTAATGGTTAATTTTAGTGATTAATCAAATGCCATTCCTAATTCCATAATTGGGAGTTAATAAAGCAATAAATTTAAGATTAGTAGCAAAAAAAAAGCTAGAATCTCTCCAGATGTGAAATAAACATCTAGAGGCACAAAATGATTTTGCAAGTCAGTTCAGATCCTAAAAAAAGACCATGTTGTTTAAACAAGTAAGAGTAGAGTAGGATAACACAGTGGGCATGGAAATGAATAAACATCCAAAATGTCTATGATAAGGTACCACAGAGTTTTGTGAGATCAATGTTTTAACTTGTTTTGTGAAATTTATGGCTTGTGCTTTGATAATGTTTTGATATTCAGAATTGAGATCCATGTGTTAATACAGCATGTGATATCTCTAGACTGGAAAAAGATTCATCAAGCTAGTTTCAACAAGATGGAGTCGATTGACCGGTACATTGAACGAAAAAGGAAACGCTTTGAAACTTTTGGTAACCCTGTCAAACAGGTGAGGGCAAGTCTTAAAATTTTTTTTGTTTTTCCTTTGAAGAAGGGTCCAGACCTGGTGTCAGCTTTCCTGCTCCTCTGTCTTGCTTGCTGCATTCTTCCAGCTCTACACCTTGTTACCTCAGACTCTAGCATCAGCAGTTCCTACTATCTTAAAATTACATAGACTGTGTTGTCTCTGTGCTCATGAAGGTATAACAGTTCACCTATAAGATATGTAATATTATAGCCAATGGCGCAAGCTTTGACCCTACCCACACTCGAGGTCTATCAATTGCAAGCAGTTTCTGGTGGTAGTAAACTGTATGAAGCTCATGCTAATGTTTAGATGTGTACATTCGTCAGATGAATGACTGTTGTGCCCATGTATTTTAAAACGAATTCCAAAAAGTGTACTATTTTCTTTACTCCTGGATATTGGATGGACAAAAGAGTTTTCTGGTGATGTTGGTTTTTGGTTGTAGCATTTCGCATCCTCACTTCAGTTTTGGTTTAGATGACCAAGTATACCTTGTTGCATGATATCTACCCAGGCAGATTAGAAGTACCAGCTTCCCTTCATGCTAACTGCAAGGTTAACTGATTTTGTGGTGAGGTTTTTATTTTTTCCCCTTGCTCTCGGATTTTGTTGTCCTATCCACAAGACTTTAAAAGGAATGATTATGTTTACTTGCTCTAAATGAGAGTGCTGTCTCTAGACTATTTCTACTTTCCAAATCTGTTCTCCTACAGCGATGTTTCCACAGCCGCCTTCACTGGCCTGCTCCTTTTTTCTTTCCAAAAGTTCCCTCTGTTATTGTAAGGCATAGAATGATTGCAACACAGATGGTGACCATTTGTCCTGTAATGTTTTGTGCTGGCTCTCTGCAAGTGTAACTCACTAAATTAACTCACCGCTGTCTTCCTGAGAGCCATACAAATGCTCCCTCCAAGTAATTATTCAATTATACTTTTAAAAGTCTTGATTTTTCATAGAAGCTGCTTCATTTTTTTCTGCGCATACTGTACATTCACCACCTCGTTCTGTAGCTTCAGTTCTTTGTTTTCTAGATTGAAGCACTTCAGATGTTTTTAAATTGTCAAGTTGTACATGTTAATTCTGACCGTTTTCATCTTTCTTTTAAGATTTCTATTTAGAATTGGGTGTTTGAGAATTAAGTTTGCACGTCTAAGGAGTCTAGTAGGTCAGTAACGGTGATGCCAGCTGCACACTAAAGCAATTGCTTTCCTGTTTTGTTTTTTTTTGTTGTTGTTGCTTTTGTTGCCAAATACTTGAATGGATAAGTCTCTCAGCCTGAATATGATGCACCTTCGTGGAGGAGCTTCTCAAAATTGCTAATCCAGGAGAAAATTAGCAAATGTATCTTTTTAAAATGTAGATTACGAAAGAAAACTACATATCTCCATTTCATAAAATAGTGCACAGTAATTAACCACTATCTCCGTGCTTGTGTTATTTTCATTTTGAATGCACTACCTGATAAAGTGTGGAAATGAATATTGAATACAGTGTTTCAAAGTTGAATTGAATAGATATTTAAAGTATTGCGGATACTGGACTATTCCTACAACATCATTCTCCCATTTCTACTGTCTGAAGCTTTTTCCAAGTTTTTATGTTTTCTATAAAGTAATCCATAGCTGCGCTTAATGTGTTAATATTGTGTACAAATTCCTCAATGCTTTTTTAATCCAACAGCTTGCAAGTAGAATCCTGAATTCCACTTGCATTCCTGGATGTTCCAATCTTTCTTTCTGCTTGTGCAACTTGATCACTTTTTTTTCCATCTGTTAAAATCCACTAAATGCATGGCTAAATTCCTTTTATTTGTGCCCTAGTTAGTCCATGCTTTGGACCAAAATTTGAATTTTTAAGCAAGTGTTGAATTTTTATTAAGGAATTAATGTCACATCAGTTGTGTATGAGTTGACCTGGTATAACCTATTAATGCAGAATTGGCTTCATTTCTCTAAATATTTTGCTTATTTTACCAAGTACAGTAGATGGTCTGATTTTTCTGTGCCTTTTAGATGTTGGTTGAAAGCTTCCTTTCTCTGCTACAAAGCAGCCTTATTTCAGGTACTCAATAAGAAGCTCGGAAGGATTACAATACAGAAAATTTACTTCAATAAATTGCTCTGTACTATTTTAAATAAATTAAAGAAGCATTAATGCTTTAATTTAAAGAATATGTTTAACTTTCATGGGTGTAATGAAAGTCCTGAAAAACGTGCTAGTAGATAATGTAAAAGGTTCAGATGTGTCATTTAATTAAAACTTTAATTCCCTGCTTGATGATGATCATCCTGAGCCTGACATCAATGGTGGGCAAGTTGTTTGGAGGAAATCCTGAGTTACAAGCTTTACAAGCCTTTGGAAAGGCAAGGATTGATTAGGGATAGTCAGTATGACTTTTTGTGTGGGGAAATTGTCTCACTAACTTGATTTTGTTACTTCAAAAAAAAACTAAATTGATTTGAGCTATATGGACTTCAGTAAGGCATTTGACAGGGTTCCTCGTGAAGACTGATTAGCAAGGTTAGATCATACGGAGAACAGGGACAATTAGTCATTTAGATACAGGTCTGGCTCGAAGGTAGAAGACAGAGGATGCTGCTGGACAGTAGCTTTTCAGACTGGAAACCTGTGACCAATGATGGGTCCACTGCTTTTTGTCACTTACATAAATGGTTTGGATTTGAGGGAGGTATGTTTAGTAAGTTTGCAGATGACGCCAAATTTGGACAGTGACGAAGGTTACCTCAGAGTATGATGGGATTGTGATCAGATGGAGTTTAATTTTAGATTAATGTGAGGTGCTGTGCTTTGGAAAGGCAAACCAGGGCAGGACTTGTACACTTATGGGTAAGGTCCAGGGGAAGTTGCTGAGCAAAGAGATCTTGGATTGCAGGTAGACAGGATAGAGAAGAAGGCTTTTGGTATGCTTGTCTTTATTGGTCAGTGCATTGAATATCAAAGTTGGAAGGTCATGTTGCAACTGTACAGGATGTTGGTGAGGTCACTTTTGGAATACTGCATGCAGTTCTGGTCTCCCTGCTGTAGGAAGGATGTTGTGAAACTTGAAAGGTTTCAGAATATATTTGGAAGGATGTTGCCAGAGTTGGAAGGTTTGACCAAAGGAGAGGCTGAATAGTCTGGGGCTATTTTCCCTGGAGTGTTGGATGCTGAGTGGGTGACCTTACAAAGGTTTAAAATCATGAGGGTTGTGGATTGGGTAAACAGTCAAGGTCGTCATTGTCTTCCTTCCCCACCCCACCCCACAACCATGGTCGCAGAGCCCAAAACTAGAGGGCATATGTTTAAGGTGAGAGGGAAAAGATATAAGGGGACCTAAGGGGCAACTTTTTCCATGTAGAGGGTGGTGCGTGTATGGAATGAGTTGCTAGAGGAAGTGGTGGAGACTGGTACAATTACAACATTTAAAAGGCATCTGAATGGCTATATGAGTAGGAAAGGTTTAGAGGAATATGGGACTAGATTAATTTAGGATATGTGATCAGCATGGACAAGTTGGACTGAAGCACTTGTTTTTGTGTTGTACATCTGACTTTTGTCTATGACTGGCTGGCTGGTTTTACTTTGAAGTGAATGGAAGACGTGCAAGTCTGTAGTACCACTATCTACCACATTCCTTTCCTGTTAGAACACTCTCCAGTGTCCAGTCTTCAACTCTCTAATTTAATTTTGTAGGCAGGGTTTGGAACTGTTTAGATTCAGTTTCTATCCCGTGCTGGTTTAATTGGGGTGCAGCTTTGTTTTCACCTTTCTCTTTCTTTTTTTTCTAAGCTTTAAGGTTTGTAATTTTCTTTCCTTTCTTTTTAAAGAAATCAGAGAATGAACCGAAAGATATGAAGAACATGGCCAATTTCTCTAGCCCAGAACGTCAGACATCAAAAAATAACCAATTTTTAACGCCTGCCAACCAACGTCAATCAACACGAAACTCTGCGACAGTCACCTTAGATGAAAAATCAGTCTTCAAACCATCTGTGTACTCTGTCACCAAAATGAATGTCAGGTAACATTTGTCAACTACTTTCAATAAAATTCAGTACTTGCTGAGTAAATGCTTGTGATTTAAGGCCATTTAAGTATTTCAGTGCAATGGTCAGAGCGAATTGATAATGTGCCTTTCTAACAACAAATCTATTTGATTGGAAGCCAAACTCTGGTTAGGTTGGAGGTGCGTTCTCAAAATAATAGTTTTTGACTTTAATTATTCATATGTTTACTGATTAATTCTATTGCTTCTTCACTTTTTCCGAGTTCTTACTCATTGGTCTTTTGATAGGAGATTGAGAAAACTATGACTCGGTTGTGTTTCAGTTAGCAAGTAGATTTTACATATCTTATGACATACAGGTTTACCGATGTGGCCAAGGATATTGATAAACCAGGTATGAAAACTCCAACCAGAAAGTTTAACCCAGGCAGTGAAGTGAAAAAAATCAGACCATCTGGACCGGAGAAACCTGTAGGCCAGAAGCAAACTTGCAGCAACACTAATAACCCTGCTCAAACTACAGGTACTGCTTCAATAGTTTCAAAGTTTTTTTTTAAAAGTTGCTTTGTTTTTGCATGCTGACTTGTGCAACCAATTAGGTAAGTTGGCAAGAGACAGTAAGAACTGCTTATGCTGGAGGAACACAGGCAAGGCAGCATCAGAGGAGCAGGACCCTTCAGAAGTGAAGTGAAGAAGAACAGTCCTGACCCGAAACGTCAGCTTGGCCTGCTGTGTTCCTCTAGCATCGACAGTTCTTACTATCTCTTGACAACTTAACTAATTGGTTGCACAAGTTAAATTGGCAAGATGGCTAGTATGTGAGTCAGATTAGTGTCAGGTTTGTTCCCTGCTCTTGCTAAAGTAAGTTCAGGATCAACCTCCTCACTCTACCTCTGATAAAGGAAACGTGGCACATTGCTGTGGCTCAGTAAATAATGGCAAAAGAGCTGTCTTTGGGAAGAGAACTCAAGAATGCTACATTTTAATAATAGAGTACCTAGCACTCTTAATCAATGGAATGTAAATCCTGTAGTTACATGGCCAGTTCCTGGCTCCTTTTAATGATCCACTTGAGCCATACTGGAATTGCTTATTGGGAGTAAACTAACTTATGTATGATGGTTTATTAAACTGCAGTCAGAAGAGGAAATGGATCCAGTTAGTTCATCCTTGGTATTTATTTGAAGAACAAACATCATTGTTGAAAAGTGAATAGTGGCTTGGCTTTCTGAAGTTTCATATGAAATTCAGTGCTTTGGAACATAGAACAGTACAGGCCCTTCAGCCCACAATGTTGTGCAGAACTTTTACCCTAGTCCTAAGGGCTATCTAACCTCTACTGCTACCTTAACGATCATCCACCAGCCTATCTACTAGCTGCTTAAATGCCCCAATGAGGCTGCCTCCACTACCCACTCCCGCATCATTCCACGCTCCTAGCACTCTGCGTGAAGGACCTACCTCTGATATCTCCCTGCTATCTACCTCCTTTCACTGTAAAACTATGTCCCCTCATAAAAGCTACTTCCGCCCTAGGAAGAAGTCTCTGGTTGTATACTCTATACCTCTGATCAGTTTGTACACCTCTATCAAGTCTCATCCTTTGTTCTAAAGAGAAAAGCCCTAGCGCTCTCACCCTTTTCTCGTAAGACTTTCCCTCCATTCCAGGCAACATCCTGGTAAATCTCCTCTGCACCTTTTTTCCAAGGCTTCCACATCTTTCCTGTAATGAGGTGACCAGAACTGGACACAATACTCCACCTGTGGCCGAACTCGGCTTTTGTATAGCTGGAGCATAACTTCACAGCTCTTGAACTCCATCCCTCTATTAATGAAAGCTAACACACCATACGCCGCCTTAACAACTGTAACTACCTGGGTGGCAGCTCTGAGGGAACTGTGAACATGCACCCCAAGACCCCTCTGCGCCTCCACACTGCCAAGAATCTTTCCGTTAACACTCCCTTCTGCTTTCAAGTTTGTCCTTCCAAAATGAATGATTTCACACTTTTTTTCAGGGTTAAACTCTATCTGCCACTTCAGCCCAGCTTTGCATTCTGTCAATGTCCCCTTGTAACCTGAAACAGCTCTCTGCACTGACCACAACGTGCTCCGTTTTTGTGTCGTCGAAGATTAGATTCTTTGTGGAGATTCATATTAAACCCTGGAAATAGATATGTTGATTGAAGATAGAGTGCTTATTTGGTAGGGAAAACAATTGTAACAACTAGATAAAGTGCTGTTTGGGATTACTGCATCCTAATTGAATATCTAGCATATCAAATTAGAGGCAGCTGAACAATGATAAATAATTTTGAAACAAGATATGTGAATAGATAGAATAATAGCAGGTAAAATTTGAAGCACTGCCCATTGGAAGGGAAAATGGTTAACACAGAATGAATTTGCAGAGACCTGGGTATCTTGTTTGAATGACTTTAAGCAAGTCTGAAAACCACAATAATTGGAATGGTGAATAGAAAGATTGGGTAACTGAACTCCTTTTTA
Source organism: Stegostoma tigrinum (assembly GCF_030684315.1). NCBI lineage: Eukaryota > Metazoa > Chordata > Chondrichthyes > Orectolobiformes > Stegostomatidae > Stegostoma > Stegostoma tigrinum. Next base: position 84,945,936 of record NC_081363.1, read on the forward strand.
AATTTTCAGCTGATCAGAGTTGGTATAATGTTTTGAAAAATGTCCAAATTGATGCCATTTATATGGACTCAACAATACTGTTCAATTTTGAAGCTTATGAAATTGAAAGCAGAATAATAGACTTGGTTTAAAAAATTAGCTAAGAAGCAGGAGATGGTGGAAATAAAGTATATGTAGTCTAAATATCAATGTGCCTCTGGTACCATAGGAATCTGTGTTTGGGCCTCAATCATTCACATATTTATATACAACTTGCACAATGGCATTAGAATGCTAATGATGCAAAGATTGGGCAGATAGGTGGTAATAAGATTAAAATAGCCAGATTTTCTAGAGGGAAAGCTGTAGTCTAAATATGTGTAAAATCATTTTTTGGACCAAAAAAAATCCCAGTGAATATCTAAATAGTGACAGTGGAGGCTCAGAGACTTAGATCCAGGTATAGAGGTCATGAAAATCTCATGAAACATAGAAAATCCAGAATTCTAATAGAATATCTGTCTTTATAGCTAGAATTGTAGATTAAATGGGATTACAAGTCGTGCTTCAGCTGTAGAAAGCCCTATTGAGGCAAACCTGAAGAATTAACCGGTTTTGGGAGCCACACGTGTACATGGCTACACTGATCTTGAACGGACTGCAGTTCAAATGCAAAAGTATGATTCCGAGCCTCAAATTTTAAATGAGGAGCATTTATAAAACAAGAGTTGTAATAGCTGACTTAATGAGTGATTTGAAGTCATTGAGAAATCACGGGAAAACATTGAGTAGAGAAAGAAATCAAAGCCTATAGCACAAACTAGAGCCAGGTCTTTCAGCATTAAAGGTCTGAATTGCTTGCATAAATTAATGCTAGGCCAATTAGCCAGTGTCTGATTTAAATTGATCTCACATCAAACTTGTAATATAATTTATTTCCATTCCTCTTTCATCATGGTCACATTTTGGATATATAGAAGACTCCTCAGGCAACTAAATGGCTAACTTCTTATATCTTGCTATATCAAATAATTCTTCTCATATGTTGTGCACTAAGATATGAGAAGAATTAGGAGTCTGAAATATGAAGAATAATTTGAAGAGTATTGGACTGTGCCTTTTTTAAATTTGCTATTTACTAACACATTTTAGAGAATAGAAATTTACTTAAGGCTTTTTAAATGATATAGTTATTTCCTGGTTTCAGTTGTTACTCCCTACCAGTTCTCTGGCAATACTACTCCTGGAACTAAAAAAAAGTTCGACTTGCAGGCAAGTTTGTCTCGCCCTCTTCGATACAAGCCACACAAAGGTCAGTACGCATCTCTTCAACTGCATTTTTGCTTTGATTCCTTTCTGTGGTCAAAGAAAGACTACTAATAAATGTATGTTCTGCACTTGGAACTGTAGAATTTTGCAACATTGAAGGCCACTTTGCTCATCACACCTGTGCCAACTCTGACAAAAGTAATGCAGTTATCCATATTCTTAATTTTTCTCTTCTCACACATTTACTTCATCTTTTTAAAAATTGATGCTGTGCTGTTCCATGTTCTGTTTCAGGCAGGTGGGGTTAGTTTAAAATGGCATCAGAGTTGGCACAGACAGGATGGGCCGAAGGCCCTATTCCTACCTTATGTTGTTCCATGTTGTATTTATTGTATTAATCCTCCTAATCCCTTAAATTGTCAAAAGGATGCTCCCAATACGAGCTTTTGATTTGAACACTTGGTTATAAAGATCTTTCTGTACGATCTCCTCTAAAGCTGTGTATTGAGAACAGTATCTCTAGGCTCTCAAGACTAAACGCCTCCAACCATTTTCAAGTTTCTGCTGATCTTGATTTTCTGAAATAAGGAATCATGGTTTGGGTGCCATTTTCAAACCTAAAATATGCAGTAGTGAGGAGACAGCAGGGTTGTAGGAATAATGGATGTCCCTGTCAAAGATCAAGGTTTCAGGATGTGGACTGAATGACCTCCAACTGTTTAAAATTCTGATTTCAGCTGCAGTCTCTGCAACAATTTGTGTGGATTTAAGTGTTACCACTGTTTATTCTTTTAGAACTACCCACTCTTCCTGTGCTTTTGTCTGCAAGAATGTAACCTTTAGCTACTTGGTTGAGGGGCCATTCTCCTAGATAGTGCATGTTGATGTATTACTTGCTTGCAGTAATAGTGGCTAAATGTCTTCTGATGCCTGCATGTACTTGGAAAATACCGAAGGAGCAGGCCATTCAGCCTCAATATGATTATTGCCTGATTGTTGCAATTTCAATATTCCACTCCTTTCTCTCCATGCCCGTTAATCCCTTTTAGCTGCCAGGCCACAGCCAGCTGCCTTTTGGTTCAATTGAGATATTCCAAAAGGGTATGCAGTGGTTATTTGGATAAAAATTGGGTGCAGGGTTATGGGTGAAAGACAGACTACAAATTTAGAGAGCTGGTACAGTCTCAATGGGCTGAATGACTTCTTGGTAACAAATCTGCAGAAAGAATAAGATAGAGCTGATCCCCACCTATCAAACTCCTATCTTTAACTAATGGTAGGAACCATCTGTGCTGTGAATTTACATTTCTTCACCACTGTTCACTTGGGGCATTCTGGTGTCTGGAATAGCACAATATGATTCAACTGCTACAGAGCCAAAGTAAAACATGAAAGAACCATAGATGCTGTAAACTAAAACCAAGCAATTGCTGGAAAAGCTCCACAATAAGCTCTTAATGGCTACAGTTACAGCAGATTGGGTGAATAAGTTCGACCTGCTTGACTTGACTTGATCTGAAAGGACTATACCAGGAGACCTCCTTGCTGCAAACAAAGCCACTCTCTTTGTCAAACAGATGGCATTCCATCAGTTGATGCCCTGGGTTTACAGTAAATTTTTTTATTTCTAGTTGAGAATGCAACATTGCACTGAAAGTCATGAATCATCACCAACTTTCCCCAATCTAATGACTCACTATTCTGCAGGGAAGCTGAAAAGTTGGGAAGAGATGAAAGAGAACAAGATGACTCAAAGTAAAACCCTGCATATGAGTGCTTGGTCTCATAAAAAGGATCCTAAGCAACCAAAATTACAGACCAGGTGAGGATTTGCCATGAGTTCGGTCTCCAATCCGTGTACTGTTGTTTCAATTTGCTGATGTATTGCATTCAGAATTTGGTAAGCTATCTGTGTGGTTCCTGAGTTTTTTTGTCTTTCTCAATATTGTTTTTAAGAACATCATTTATTGTTTGTGTGGGAACAAACCCTGTGCAGAATGCAGAATAATATATGGGAATAACCCCACTCCATGTTCAAATCCACGAAGTGTTCAAGGATTCTGTCCATGTACAGAAATTGTACTAAATAGCGAGTGAAGTGAGATGGTGAGCTTGCTTCCATGGGTAAACCCTAGAGTGTTATCACAGTTAATTGGGGGATAATCTATGGATAAATGAAGAAAAGAAAATATGAATTGTTTATCACTTCCATGCCATCCAGAAAAGCAGTAGTAGCTGCACAAAGCAGTTTGTAGTTCTTTTGAATGGTGTGATTTCTAATTGTTCACTCATTTGGAAGTTTGAAGCCTTAATTTTAGAGTGGTGGATCACCTCTTCCACCATCCTGCTGGTAGGTATTTGTTTTCTCCAGCTGAGTAGATAATGGTAACTGGTATTACAAAATCTTCCCATGTCAGCATGGACTGAATGGTGGCAAGGTATTTGACTGTAGTAGAAATCCTAACTGCATAAGTTACATCTGTAGTGATACTTTGCTGTAGACTTGCTCACCGAGCTGGTAGGTTTGGTTGCCAATGTTTCATTGCCCTTGGTTAGAATACCAGGAATTCTGTGGTGTTTGTGTTAATCTTTGTGCTATTATGGCTGTTGTCCCAGTCGAGTTCATGTCCCTTGTCTATGTGAGTCAAGTGAGAACTAATCGTGTTTCTTGGTGGCTGGTTGGTGTTTGTGTATCAATATTGTCAGTTTTCTTCTGGTTTGGCCGAATGTAGTGTTTCTCAGTCCTTGCATAGCATTTTGCATATCTCATTGCATATTACACCAGTTTCGGTGGTTGTGGTGATGGGATCCTTTTGTTTGTCAGAAGCTGTCGTGGGGTGAGTGTTAGTTTTGTGGGCTACCCTGATACCTAGGGGTCAGAGTAGCCTTGTGGTCATCTCTGAAATGTCCTTGATGTACTATACGGTGATTAGTGAGCCTGGTTGTGTTGTGTCTTCCTGTTATGGTCTGTCTCGGAGGTAATGGCAGCTTGTGCTTTTTTTTTGGTATCCATTCCTTTTTCAAGACTCTATAGGTGCTCCTGTTCTGCTTTATGTAGTTCCAGGTTGCTGCAATGTGTTGTGGCTTGTCTTAAATATTATCTTGATGCAGATCTGTTGGGGTGGTTGCAAGTGTAATTGTGGATTTAGCCCATATGTGCGGGGTCTCTGTATGTGCTAGTCTGAAGTTCCCCATTTTGTTCTTGCTTTCTACCATTATGCCCATGAAGGTGTGTGTGTGTGTGTGTGTGTGTGTGTGTGTGTGTATCTTATCGCAGTGAAGTATGTTGTTGGTGTTGGAGGGTTTCTTCTAGTTTTGTGTGTTTGATAATCACGAAGGTGTCACCTTAAATATCGGTCCCAAAGCTTGGCTTGTATAGTGGGGAGCGCTGTCCATTCTAATCTTTGCATAATGCTTCTGCAATCAATCCTGATATTGGGGATATTGTTGGTGTTCAAATGACTTGTATATGCTGTCATTGAAGGTGAAGTGGGTTGTGAGACCGATCTAGTAGTTTCATTGTGATTTTGTTGGTTTTCAGGCTGCTTGCCTAGTTGATTCGTCCAATAGTATGGCTGTTGACTCTTGGCTAGGTTGATGTTTATGAATGTAAATAGTATTATTTGATAATTGAATACAACTGGGACAACACAGCCATAATTGCATGAGCCAAACAAAGATGTGCCAAAGAATTCCTGGAGGTCTGGGATTCTAACCGGAACTCCATTGGCAAACACATTGAGTTAGACCCTGTGTACAAACCCCTTAAAAACAGAAGCACAAATGGTACTGAATACCCTAACAAGCTGAGGTATATAAATAACAGAACACCAATGCTTCACTGGACACGCATTGATGTTACCTGGCAAGGTGATTGAAATGTTTTCAATCAAATCCAGTGGCTCAGCAAGCATGTCTACAATCTCTTCCACAACATGAGCTACAAATCTTCTCAAACGTTGGAATCTTTTGTTTTAAAAATGCTGTAGTGGTTTAGTGTGGCTTGACCTGAACTTGAGAGTGTAGACTTTGTTTCTGTTTGGTTGTGGGGATTTTAACCTAAAGCTGTTTTTGTCACAGGGAGAATCGACGGGAAACGTTTTTAGAAGAACGGAAGGAAAGAAAGAACAATGTGATAGGAGCAAGACGCGGACTGGTCATGATGAAATGAATGAAGTCATGAATGAAACCAATATACTCTACTGTCTATTCTGTTACTTTTTTAAATGTGCGTTTGGTTGAAATAATCTCATTTTAAACTCTAGCCTTTTTCTCTGTATATAGCACTTGATTCATGTGATTTCAGTACTGAGACTGAATATAGATTATTGAGTTAAGTGAGGCATCTCACTGTTAAAGTTTCATGGTTTTCAGATACCATTTTGTTCTATTTCCTGATCAATGATAATGTAAAGTTGCTTCAAATGGTGGTTGGATGGAGACATGATGAGAAAAACGAATGAATGTGCCTCACAAGTGACCCTGGTCTTGTGCAGTTTGCTTGTAATGAATGAAGGTAGCTGCACTTCACCTAGGTGTGTTTGACACTGGAGAGGTAATTCCACCAGGGACTGACATCCCTGACCTGTATAAGCACTCAGCTTCATTTGGGAGAAATCTCATCTAGTTTTACCTAATTACCAGCTTTTTAATATTTGCTTTTTATTTTGAGGATCTTGAAATGTCTCCAGTAGCATTAACACCCTTTCAACTCGCAGAGCACTGATTGAGGTTCTTCTCTGTTCAACCAAGAAGAATGTCTTATTCTTGTTTGAGTATTTACCTCTGTCCGTCTTAGTTTCAAACTTTGTCTTGTCTTGCTCCAGAGAGCCTGATTTTTAGTGCCATTTCTTTAAAATTCATTGTTTATAATGTGCAAAAAAGGCTAATATGCCTCCAAAGTAGCTGCATTACAGCTTGCATTTTTAAGCAAAAATAATTAGCTAGTCATTGGAAACCAGAAGCGAGACTGTCATGAGTTAGGTACAGCTTTTTAAAAAATCTTGTCAGGGAGGTGTTCAGTTTTAACATGGAGCTTAAAAAAAGGCAGAGGAGTGGGAAAGGTTGTTGTTCGGAGTTCTTGGGTATTCTAAATGAGCTGTAACGTCCAAAAGCAAATGCTGATTTGTAACATAAGCGATAACATTCTAGATCTTTACCCTCTTTAAATGACCACCTTCATGAGGTCCTTTTAGCCATCAATTAAGCTGTATGTGTACTGCCTCCAGAATGGAGGAAACGTATGCGTGCTGGAGCTGCACAGAAAGTTCACAACCTGGATTGGAAACATTTTCCATGCTTTTGGGACAGAATATTAATATTAGTTTTGAGCTCACTTATGTGCCAGTATTTTCTGCTTTGACTTTTTTCTTCACCACTCCTCTCTCTTTTGCTACTGCTGACTGTGTCTGTGCAATGGTGCAGCCCTGAGCAATCTGAACTTAAGTGGAGCTTCCTGAGATTCATTTTTCTTTCAAATATTTTAGAGAGCCAAAATATCCTGCTGGCTGGATATGCACTGAGCTTCTCGTGCTTCTCCACCCCCCACCACACCTAATCCCTCCTTCCCCTTTTGTATTTTTTCTTAAACCTCTCTCCCTTCCTGCCCACTCCTGCAATAGGAGCAGTTTATTACTGCTTTTTGTATACATTGCAGTTTTGGTGCCTCCTTTTAAACTTTCTGTAGAAAGCTGAAAATTTAACAAGGTATAGAACTGCCTTTCCTAAAGGCAACTGCAATGGTTAAGGTTCTCTGTGCACACTTTAATTGACCTTTCTTTTTCTCACTTGCTTGTGTTCAGACCTCACTCCCATATAGATCTGAGAATACTGGATAAGTGTCGGCTCCACCATTTGCTTCATTAGATCTAGTCAGTGACTGAAAAACAAGTTGCTGTATGCAGTTCTGTAGCTGTATTTATCTCAGTATTTATTTTTGTTTTTATTTTGAAGTGGTGCTCTTGTGGGAGAAAATTTCTGGAAATTTCATGTTTTTATTTTTACCATAAAGCCACTAAATATGAAATTTAAAAAAATGCTAAAGCACTCTGGTCAGGCAATTTTTCTTGTTCAGAGCTGAGAGTTTCCAGCATGTTTGACTCCAGCATCCATGGTGTACTGCTTTTAGATATATGCTAGTTGTAGAATGTCACCCCTGCTTTCTGTGAGGCTGAGGAACATAAAAGCAAGTTATCTAAATTCTGACTCCTGTCTGTGTGGATGTTGGGTGAGGACAAGGTAATGCTTGAAGAATGTTCAAACAACTCAATCTAGATTCCACACAACAGCATATGTAATAACGCCATAAGTAGTTACCTTCAGGAGAGAGATTAACTCGTTTAACCATGAGGTATGATTATAAGGAAAAAAAAATTCAAAGTTGTATTTTTCATATCAGCTGATGTCTAGCAGTACCTCTAAAATGTTCTTTCTTAAAAAAAAGGCTATGCATGACTTCTCAAACTGTTGGCTGTTTTTGTACAGGTAGGATGAAATTTGTTAAAATAAAACTTACTTTGCTAATTGTGAGAACTTTTATTTCTTCATTCATATGGAAAATGGAATCAACCAACAGCAAGGGATTGCAGAATCTTGATGTCCAACAGCTGCTGAAATCTACATAACATCAGTCTCTTTATACCGGAAAGGCCAGTGTTGAGACCAATCCTAGAGATTTGAAGAAATTGACCTGTGGGCAGCAGCTGAGTACCAGCTTAATGATTCTGAAGGATATGCTTGAGATCCCTGATTATTTTTTTTTCCTTTTTGTGTGATATTGCCCTCGTTCAGTTGTGACTTTGAGGATTATGGTAACATATACTGCATGGCTTTAATTTTTTTAAGAGTTTGTTATGGAGGAATAACTGTAGAGATAGACATGTTTTTGAAGAGAGTAACATGCAAATGACAATGGACCTTAGTGTAAAAGAAAACTACTTGTTTTTCTCAAACTTTGTACTACAGCGAACAGGGCAGTTCTGAAAAAGTTAATGTTGAAGTTGCATTAGCCATACCCAGACTGTCGTGCCACCTTCCCAAAGAGAAATGTCCCTCGTGAGCCACATCCCAACGGACACAAATGTGGCATACCTGATGCGCACTAATTGTGATTATGCCATAAATTATGCCTTATTAATAATCTATCATGGTCTGTCTTCAGCCATGGCTAATCACAAAAGGTCCTTTGGACTCAGCAAAGAGAAGATTGCTTTTCAGCTGCAGTTCTAAGTTTCCAATGACCGCTTGGTTTTGTTCTGTTAGTGGCCTACCAGGTGTAGTCTAACTCATTTAAAATTTTATTTCAAGATTAGAAAGGATTGCTAACAGCAAAGTACCACAAGTCACTAGTGGTTGGTACCCAGATCACAGTACATCATCTATTATTTTACTGTTTAAAAGATGCCCTTGTCTGTGTCAACCTGTATAGCCCACAGTTATAATTTAAAAGGAGCTGAACAGAAATCTGACTTAACTGTAAAACAAAAGTGCAAATCATAAGTAGTCATTTGCTGTGAACTGTATTTGGATAAAGCTTTTTTAAAAGAAGCTTATTGCACCTTGGAAAAACGTGACTGCAGCAATGTGAACTTCTGTGATGTTTCATTGCTTTAGTTTAAATTTTCCTTTCTTAACATCAGAGAAAGTTTAAAGTCCAAAACTTGATCAAAAACCTGAAATAAACGATAAAATGTTAATGTATGCGGCCCATTCACGAACTTTTGTGATAATGGACATTGGGAAGGGGCATTACATGTAACTGCTCAAACAAAGACCAAATCTAAATTTATGAAGTTAGGACTGAAACAGGAGGATAATTATGTCAGATTTGATGGACTGATGTTTGTGAAGGTGGGAGGCTAATAAGCCTAGTAAGAGTGAAATCTGGAGGTGACGAAAGTTGTGAACGTTTTTGCCAACAGGTGAGCTGAGACAGTTAAGATATTTAAGAGTGAAAGTTGGTTCGCTTTTGCATTCGAGAGAATGTAGAAATTGAAAATTAGAGCTTGGACTTGATTGTCTTAGACTTCTAAGGAAAGTTGGGATTTCTTGTCTGCAAAAATATACAAGCAGCATATCTAAACCACCATCTTGGTGCATAATATTTCAATGACTATTCTGATGGTAATCTTGATACTTATACCAGCTTATAGTCTCTGAATGTTCTTGCATAATAAGTCTATCAATGTCAATCTTGAGAATTTCAATTAGTAACAGACTTTGAGCTTTCTTTGACCCTTTGTATGAATAAGTACCGACTACATGAAATAGAGGAATATTGTATCCTTGATTCCCTCATTTGGATTACTCTGGGTGGTGTTTTCCAGGAAGTATAAGGCTTCTCTGTTCATTTCTTATTTAACTTTGTTTTTGTCCTGGAATCTGTGTGCACCAACCACAAGATCAATTAATCTTTCCTAAAGTGTGTTATCTCTGAATACAGAGCTGTAACATAACTTTTGGAGATGAACATTCAACGTTCCCTTCATTGTTTAATTGTATTTTACACAGATTCTTTAATGCAGTAATTTCTGAATTCAGGTAATAAACTGCTGTTCATCCATAATTTATAGTTCCTCACCACTTGGGTAACGCACTGATCTATCCATCTTGAGTTCAATGTGAGAAATCATCTGACACACTCCTTGTTTTTGTAACTTTATGCTTCCCATTCCATATTTGATATGCCACCTAAATTGGTGTCATTGAACTTGTGCATGTGACATTCTTGCAACTATAGATTTATAGCTATTACAGAATGCCATTAATCCTATTTGAGGCCATCCTCAAAATATTAAACTTTGGTATAATTGTAATGGTATAAAGATTAGTTACCACTAAGTAAAGAAAATCTCAGGTAGTAGTGATCAAATTGGATATCAAATTCAATTCTATTGTGAAAGGAAAAAGACTGTAAGACTAATATTTTGAACCTAAATAAGGGCAACAATGAAAGCTGAGCTATGAGAAATGTGCTTACTAGGCTAGGACATATATTGAGAAAGACAGTGGTAAACATTTAAGGGGCATTTCAGAATACTCAACTAGATGTTTTCTTTATAATTGGAATATAAAGGGAGGACCTGCCATCTGTGGATAACTAAAGATGTTAAAGGCATATGACTGCAAAGATGAGTAATAGGTCATAACCTAAGGAATGACAGAGCAGCTTGGAATTTAATCACGAGTAAGCACTTTGGAGTATGTGAGGAAGTGAGGTAGAAATGTGAAAATGGATAGTAAGAGTTTCTACAGCTATGTAAAAAGGAAACGTGTAAAGTGAGTGACTGACAAACCTCGAATGGAAATGGGGAGTTAATAGCGGAGCTGCAGGTTAACAAGTTTCTGGATCCAGATGCGCTTCATCTTTGGAACTTGAGGTAGCCAATGAAATAGTTGATGCGTTTGTGTTAAATTTCCAAAGCTCCCTGGATTCGGGAACAGTTCCAGTAGACTGGAATGTACATTGACATCTTTTGTGGGGAAGGATTTCAAAGTGATCATTAAGGTAATCATAGCTGAATGCTTAGAAAATGTCAAGGTAAATCAGGAAAAGTCAGCATGGTTATGTCAAGAGAAAAGAATGTTTAATTACTTTTAAATAAGTTTAACTAGTTTATTGGAATTCTTAGGAGTAACATGCTGAAATGATAGAGAAGTCCATAGTCAGACCAAAGTTGCATTTCCAGAAGCCAGGTGACACATCAAAGGTTGTTGCTTAGTGTGAAACACGTGAACATTAATAGAATAGTGTGCATCAATGGGACAGAATATCCCACCATGAAATGTACTTTCTAGGCTAGGGGAGGCAAGAGCCTAGTGGTTATTTATCACTAGACTATTAATCTAGAAGCTCAGCTAATGTTCTGGGAACCTGGGTCAAATCCCACTACAGTATACGATTTGAATTCTATAAAGAATCTTGGTCATCATTACACTCTTAATTCCATTAAACCAATTGTCAGGAAAATCCCGTCTGCATCACTAAAGTCCTTTTTGGGGAAGGAAACCTGCCATCCTCCCCTAGTCTGGTGTACATGTGACTCCAGGCCCAGAACAATGTGGCTGACTCTAAACTGCCCTCTGGGCAATTAGAGATGTTTATCCTAGGAGTGAATAAAAAAAATTCTGACAGGATATGACAGTTCAGTCGATTCTCAACCTTTTACAATTTACATCAATGACTTAGAGGTGAGCAAAGGTATGGTAACTAAATTTACAGAAACATTCTTACCCAGTTTAGTGTTAAGGTGACAATGGATAAACATAAGGTTTCATGTGGATGTAGTTACATTGACTGACTAAGTGGACAAAAATCTAGCAAATAGAATGTAATGTGGCAAGATATGAAGCTGATCACTTTTTTGGCAGGAAAGTGAAAAAGGTATGACTTAAGTGGAGATTGACTGTGGATTCTGATGTACAAGAGGGATTGTGGTGTTCTAGTTAGTGGGTAGGTACAGCACATAATCAAGAAGGCTTAAGGGATACTCTCCTTTTATGACGGAAGAATTGAATGTAAAAGGGATGAAATGCTTCAGTTATTTAGCACATTGGTGAGACCACAATTCAAATACTTTTTTCACTTTTGATCTGCTGATTTAAACTGTAAATGCATTAAAGGCAGTTCAGCTCTTATTAGACTTGATACCTGGAGTGAGTGGGTTGTTTTTGAGGAAAGATTGAATAAGCTGGGCTTGTTTCCACTCCAGTTTTAAGATTTGAGTATATAAGATCTTTTAATTATCTTAAGATGGCCAGAGAAAGGATGTTGCTTGTGGGTCAGACCAGAACCAGGGGGGCATGATTTTAGAAGTGGGGTTCTGTTTTCAGTAGGCTGATAATTTTTATCTCAAGGAATTATGTACAACTTTTGGTTTGGAACTGTCTCTGCCTCAGGCAGTGAAGGCAAGATTTATTACATTTTTAAGACAGAAGTAGATAGATTTTAATTAGGCAGGGGAATTGAACATTATGGGAGCAAATGCAGAATTTGAAATGCAACCTGATCAGCCACAATCTTTGAATGACAGAGCAGACTTGAGGGGCCCTGTGTGTGTGTGGAGTTTGCTTGTTTTGAGAACTCTCAACTCTCTTTATTGCTGAAGAAATTCCTTATACTGTCAATAGATCGTCATCAATTCCATGTGTTCCTAACTTCAGTCAACAGTCTATTAAATGGAACCTTGGATCAGTTGGTGACAGCACCTATGGATGCCCTCTCATCTACTATGTTAGCTACCTTCTTTAAAAAGTTGCGCTAGGTTCCTCACCCAACTGCCTGCTACAGATCCATCTGTTCTTGATAGCATTGTCTCCCCAAGGACCAATGTCCTGTCTTAGCTGAGAGATGACTTAATTGAAACATATAAAATAATCAGAGGGTTAGATAGGGTGGATAGGGAGAGCCTTTTTCCTAGGATGGTGAGGGCGAGCACGAGGGGGCATAGCTTTAAATTGAGGGGTGAAAGATATAGGACAGATGTCAGGGGTAGTTTCTTTACTCAGAGTAGTAAGGGAATGGAACGCTTTGCCTGCAACGGTAGTAGATTCGCCAACTTTAGGTATATTTAAGTCGTCATTGGACAAGCATATGGACGTACATGGAATAGTGTAGGTTAGATGGGCTTGAGATGGGTATGACAGGTCGGCACAACATCGAGGGCCGAAGGGCCTGCATTGTGCTGTAATGTTCTATATGTTATTAATGCAAAACTACTGACAATTGCCCAGGTATGTCCTGTAGCCAAAAGGCAGGACAAGTCTAATCCAGCCACTTACACCTTCAGAGATAATGGGAACTGCAGATGCTGGAGATTCCAAGATAATAAAATGTGAGGCTGGATGAACACAGCAGGCCAAGCAGCATCTCAGGAGCACAAAAGCTGACGTTTCGGGCCTAGACCCTTCATCAGAGAGGGGGATGGGGGGAGGGAACTGGAATAAATAGGGAGAGAGGGGGAGGCGGACCGAAGATGGAGAGTAAAGAAGATAGGTGGAGAGGGTGTAGGTGGGGAGGTAGGGAGGGGATAGGTCAGTCCAGGGAAGACGGACAGGTCAAGGAGGTGGGATGAGGTTAGTAGGTAGCTGGGGGTGCGGCTTGGGGTGGGAGGAAGGGATGGGTGAGAGGAAGAACCGGTTAGGGAGGCAGAGACAGGTTGGACTGGTTTTGGGATGCAGTGGGTGGGGGGGAAGAGCTGGGCTGGTTGTGTGGTGCAGTGGGGGGAGGGGATGAACTGGGCTGGTTTAGGGATGCAGTGGGGGAAGGGGAGATTTTGAAACTGGTGAAGTCCACATTGATACCATATGGCTGCAGGGTTCCCAGGCGGAATATGAGTTGCTGTTCCTGCAACCTTCGGGTGGCATCATTGTGGCAGTGCAGGAGGCCCATGATGGACATGTCATCAAGAGAATGGGAGGGGGAGGTGCAGTTGTTTGTTGCGAACTGAGCGGAGGTGTTCTGCAAAGCGGTCCCCAAGCCTCCGCTTGGTTTCCCCAATGTAGAGGAAGCCGCACCGGGTACAGTGGATGCAGTATACCACATTGGCAGATGTGCAGGTGAACCTCTGCTTAATGTGGAATGTCATCTTGGGGCCTGGGATGGGGGTGAGGGAGGAGGTGTGGGGACAAGTGTAGCATTTCCTGCGGTTGCAGGAACAGCAACTCATATTCCGCCTGGGAACCCTGCAGCCATATGGTATCAATGTGGACTTCACCAGTTTCAAAATCTCCCCTTCCCCCACTGCATCCCTAAACCAGCCCAGTTCATCCCCTCCCCCCACTGCACCACACAACCAGCCCAGCTCTTCCCCCCCCACCCACTGCATCCCAAAACCAGTCCAACCTGTCTCTGCCTCCCTAACCGGTTCTTCCTCTCACCCATCCCTTCCTCCCACCCCAAGCCGCACCCCCAGCTACCTACTAACCTCATCCCACCTCCTTGACCTGTCCGTCTTCCCTGGACTGACCTATCCCCTCCCTACCTCCCCACCTACACCCTCTCCACCTATCTTCTTTACTCTCCATCTTCGGTCCGCCTCCCCCTCTCTCCCTATTTATTCCAGTTCCCTCCCCCCATCCCCCTCTCTGATGAAGGGTCTAGGCCCGAAACGTCAGCTTTTGTGCTCCTGAGATGCACTTACACCTTCAGTCTATTCTCAATCATCAGTAAATGTTGATGTCAACATTACTATCAAGCAACATCTGCTCAGTGACACCCAGTTTGGGTTTTGCAAGGACCACTTAGCTGCTGACCTTATTACAGTCTTGGTTCAAATGTGGACAAAAGAGCTGACTTCCAGAGGTGAGGTGAGAGTGACAGCCCTTGACATCAAGGATCCCTAGCAAACCGGAAACAGGAGGTATCAGGGCAAATTCTCCACTGGCTGGTCTTGCATCTGGTGTATTAAAAAAAAAAGTTGTGGTCAGTTATTTCATCCCTGCAGGAATTCATCAGGTTGGTGTCCTGGTTTAAACATTTTCAGCTTCTTTATCAATGACCTTCTATTCTTAAGATCAGAAGTGGGGATGTTTGCCAATGTTCAGCACTGTTCATTGACGACTCAGATATTGAAATGGTTCATTTCCAAATGTAGTAAGATTTAGACAGTATCCACGCTTGGACTGAAAAGTTGCAAGTGACATTCATGTCGCATAAAGGCCAGGCAATGAGAGACAAATCTAACCATTACCCCTTGCTATTTAATGATATTACAATCACTGAAGCTCCATTGTCAGCATTATCGGGGTTACCATTCACCAGAAACTGAACTGAGCTAGCCATACAAATAGTGTGGCTCCAAGAGCAAGCAGAGGCTAACTCACTACCTAAATCCCCAAAGCTTGTCCACCATCCAGTCGTCTTGGTTGCGAGATCCAGTGACTGAGATTACAGATTCAGAGTCAAACGTTTAAAGGCAATTTAAGGAGTCCCCATTATTCCTAACTACCTGCTTTCTCTTTTAAAATCAACCTGTTCAGATGTTTTATGACACAACTTCATGGCAGCTAAGTTTTGAACCCAGATCTTCTGGCCAGAAGTAGGGGCATTGTACCTTAGAGCCCTAATCCTTTCTCTAATTCACTTGAGCAGACCTTAATTTTGGTCTTCCTTATTCCTGACTTTGGTGGTCTGAGGTACTGAACCAGTTGATGTGGCACACAGAAAAACTTTACTCTGTGCAGGGATGAGGGAGCAATCTAGAACAAGGAAGAATAATATTAAAACTAGAGCTAAGCAATTCTTTGGTGGTGACAAGGAGAATTTCTTCACGTAACATTTGTGGCAGTTTGGAGCACTCTTCCTCATTAAAAGAACTATTAAGCCTGGGTGGCATTAATTGACATCTTCCAAAAAAAAAAATGGATTTATTCATGCTATGGAAGAATATTAAGCATGTCCAGCATCAAGGTGGGCTGATGGATTTTAAGTACATGTCAGCTTATAACTGAATGAGAGTGATTTCACCACATTAGAGAAATATGACATAGAAATTCAGAAACCATTCATTAAAACAGCAGACAACTTTATTTAATTCTTTCATAACCTCATTAACTCAAAACAATTTTTTTTCTGATGAAGGGTCCAGGCCCAAAACGTCAGCTTTTGTGCTTCTAAGATGCTGCTTGGCCTGCTGTGTTCATCCAGCCCCACACTTTGTAATCTTGGATTCTCCAGCACCTGCTGTTCCCACTATCTCTGATCAATATTCTTGCTGTGCCAGGTTTCCAAGAATTACATTTTAACACACTGTTACATAACATTCATTAATGGTTGCTGCCCTCCATTACAAGTAACACAAATAATACATTTCTCTAAAAGCTTCTTGTGCCAATAGAATGCCCTTTGGAACCATAACATGAATTACATAAACAAACTTCCTGTGCAAATGTTATCACTTTGCAAAATATGGATGCTTGATTATTGGAGATCCCTATGCCTCACCTTTCAAACAACCTTATGTCAGATATTATAAATATCACTCTCAAAATAACTCCAAACTGAAACATAGGCTTTCATATGTAACAGTCACTACAAAAACACTTGTGAAATTCAGGCACCATTTATAAAGTGTGAAATAAACTATTGTTGTAATCGTTTTGCATTGTAGTCACCTGAATGGAAATACTATCAACAGGATTATTTATATCAGGTCAATTTTCATATATCATTGACTATATTCAGCATGGAGTTTGATTTACAAGAGGATCAAAGATTATGAGGCACTCAGAAGAGTAGAGTTTAAGGCCATTTTCAGGTCATCCATGAAATTTCAAGAGAGGTGGAGCAAGTTTGAAGGGGCCAAATGGCCTATCCTTTGAATTTGCATGTTTACAGAAGTATACATCAAATCCATCTTGCATCTGCTTATGCCAGTTTCTTGTCTCTTCTCTTTATTATCTCCTCCTCCCTTTCCCACTATCTCCCCTTTGCCCAATATTTTTCTTCCCTTTTGACTATATTCCATTTAAATTGGTGTTGCTTGACAGGCTGCGATTGGAGAACTGTTGATAATGCAGAGATTGTAATTCAGGATGGTAGTGAAAGGGACGAGCAGGATTTAACAACAGTATTTCTTCAAGTGGACAAGTGTCAAGTTTTAGTTGATTCATGTTCCTGTTAAAACACCTTGGGACACTCAGTTTAAGGTGCTATATAAATACTAGGTCTTAGAAAAGCAGCAATTGAAATTTTCTAGGCCACCTTGCCTTTTGTACATTTAACTTCAGTCCATAATTTAACAACCAACTACCTTAAAGCTGTCAGTGCAGGGCAATCAACACGATAGCAGGGTACAAATGAATGCATGCCAAAGTTACACCATCAACTCAACAGAATAGGAGCTACCTCCCAAAAGGGTACATTAGTTGTTGAATAGAATGCATAGGACATTGCTTATAAAGCCAAACATGATTAGAAGTTCTCCACACACATTTAAATCTTCCTAGATGCAGGTCAGATGTTATTTATATTGACGTGTTCAGAGTCAGCCACCGCTCTCTCCAAACTGGCTCAGTGAGTGCAGTGTTAGACCACCAGACAGAGGTTACTGAGCTCCTGGGGATCCAGCTAAGTTTACATATTCCAGTGAACCTATTTATACCTCTGGATTCCTTTTGTATTTTTCATAAGCAAATTCTTCAGTGTGCGCCCGGTCATTGCACACAGCAATGAAGTCGATTTCCAGTTGGAATGGACCGTCTACTTTGTCACCCAGCGTGAAGCCAATTGTGTTGATCTGCAACAAACCAACACATTTCAGGAACATGCTCAAGGTCCTCCCGTGCTTACTTAAGGCTGGGATCAGTAAAATTCCATCCTTCTCCCCACAAAGCCCCAAATCCCACCCTCTCTGGACCCAGTAACTTCAACAGCTCACTCCAGAAACAAAACCCAAAGAACATAGGCAGGCAAAGCAAGTTAGCTTTCTACTTCTCTAACTAGAAGGCAGATCTGCTGGCACCTTGTGGTATTCTCTATATGTCACACAATTGCACATTGCTGTCACAGTCTGGGCAGTAATCTCCAAAGGGGCATAACTTCTACCTCAAAAAGGTAATTTTCCCCACTTTACTTGCCCTGTTCCATTCCAACTACAGGATCCTTTGAAGGGAAAACAGAAAACATCTGGGGGGGGGGGGGGGGGGCGGCGTATAAAGTATAAAATGCTTTGGTTATGGAAGGCCATGTCTGGAGTACTGTGAGCAGTTTTACACGTTATATCTTTGTGAGGATATATCGCCCTTGACTGTAGTTGCAGAGACTGTAGGGTAGATTTATTAGAATCATAACCTGACTCCAGAAGTTAAATTCTGGAGTGATTACACCAACTATAGGGTTGTACTTACTAGAATTGATAAGGTTAAGATTTCACCTTTCTGGACCTCTCTGAATCCATCTCTGGCAACCACCTGGAAACTGATATCCATTTCAAGCCCACCGACTCCCACAGCTGCCGAGAACACACCTCCTCTCACCCACTTCCTGCAAAAAATGCCATTCCCTATACCCAATTCCTTTGCCTCCGCCACATCTGCTCCTGAGATTCCACTCCCGGACATGCCAGATGTCCTAATTTTTCAAGGACCACAACTTCCCTTCCACAGTGATTGAAAATGCCTCCATCGGTGTCTCTCATTTCCCGCAACTCATCCCTCACAACCCCTCCCCACAATAACGACCAAAACAGAATCGCTCCCTCGTCCTCACGTACCACCCGACCGACCACCGGATTCAATGCATCATCCTCCAGCACTTCCGCCATCTACAATCTGACCCCACTACTGAAGACATTTTTCTCTCCCCATCCTTATCTGCTTTCCAGAGGGACCACTCTCTCCGTGTGTCCCTTATCTGCTCCACACTCCCCACCAGCCTCAACACCCCCGGCACTTTTTCCTGCAACTGAAGGAAGGAAGTGCTACACTTGCTCCCTACACTTCCCCGTCACCCCCCAACCCAGGTCCAAGAAGACATTCCACATGATGCAGATCTACACCTTCTTATCTCAGGTTTGATTGATGTTTGCCCAAGTGTTAATCTCCCACTACCTATCCTATTTCCACTGCTTTTGGATTCTAGAACTGGTGAACTGAGTCTAAAGATTACAGCCAGGTTTTTCAGGGAACGAATTAATTTTACCTACAAAAGTTAGAAGTCTGGAACTGTCTTACACAAACAACAATTGATGCTGGTGTAAATTCTGAAGCGGAGATTGGCAGATTGTTAACTGAAGGCATCAAGAGGCATTTGGGGCAAAGGTGAGGGTCAAAGATCAGGTGTGACCTTGTTGAATGGAGAAACAAGCTTGAGTGACAGAATTGCTCCTGTTCCTATATGTCCCACTCCAACACAGTTTTGGGAAGGCAGCCAACTGATTACACAGGTTGCGATTCCTCTCTCAGGTTTACACTTCACCCAGAAACAAGGTTCAAACTCACTCCCTTTTATAAAATGTCCATATCTGATCTTTGCAGAATTTATCCACTGTTTAAGAGAACAATCACTACCCTATTTGTGTTTATCCCAGAAAGATGCCCGACCAATGATCATTAGCATCAGCATTATTAAACAAGCTCCACTTCAACCAACCATACTAAATGTGCTGACTATTCTGAGAAATTCAAGCAGCTGTTTAAGGATCACTTCCTGTTGCCATTCATCCTGCCACACTGATTCAATGTACAATAGTAAGGAGGAATCTAGTGGAGTACTGTCCTTCAAAGCCTGGAGACTTTCAGACAAAGTGCCCTCAGCAGATGCACTTCCCTCTTTGGATCATCTGCTTATTAAACATTAGCTCTCGAGGCGTCAAAAACAAAGCAGCAGTGGTTCTGGGGCTTCAATCGAGACTTTCAGAGTCAATGCTGCTCTTATTGCTCGGGAATATTTTGGGAATTCATCTTAATATCTATCTTACACCAGCAGTAGCATTAAAAAAAGGCCACACATATGCACAAAGGCATCTTCCATAAGGTTCAGGCATGGTATTGCTGACTGCATCAGCCATGGTGGCACTACAGAACACATTTCAGTGCCCCAGCAAAGACTCAACCAAGAACGTTGCTCCTCCAGAAAGATACGTCTGGAGAGGGTACACACAAGATTGACAATTTTTTTGAGGTGGGGGGGCTGGAGAGGGAAGGGGGTTGGTGGAATGTATTGGTTTTTACTGCCAATTCTTGGGGAAATTATGCTGAATGGCATTGCCTTGTGCTCACGCCAGCTGCGAAAGCCACGTAAACCTAGGGGAAGTTCTGCTGATCATTGACATGATTGTCAGACCAAAACGGGGTTTGTTTAAACACTGGCTCAATCAAGTTCTCCAACCTTGTCCAACCACAATGGATGCTGGTTGTCTTGGATTCGACCCCGACTAGACAGGAAAAACTTGGAGAACGGAATCTGGAAAAACACAAGAAACAGAGACGTTAGAAAAGTTTCCTTTGGGTGCACTGAGCGTATTGAGAGGCAGAGAGATCAACTTACTAAGGCTCCTGCACTTTCCAAACCTGTGACCTTTACCAACTACAAGGACCAGGGCAGCACATACATGAGAACGCCACCAACTACAGCTCCTCTCCAAGCTATACACCATCCTCACTTATAATTATATTGTCATTCCTATACTGTAACCGGGTCAAATTTCCAAGGACTGCAGTGGGTCAAGAAGGCAGCTCAGTCCCATCTTTGCAAGGGCAATTAAGAATGTGCAACAAGTTGTTGGCCTTGTTAGCAATGCTGACGAGCAACTGAAAATAATAAAGACTTGTGCAGAGAAAGCCAGCCCGTAGTTACAGCAAGTAATCAGGCAGTCTTTCCCCAATTGTACAGGGGCTAGTTACCATCATATCTAAAATTTAGTGTGCGGTTTGGGTCTCTATATTTAAGGAAGGATGTCCTTTATTGGAGTTGGTATAGAAATGGTTCACTACATTGGCACCTGGGTGAAAGGGCTGTACAATGATTAAAGACTAAGTTATGCTTATTCATTCTGGAGATCAGAAAAATGAGGGACGATCTCATTGAAACATGTAAGATTCTGAAAGGGTTTGATAGGGTCAATACTGAAAGATAAATTCCCTGGGAAGGGGAATCTGGAATGCAGGGAGCACAGGCTCAGGATAAGGGGCCAATTGTTTATGACTGAGACATGGCAGAATCTTTTCACGATTAGGTTTATGAAACGTTGGAATTTTCTGACTCCAGAAAGACACATCATTGCATTTATTTTCACTTATCTTTGTCCTGACAGATTACGGGGTGTGGATAGGAAAGTGCTGACCAGATTTCCTAAACTGAACTAGTCCCACTTGCCTGCGTTTGGTCCATGTCTCCCTAAACCTTCCCTGTTCACATACCTGTCCAAATAGCTTTTAAATGTTGTAACTGGGACTTCTTATACTGTAGTGTAGGAGGTTGAGGGGTGACCTACCACTTCCTCTGGCACTTCATTCCACATACATAACAGCCTGTGTTGGAGAAAGTTGCCCCTCAAGTCCCTTTTAAATCTTCCCCCTCCCAACTTGAAATATGTCCCCTGGTTTTGAACTCCCCCACCTTAAGGAAAAGATCTTTGCTAGTCACCTTTTCTATGACCCTCATGATTTTATTAAGGTCACCCCTCAACCTCCTACACTCCAGTGTAAGAAGTCCCAGCTTATCCAGCCTTTCCTTATAACTCAAGCCCTCCAGTTCTGGTAACATCCTTTTAAATCTTTCCTAAAAATCAGTTATAATCATAGGGAATGGTAAAACAGGCTCAAAAGGTCCCAACGGTCAATTCCTGCTCCAATTTCATTATGCTATGACTCTAATCCCCACCGAAGGGAGTAGAGGTCTCCCACAGAATCGTCCGGTATTGCCAGTCTAAATGAAGAGCTCAGGTCTTTGGAATGGGAGTGGTGCCTATTGAGGCTCCCCATTGTTCCACATCTAATACATGGAGGATTTTCCACTGGGATCCTGCAACCACAGGATAAAGCAAAACCTTCAGATAAATAGGGAGGAAAACCCATTCTACCTTCACATCCTGCCAATAGGGGCCTCCCCGGGTGAAGAGGAAATAGCTGTAAAGGTCATCCTTCTGATGGCTGAAGTACATCTCACTGCTGATGTTTACCATCCAGGGACGGCCATCCCCTCGGAGACGAATATGCAGCGTGTTGAAGTTTGTCAGGTCGTGGTACTTCTTGATGTCAAAGGCACCCTGTGGAAAGGGGCAGAAAGTCGATGTGATGGCAGTGACGGCACACTCACTGGGAACTCCACACGCACTGTGGGGAACTGTCCATGTGAGCTACATGGTTGTAGCGGGGGGGGTGGGGGTAAAGAGCTGAGAGGGTTCGAGCGTTAAGGGCAAGAGGGAAAGACAGAATGCTGAACAAGGAAAGAGGGCAGGTGAGTGAGGCACGGGTGGAGGAAAGTCCAGGATGGAGTGATGCGTGGGAAATGGAGAATTGAGGAGGGGCTCACCCTCTGTGAGGAGGGGCACGTGGAGGACAGGCGTGGAGGGAAGGAAATGTGTGGGGGGGGGGGGGGAAATGTGTGGGGGGGGGGGGGAAGTGTGTGTGTGTGTGTGTGTGTGTGTGTGGTGGGGGGGGACAAGAGAGTGTGTGGGGAGTGTGGGTGTGGTGGGAGAGGAGGAAAGAGTGTGGGGGGAGTGGGTGTGGGTGGGGTAACGGGCCCGGCACCTTGAGCTGGCGGCTCCTGAGGCTGCAGTAGCCGCTGTAGCGAGTCTCTCCGTCCCGGGGGGGCTCGGTGCGGAGCTCACCGCTCAGCAGCGCCGTCCTGCCGTTGGCCCCGACGCTGAGGCGGGCCCGGCTGCGGCCCCCGATCTCCCGGTCGCTGGAAACGAGCCAGTGGTCGAGGCTGCCGGCTCCCCGCGCCTGCCACAGGACGCGGTTCTGCTCGAGCAGTTCCTGGCGGAGGCCGCCGGGGCCCCGCAGCTTCTCCACCACCTCGGCCCACAACAGGCCCCAGTGCCGGCGCACGCCCTGCCGCCAGTCGCCGCGCCTCAGCCAGCTCCAGGGCGCGGACTGCGGGCTTGCCGGGGCCCCGGGACGCCGGTAACCGCGGACCCCGAACGGCGACGGGGACAGCAGCCCGCCGCCCGGCCGCGGCGGCGGCAACAACAACAACCTGAGGCGGCCCGCCATTTTGACCGCTTCCCAGGTAACGGGGGGGGGGGGAAAGGCCTCAAAAAAATCCCAGAAATTACCCGGAAAATACCGTAGTAAAAACACGCTCAACATAACCCCAACGATACATCTCTCTCCCCGCCGCCGCCAAATTATCCCAATAAAAAAAAACTCCAAAACGACCCCCAAATTGTTGCAGAAAATTTTCACTCGCACTCCCCCGGCAAATACCCCAGTAAAGTCCACAGAAACAGCCCGATGATCTCTCTTCCCACCCCACGCCCCAAATACGACAGTATACTCTTCCCCCACCACACACCTCCAAGATCACCACAGTAAAACTCCCAAATGCTCCCCAAATACTAGTATACACTCCCCTCAATTACCGTAGTAAAACTCTCAAATGCTCCCCCAAAATGCCAGTAAACCCCTCAAAATTACCACAGTAAAATTCCTAAATGCCCCTCTCCCAAAATAGCCCAGTAACCCCATCCCTCCATAATATTATACCCACCCAAATTATCACAGTAAAATTCCAAAATGCATCCCAAAAAAAATACCCGGTGTCCACCCCACCAAGAATGCTGGTAGACCTCCCCAAATTACCACAGAAAAACTCCCAAATGCTCCCCCAAAATATCCCAGTAATAGCCCAAATACCCCAGTATATCCCCAAAGTTACCCCTCAATCACTGTAAAATGCCCCCAAAATATTCGCCCCCATATATACTTCCCAAATGTATCCCAAAATTATCCCAGTGAGACTTCCAAATGTCCTCAAATAACTCAGTAAATGCTAAAGATACCCCTGTATAGTGAAGGGGGTTGAGTAGATTGGGCCTGTATTCATTGGAGTTTAATGGAATGAGTACATAACAAACGGGAGCGGGAATAGCCCATCTGGCCCGTTGAACCTGGTCCGCCATTCAATAAGATAACAGCTTGATATTGTCGTCAACTCAGATCTGCCTACTCACCATAACTGTTCCATCACTGTTGAAAATTTATTTTTGCCTTAAAACATTCAACGAGGTAGCCTCAACTACTTAAAATCCAAAAGACATCGTGGGCTGAAGGGCCTGTTCTGTGCTGTAATGTTCTATGTTCCAACTGCAGATGCTGTAAATCAGAATCAAAAACAAAGTTGCTAGAAAAGCTCAGCAAGTCTGGCAGCATCTGTGAAGTTCTGAGGCAGGGTCACCAGACCCTAAATGTGAACTCTTGATTTCTCCTTCACAGATGCTGCCAGACCTGCTGAGCTTTTCCAGCAACTTTGTTTTTGTTAGCCTCAACTACTTCACTGGGCAGGGAATTCCACAGATTCACAACCCTTTGGGTGAAGAAGTTACTCATCAATCTTAAATCTGCTTCCTGTACTTTGAGACTATGGAACTTTATCGAAACAGAAGATTCTGAAGAGACTTGGCAGGGTAGATGTGGAAAGCTTGTTTTGCCCTGAGAGTGTGTGTCTGGGAGTAGAGGGCATTGTCTCAATCTAAGGAGTTGCCCATTTAAAACAGATGAGGAATTTCTTTTCTCAGAGTAGCAAATCTGTGGAATTCTTTGCCACAGAGGGTTGTCAAGGCTGGGTTATTAAATATATTAAAAGCTGATAGAGACGGATTTATAATCAGTAAGGGAATTGAGGGTCATGGGAAAAGACAAGAAAGTGGAGTTCAGGATTATCAGATCAGCTACAAGGTTATTGAATGGCAGAGCAGACTCAATGGGCTGAATAGCAAACTTCTGTTCATACATATAATGGTTTTACAATTGATCTTGATCCCCACTAATCTCCTAAAAAGTCCTCCACATCCCCAGCAAAACCCTTCCCCTCAAAAAATCCTCCTCACCTCAATCCTTCAGTAATTCCTCCCAAGAATCCGACCAAACCTCAAATTCTAAGAAACCTATCATAAAACGGTCTTAAGCCCCAGACCTCAAGTGACCCCCTCCCTCAGAAATCCTCCTAATCCCCAACCTCCTAGTGTGGCCCTTTGAGCCTGCTGTACCATTCAATATGATCATGGCTAATTATTCAACTCAGTACCCTGTTCCTGCTTAGTTCCTGTACCCTTTCATCGCTAACATCTGAAAAATTCGGGAAAGAGAAATTACTCAGTGACTTGTCCACCACAGATTCGTTGCCCTTTGAGTGAAGACATTTTTCTTCATCTCAGTCTCAAACAGTCTGATTCATATCCTGAGACTAAGTCCCCTGGTCCTAGATTCCCCAACCAGGGAAAACATCCTTCCTGTATCTTGTCTGTTAGAATTCTCTACGTTTTAATCAGATCCCTCTCTAATCCTTCTGAACGAGTGAACATAGGCCCAGTCAGTCCAATCTCTCCTTAAAAAGGACAGTCCTGTCAGCCCCAGTATCAGCTGAGTGAACTGCTGCTGCACTCCATCTATGACAAGTATAGAAGAAATGAGACTCTGAAAGCTTGTGTCTTCAAATAAACTTGGACTATAACCTGGTGTTGTGATTTTTGACATTGTCCATCCCAGTCCAACACCAGCATCTCCACATCAAGTGTATCTTAGGCAGAGAGACCAAATCAGTGTGTAATACTTATTATGTTGACTTCCTGTCTCCTCAACCAATTGTCATCCATATTGTACAATGATTTCTGTATTCTGTGACCTCTCAAAGGTTAGGAAGTGAATATTCCAGGAACTTTAACATTTCAAAAATAACATGCTAAAGGGAAAAGCTGGGCACAGGTTGTCAAAATAGATGACACTAGGACAATTGTGAGGAAGGAGCTTGGCTCAGAAATGCAGTGAATAGACTCACCAGCATGTCGTGAACCAACAAGGGGCATATAGTACTGATGAGTGAAGATAATGGGACCCCCAACAGCTACAAAACAACTGGATACAGTATTAATCCAGGAATACTGTTCAGACAGACAGTCACAACACAGTAAAATTAAAATCTTCAAATACCCTCAAAATTGACTGCAATGTTTCTTAACCAGACTTCTGAATACCTAATACCACCTCTTCCTCCACTACATCGATGACTATGGGTGCTGCCTCGTGCTCCTACGAGGAGCTTAAACAGTTCAACTTTATTAACATCTTTCACCCCAACCTCAAATTTACCTGAAGCATCTCCGATACCTCCCTCTCCATCTCCTTCTCTGGTGACTGCCTCGAAACTGGCAGTTCATTCAAGCCTACTGACTCCCGTAGCTATCTGGACTACACCTCCACTTACCCACCCTCCATCAAGAATGCAATCCCTTACTCCCAGTTCCTCTGCCTCCACTACGTCTGCTTCCAAGATGGGGCGTTCCACTCATGCACATCCCAGATGTCTTCCTATTTCAAGGACCGTAACATTTCTCCCCCCAAACCCCCCCGGTGATCAAAAATGCTCTCAACCTCATCTCTTGCATTTCCTGCACGTCTACCCTCACATCCCATAACCTCAGTAAAAATAAAGACAGAATTCCCCCTTGTCCTCACATACCAACATCCCAACCTCTGCAATCCAGCGTATCATTCTCTGCCACCTACAATCTGACCCCCTAATCAAAGAGATATTTCTCTCCTCACCC
Organism: Stegostoma tigrinum; assembly: GCF_030684315.1. NCBI lineage: Eukaryota > Metazoa > Chordata > Chondrichthyes > Orectolobiformes > Stegostomatidae > Stegostoma > Stegostoma tigrinum. The sequence continues at coordinate 84,972,389 of NC_081363.1, forward strand.
CATCTGCCTTTCACAGAGACCACACGGTCCATGACTCCTTCATCCGTTCCACTCTCCTCACTAGCCCCACCATCCCCAGAACCTTTCCCTGCAACCACAGGAAGTGCTACACCCACCCCTACACGTCTCCCCTCACCTCCATTCAAGACCCAAAACAAACCTTGCATATCATACAGGGGTTCATCTGCACATCCTCTAACCGGATTTACTGCATTCCCTGCTCCTGATGTGGCCTCCTCTACATCAGGTGAGACCACATGTAGACTCGGAGACCGTTTTGTAGAGCGCCTGCGTTCCGTACGTGACAAATGACAATGCCTTCCGGTCACCAACCATTTTAACTCCCCGTCCCACTCCATGTCCATCCTGGGCCTCCTCTTGTGTCACTATGACACCACATGCAAACTGGTGGAATAATACTTCATATTCTGCCTTGGGAACCTACAGCCCCATGGCCTAAACATAGAATTCACCCGCTTTAAAATCTCTCTGCTGCCAGCCTCATCCCATGACCAAGCCTCCCCTCTCTTTCCTGCTTCCTCGACCAGACAGACCACAATCTGTCTAGCTTCGCTCCCACCCTATCCACACCATGCATCCCATTGACCAATCCCCACCACTTTCTACCTGCACTCACCTATCACCATCCCACCTACTTTCCTCAGCCCTACCTCTCCTCTCTATATTTATTTCCCAGCTACCTTCCCCCACCCCATCTCTGAAGAAGGGTCCTGACCGGAAACGTCAACATTAGTGTTCCTCTGATGCTGCCTGGCCAGCTGTTTTCCTGCAGCTCCACACTGTGTTGTCATGCTAACCGATTTTCTATCCATCTTAATACAACATCCCCTAATCCATGCACTCTAAATTTTACACGTTAATCTCCTATGTGGAAATTTATCAAAAGCCTTCTGTAAATCTAAATAAACCACATCTCTGGCTCCCCTGAATATTTCTACTAGTGATGTACATAAAAAATTCTAATAGATTTTTCTTTTATTTAGTTCTGTTCTCTCACAGACTAGGATGTTTCTGTTTGGCCAGCATTTATTGCCCATCCCTAGTTATAGAGTCATACAGCACAGAAACAGACCCTTCGGTCTCACCCCGTCCATGACGGCCATAATCCCAAACCAAACTAGTCTCACCTGCATATGCTTGCTCCATATCATTCCAAACATTTCTTAAGCTTGTACTTTTTAAAATTGTTTCTAAATGTTGTAACTGAACCCATATCCACCACTTCCTTTGGAAGTTCATTCCGCACGCGAGCCTCTGTGCAAAAAAAAAATGCCCCCCATGTCTTTTCTAAAAGGATGCCCCCAGTCTTAATACCCCCATCCTGGGAAAAAGACAAGTGCCATTCACCTTATCCATGCCTGTCATGATTTTAAAAACCTCTATGAGGTCACCGCTCAACCTCCACACTCCAGTGTAAAATGTCCCAGCCTATCCTCATAACTCAAACAGTCCATTCCCAGCAACAACCTAGCAAATCTCTTCTGAACCTTCTCCAGCTAAATAATATGCTTCCTATAACAGGGTGACCAGGATTGGATAAGGTGAGAAAGTGGTGGTGAGCTACCTTCTTGAATCATTGCAGGACATGTGCAGTGGGTAGATCCACAATGCCCTTAGGGAAGGAATTCCAGGATTTTGACCCAGCAACAAAGTCAGGATTGAGTGTGGCTTGGAAGGGAACTTGTAGGTGGTGATTTTTCCCTGTATCTGCTGCCCTTGTCATTCTAGATTGAAGTGGACATGGATCTTTGGTAAATTTCTGAACAGCATGTTGAGGACTGTTGCTAATGAGCATTGGTGGTGGAGGGAGTAGATTCTTGTGGATTAGGTGGCAATCAAGGTGGTTGCTTTGTCTTAGACAGTGTTAAGCTTCTTGACTGTTGATGGAGCTGCACCCATCCAAGCAAGTGGGGAATATCCCATCACACTCCTGATGTGTGCCTTGTGGATGGTGGACAGGGTTTGGGAGTCAGGACACACAGTATTCCTAGCCTCTGACCTACTTTTCTAGACACTATGTTTATGTGGTGAGTCCAGTTGAGTTTCTGGTCAATGATAACCCCCCAGAATGTTGAAAGTGGGGGATTCTGTGACTATAATGCCATTGAATATCAAGGACCAGTGGTTAGATTGTCTCTTATTGGAGATGGTCATTGCCTGGCATATGTGAGGTGTGAATGTTACTAGCCACTTGTCACATTAAGCCTGGACATCTTCCAGATATTGTTGCATTTTAACAGGGGCCGGTGCTCCATCACCAAGTTCTCTAAATGCTCCGTATTGGTGTTCCCTGTTATTAGCGCGTCATCTAGATTAAATGGAGACCTGGGCTAGGCCTTGTAAAACGTTCTCCATCGTCTGCCTAAATACAGCACAGGCTGCCGACACCCCAAATGGTAGTCTCGTATATTAGTATAAAACGCTATGGGTATTAACTGTAGCATCTAATCATAATTTCTTGCCACATGTCCAGCTTCATGAAGGACAACACCCTTGCCAGCTTTGTGTATAAATCCTCTAGTTGGGTATTTATCCAATATAATGGATGACCATTTAACTAGACTTTTATTTTGATTGTTCAGTAACATCCAAATCAGAACCAATTTGACTGTTCCAAACCATATACAGGTGGACTTTCCAGGATGTGCACTCTCCTGGATACCGGCCTATGAATTTTCTTTTACTCAATTCGTGCCTAGCGAGACTCTTGCCATCTTGAGACAGCATAGAATGGCTTGTCAGCCTAGATCCTGCAGAAAATTTTAACCATATTGCCAAGGTTTGGCTTTGTTTTGTGATTTTGCTGCAGGCTGACCTGGAGTTCCTCTGTTTAGGATATGTCCTGAATAAGGCTATGCAATTGCCTTCACTCAAGTGGTGTTGCCCAAGCTCAGTTTGACTGTTGAGGGTGTCCGCTTTCATTGGAATGCCCTGTATCGCATATGTTCCACTTGCTACATTACCCAGTGACAAAGCTGGTTGTAGTGCCTGTTTGAAATCCAGTTGGGGTTCAGCTAGTAGATACTTTTGCATGGTTACATTATTAACCACGCATACCAAAAGGTTTCAGTATCTCATCAAGGGTTAAACCAATATCATGTGCCACTAACAATTTGCTTATCCTTATTAAAAATCCCGATATGGATTCCCCGGTTCTCAAATTGCCGATTGCCTCCCAGAATTAGAGGCGGCTTGGGGGGTCATAGTATTCCTGAACTAAATCTATCAAGGTTTTAATATCTGGTGCCTCAGGAAAGTTAAGCTCCTAATAACTGAAAAAAAACTATGGTTCCACCAGCTCTCAGGAGAATTACTCATTGCTGTCATTTGGTCAGACAGAAAAAAAACCACATTCTTTCTACATGCTGGGCCCAGTCTTCAACAGCATAATCAAAGAAGTCATGCTTTCCAAATATGACATGATGCCAGAAAGGCTTCTCCCCATTCAAAGATGGCAGTTGCGAGCAAATTTCTTCAGGAGCATGCTCTCGTCACCACTGAGATTAATCCACAGAGGCCGCTATTGTATCACCAAGTCACACTTTACTTTCATGTGACCAGTCCATGAAACCAAACCAATTCCCTGGGAGTCACCTCTAAGAGTAAACAGGATATCTGACACTCTTATTTTTATCTGTCAGCCAAGTCTCGCTGATTAGGGCTGTTAATCTGGTGCAATCAGGGAACTCATTCTGCAAGGTCCACCTGGATGACCTTGTTACAATCACGACAATGGATGCTTCTGTATGAGGAGTTATGAATGATGCTGAACATTACGCAGTCATCAGTGAACATCCCCACTACTGATCTTATGATGGATGGAAGGTCATTAATGAAGCAGCAGAAAATGGTTGGGCCTAGATCACTTTCCGGAGGAACTCCTGCAGAGGCATAATGAAGCTGAGGTAACTGACTTCCAACAATCACAACTGTCTTTCCTTGTGCCAGGTAGGACTCCTGGATTCCCATTGATTCCAATTTTGCTGGGGCTCCTTGATGCCATACCTGGTTGAATGTGGCCATGATGTCAAGGGCTGTCACTCATGGTTCTCCTTTTGTAAATCCATGCTGATAGATTTTATAGTGCAGCACTTGGAAAACATTGATAATGGACTCTAGCATCTTCTCCAGAACGGACATCAGACACACACTTGTCGATAATTCACTGTTTTCTCTCTGCTTCATGTTTTAGATTAGATTAGATTCCCTACAGTGGGGAAACAGGCCCTTCGGCCCCACATCACCCCATGAAGCATCCCACCCAGACCCATTCCCCTATAACCCACACACCCCTGAACACTACGGGCACAGCCGAGCCACCTAATCTGCACATCTTTGGACTGTGGGAAGAAACCAGAGCACCCGGAAGAAACCCACACAGACAGGGGGAGAACATGTGAACTCCACACAGACAGTTGCCCGAGGCTGGAATTGAACCCAGGTCCCTGGTGCTGTGAGGCTGCTGTGCTAACACTGAGTCACTGTGCTGCCCTGAGTAGAACATGGGGTTATATTAGCTACCTGCCAAATTGTAGGAACTGTTCCAGAGTCTAAAGAATCTTGGTAGATGACCATCAACACACTTGCTGTTAGGTATTCTGGGATGTACATTATCAGGTGCTGGGATTTATCAGCCATCAATTTCTCCAACACCATTTTCTCTACTAATGATCAGTTGGGCCAATGGGCCGAGGATTGGCAGATGGAGTTTAATTTAGATAAATGGGAGGTGCTGCATTTTGGAAACGCTAATCAGGGCAGGACTTATACACTTAATGGTAAGGTCCTGAGGAGTGTTGCAGGAATGCAGGTTCATAGTTCTTTCAAAGTCGAGTCGCAGGCAGACAGGATAGTAAAGGTGTTTGTTATATTTGCCTTTATTGGTCAGTGCATAAAATACAGGAGTTGGGAGGTCATGTTGCGGCTGTATAGGACATTGTTAGGCCATTTTTGGAACACTGCATCCAATTCTGGTCTCGCTGCCATAGGAAGGATATTGTGAAACTTGAAAGGCTTCAGAAAAGATTTACAAGGAAGTTGCCGGGGTTGGAGGGTTTGAGGTACAGGGAGAGGCTGAACGGCATAGGCTATTGTCGCTGGAGCACTGGAGGATGAAAAGTAACCTTATACAGATTTATAACATCACGAAGGGCACGGATAGGGTGAATAGCCAAGGTCTTTTCCCTGGGATGGAGGAGTCCAAAACTAGAGGGCATAGGTTCAAGGTGAGAGGGGAAATATTTAAAAGGGACCTAAAGGGTGGGGGGGATCTTCTTCACAGAGGGTGGTGTGTGTATGGAATGAGCTGCCAGAGAAAGTGGTGCAGGCCGGTACTATTACAACATTTAAAAGGCAGCTGGATAGGAAAGGTTTAGAAGGACATGGGCCAAATGGGACTAGATTCATTTAGGCTATCTGGTTGGTAATGAATGAGTAGGACTGAAGGGTCTGTTTCCGTGCAGTACATCTCTGTGGCTTGGACTCTGCTAATACTTCAGTTCTGCCCCCTCACTAAACCTGATGTTCCTCATTATTTTTAGTACGTTATTCCTGTCCTCCTTTTTGAAGGCAGAAGCGAAGTCTGGATTCAGTTCAGCCATTTCTAATTTCCCCATTATAAATTTCCCCACTTCCGACTGTAAGGGACCTACACTGGTTTTCACCAATCTTTTTCTCTTTATATATTTGTAGAAATTCTTTACTCTTGTTGTTTCTTATGTTCCTTGCAAGCTAACTCTCATACTGTATTTTCCCTTAAATAAAAACTGAAAGAACTGTTGGTGCTGTATGTCAGAAACAAAAACAGAAATTGCTGGAAAAGCTCAGCAAGTCTGACAGTATCTGTGGACAGAAATCAGAGTTAATATTTCAGGTCAATTTTGTCATTTATGAGGAAGAGTCACTCAACCCGAAACGTTAACTCTTGATTTCTCTCTACGGATGCTGCCAGACCTGCTGAGCTTTTCCAGAAACTTCTGTTTGTCTTTCTGTATTTTTCCCTTCTCACTCACTTCCATCGCCCTCCTTTGTTGACTCCTAAACTTGGGTCTATTTTATTTTCTTGCTAATTTGAATGCCTCTTTTTTGTTTTAATACTATCTTGAACTTCCCTCATAAGTCATGGTTTGGCCACTATTCTCTTTGCGCTCTTGCGCCAGATAGAAATAAACCATTTTTGTAGTTCACCTATTCACTCTTGAATGTCTGCCATTGCCTATCCACCGTCATTTATTTTTTCAGTAATATTTCCCAATCCATCATAGCCAACTTACACCTCATACCATTGTGGTTTCCCTTAAGATTCATAGAACATAGAACAGTGTAGGCCCATGATGTTGTGCCGAACTTTTACCCTAAACCCAAGGTCTATCAAATCATCACCGCTACCTTATACTATCATCCATATGCCTATCTATTAGCCACTTAAATGCCCCTAATGAGGTTCACTCCACTACCCTCTCCGGCAATGCATTCCACACCCCAACCACTCTCTGAATAAAGAACCTACCTCTGACATCTCCCCAATATCTACCTACTTTCACTTTAAAAAGTAGGTCCCCTCATAAAAGCTACCTCCACCCTAGGAAAAAGTCTCTGGCTGCCTACTCTATCTATACCTCTGATCCAGGACCCTTGTCTCAGAATCAACTGTCTCACTCTCAGTCCTGATGGAGAATTCTGTCATATTATGGTTATTATTCCCCAGGGGTTCTCTCGCAACTACACTACCAATTACTCCTTTCTCATTGCATCATATACAGTCTAAGATGGCCCTGGTTCATTCCTTAATATCTGGAACTATGTATATTCTCTTGGAATTCCTCTATTGTGGCTAATTTGATTGACCCAATCTATATGCAGATTAATTCACCCATAATTATATAGATACCTCTACCTCATGCATGATTGATTTTCTGTTTCATGCCATTCCCAACATCAGCACTACAGTTTGATTGAATATATCACACCAACGAATGTTTTTGCCCCTTGGTATTTCTTAATTCTATCCACACAGAATTCTGCACTATTTGAGCTGATACCTTTCCTCAATATTGTGTTTATATCCTTTTTAAGCGGTAATGCAATTTTAGCACCTTTTTCTTTTTTTTTTCCCCGCCCTTGTCCTTCCGAATATTGAATACCTCTGGATGTTCAGTTCCCATCCCTGGTCACACTGCAGCCATGTAATCCCAACTATACCATACCTTTTTACATGATAATTCATCTGGTTTATTTTGAATGCTCTGTGTTCAGGCACAAAGCCTCAAGGTACATCTTTTTAAATGTTCCTTGTCCCATTCTACTATTTTTTGTTACTGTGGCCTTGTTGGATTCTAGCCTTTGGTTCCTCTGTCTGTCAGTTCTCTTACTCCCCTTTCTGTCTATTGTTCTTGTCCTGGATTCCTCTTCCTCTGACTCCTTGCATAGGACCCCACTGCCTTGCAAATTTAGAATAAAAACTTCCCAACCACTCCTGCAACTACTCCTACAGTATCCATCCTTGTCCTGCCCAGTTGTAACCTGTCCAATTTGTAGTTGTCTCACCTTCCCCAGAAGTGGTCCTATTGCCCCAGGAATCTGAAACCCTTCCCCTCATGCTATCTCTTTAGCCATGTGTTTATTCGATATATCCTATTTCTACTCTGACTAGCACATGGCACTGGTAGCAATCCTGAGATCATTGTCTTTGAGGTCCTACTTTTCAATTTGCCTCCTAACTCCCTATATGGCGCTTTTAGGATCTCATCCCTATTTTTAGGTATTTTGTCGGTGCTAATATTACCCTCCCCCTCCAGAATGCCCTGTAGCTGCTCTGAGACATCCTTGACCCTAGCACCAGGGAGACAACATACCATCCTGAATCTCATGCATGGCCTATTCCTCTGAACTGAATCCCCAATGACTATTGCATTTCCACACTTGTTCCTCCTCCCCTGTGCAGCATGAATTTGGCTGTTACTAATTTCCCTAAGAGGCTTTTTCCCTCAATTGGATCCAATGCAGTATCTGTTTATCAGGGGAACGGCCACAGGGGATTCCTGCAACTGCCTGCCTAGTCCCCTTACTCGGCCTGGTGATTACCCATTCCCATTCTGCCTGTGGGGTCTTAGCTTACAGTGTGGCCACCACTCCATGCTATCCGTGTGCGAGCCACAATGCTCCCAGCTTTGCTGATACTTCCTTAGGAGCTGCAGATGCAGACACTTCCTGCACACATGTTGGTCCCAGAGACTGGGTAAGTGCCCAGTCTCCCACGTGAAGCAGGAGGCACACACCACTCTCTTGCCATGACTTAGGCCTTTAATTAAAAAACTTTGGAAGATGCTGAATATCAAATAATATCAATTACTCCATGGTCCTACTTTCCAGTTATTACAGATTACAACTCCTAGAAACTATAATGCACAAAAAGTACATTCAAACAAACAGTGATAAAAGTTAAAAACATTTATCTGACTGTATCTGCTACTTACCAATCTGCTTTTTCCCTTGGAGCCTCTACTCCTGCAGTAGGGGAAGATCGCTTTGGTTTTCCTATGATATCACTTTGTTTCTTCCCAGGCTACTTCACTGTGACACCAACCATGAGGACACCCTAATAAGAACTGAAAGAACTGCAGATGCAGTAAATCAGGAACAAAAACTGAAGTTGATGGAAAAGTTCATCAGGTCTAGCAGCATCTGTGAAGGGAAAAAACAGTTGATGTTTTGGGTCCGGTAAAAGGGTCATGAGGACACCCTTCCCAGACTACTTCACTATTACCATTGAATATTTGCAATCTGCAGATTTGCTGGAACCAGTTTCTAGGGACTGATCTTACACACAGCCAACTTCTGCTATCTGTTTAAATACAATGCTCTTCCCTGATGACGAAGCAGCGAAAGAACCTCATGACCAGGAACCAACTTGCAATTAATTTCCAGGTCTGACCTCATGAACAAACAAGCTTGTTTGCTCTGTTCCTTTTAAGACAAACTGTTACCCCCAGTCCAAAATACATCTTTAGCTAACTGTTCCCAGTTCATAGTTCCAAACCAAGTTGGTAAATGAAAAAAAAAAATCAGTGAGGGCTCTAACTTATAGGCAATGGAATAATTATAGAAGACTTTTATAGACTGAACAAATTAAATTGACAAAAGTAATTTTTCTTTAAATCCAGAAGTGCTATCACACACAACTGAATAACTTTCCCACCACCAAATCACTGTGACCTTTTTTATGTTTTTAAACATTATTAACTATCACCAGTGATCACCCCTGCAGCTAATTAGATGTTTACATTGCAAAGCCCATTATGGACAATGCAAACCATCAAACCACCTGAAAATTTATTGGAACAAACAGGAAAGTGTACCATTTACATTTTGTCTCATGTGCGGCAAGAGGTTTAATCTGTAATCTCACAACAAGGAGTGCGCTAAGGAAGAATAGTCATACTATATCATTTTACATTTGAGAGTGACCTACCTAAGACTTACATATTATGGAATCCCCATCCAGTGTGGAAACTCTCCATTCAGCTATCGGGGCCACACCGTGTCTCCAAAGAGCATCTTACCCAGATTCACTCCCTACCTATCCCTGTAAACCTGTATTTCTCATGGCTAATCCACCTAATCTGCACATTCCAGGACACTATGGGAAATTGAGCATGGCCAGTCCACCTACACTGCAAGTCTTGGACTGTGGTAGGAAACTGGAGCACCGAGAGGAAACCCATTCAGACACGGGGAGAATGTACAAATTTCACATGAACAATTGCCCAAGGGTGGCGAGTCCCTTGAGGCAGCAGTGCTAACCACTAAGCCACTGACTGGCTAAAATAGATCAGAAAAACAGATTTAAAAGTGTAGTTAAATAAATAAGTGAAAATGTAAGGAAATACATTGTAATTATGAGCAAATATACATTCCATTGAGAAGTAAAATCTCCACAAGAAAAGTGGCTACTTAAAGAGGTTGAGAACAGTACCACATTCAATGTGGGAGAATTTTAGAGAAAGAAATTAGAATGGATGATTTAAAAACTGGTGAGGGAGAGAAACATGAGCTTAAACTAACAAGAAATACTGAAACATTTAAGAGCTCCCTCAAGTATGTAAAAAGGAACATTGCAGCAAAGGTAAATTTTATTTAAAGATAGGAGAATTTATGAAATAATAAGATGTCAGTAAACATACACGTTATATCTTTACAGTAGAAGACATATCAGAAAGAGCTGGTGACCAAGGGTTTAATGACAGTGAGGAATCTAAAGTAACGGATATTAAGTAATAGGTATTGGTGAGAAGATACATACTGTTAAGCTTTTCTTCTTGCACTCATCACAATACCAAATATCAAAGGGAACACGAATTTATACTGCATTCCCCTCACCAGTTACAGGCGACTTACCTGATTTCAATTTAACGAAACGTTAGCAGTGCACGGTTCCCTGCTGCAAAGTCCATTGCAATGTCCCTGCCAATTCTTTACCAACAGATCGGTACCTACTTCTTATTACCACAGCACACATTAGTGGAACTTGAATTCAATAAAAATAAACTGTCTACTGCTGGCCATGAAATAATTTTCAATATTCAAACCAAACCTCCCAGCCCCACTCCCAAATGTGTGTTCCCTGGGCCTGGCCCTGTTTTATATCCCGTCCTTACGTGTACTTCAATGACGTCAGCACGTTTCCGTGGCCGGGCTGGGCGGCGCAGGCGCAAGCGCAGGGCTCTCCCCGCTTATTGTCGACCGGAGGCCGCGGCCTGTTCCTCCGCTCTCCGAGCACCGGGCCTCAGGCCGCCAGACCCCACTCCCCGAGCACTAAGCCGCCAGATCTAGCCCCGGTTAACCGTAACCCGGTCCTTGGGTGCGCTGAGCCCGCGGCTTACTCTTCCTTCCGCGGCCCCTCAGTCGGCCCTCTCCCTGCCCGGCTGGGGTAGCCGTCGCCACCTCCTGACGGGCCGCCTCGGCCCGCATCTGTCTCGGGCCTTCCGTACCGCTGGGTCCCCGGGGGCCGCTCACCTTCTCCGCCACCCACCCCCAATCACCGCCCCCTCCCCGCCGCCAGTAGCGCCATGGTCAAAAAACGGAAGGGCCGGATCGTGATCGACTCGGACAGCGACGATAGCGGTAGTGAGGAGAATCTAGACCAGGTGAGGGCCGGCCGGTGGGGGGAGAGACCCCGGAGGTGGGGGACGTGGGGAAGGGAGCGAGACCCCGGTGGGATGGGGGTGAGGTAGGGAGACGGTGAAGGAGACCCCGGGATAGGGGTAGAGGGTGTGAATGTTCCCCAGAAGAGAGAGATCAGGAGGTGACCCCACTGAGAGGGATGTCTGGGAGGGGGATTATTGTGGAGAAAATACAGAAATGGACCCTGTTGTGGAGGTGATCCAGGTTGTGGGTCAATGGAGGGATAGATTCAGCAGAGAAGGGTATTTGGGGGGAGGAAGAGGGAAGACCTGTTGCTGTGGGGGATGGAATGGAGTGGGATAGGGGGTAAATGAGCAAAGACCCAAGGGTGTGGGAACAGAGATAGTGCTTGAGAACGTAGGGGTGTGGTGAAGGGAGAAATAGAGGAATATTTGGTAAGAGGGTTTGTGAGAGTGGAGGGGAGAGATTCACAACAGTTGGGGTAGAAATTCTCTGCCACAGAAAGCAGTTGGGGCCAAAATGTTTCAGGGAGAGTTGGAAATGCAGATGCTGGAGAATCTGAGATAACAAGGTTATTTTCTTCAGAGAATGGTTTGGAAGAAGGGTCTAGGCCCAAAACGCCAGCCTTCCTGCTCCTCTGATGCTGCTTGGCCCGCTGTGTTCATTCAGCTCAACACCTTGTTATCTCAGATTCTCCAGCATCTGCAGTTCCTACTATCTCTGAATGTTTTCAAGAAGGTGTTTTATATGCTAAAGGGATCAAAGGGTACGTGATGAAAGCAAGAACAAGATGCTAAATTGGATGATCAGCCATGATCATACTAAGTGGTAAAGGACTGAATGGCTTAATCCTACTTTCCATATTTCTATGTTTACCCCAAATTCCCTGGTTGAATTTCTCCAGTCTGGTTTCTGTTCCAGCAAAGTATCAAAATGGGTCTCAAATTACATGCGTGACTGTGACTATGGTAAACTGTTCCTCTTTGGTCTCCTCAACTTTAGAGCAAATTTTGGCCTAGTTGCCCATATTATGCTTCTTCAATACATTTTCTCACTTGCTGCCCTGAATGAGGCTGCTCATGATTGGTTCTATTCTGAACTGTCCTTTTGCCGCCAGACTTTGTAAGGCATAAAATTAAGATGCATTGGCTTGAGGGAAATATGTTATCATGGATTTAGGATTGAATAATGAACAGCAAACAGTGTGCAGGTGTAAGCGGAATGTTTTTGGGTCTATAACTAGCTATGTACTACAAGGATCTGTGAGCGCTTTTGGCTTATAACAATTTTACATTGATAATTTAGATGACAGTACTGGATGTAGGATATCCAAGTTTGTTGGTATTAACAAGTTTAGTCGGAAAGTAAAGAGTGACAGTGATGTAAAGAAACTGGAGGGATTTAGATTGGGGGTGGGTGTGTGAGAATGTAGCAGATGGAATACAGTGTGGCAAAATGTAAAGTCATCCACTCTGGTATGAAAACTTTCTTTTGAAAAGTGAGAATTAGGAAACGGTTGCTTTCAGAAGGACTTGGGTGTTCTTGTGGATGAAAGGTATCCTGTGGGTGCAGCAGGCTCCTGATGTGATATGTTAGCTTTTGTTGAAAAGTAACTAAAGTATAAATACAATTATAAACAACATTATTCTCCTTTCTTCAGGAAGAACATTGCCCCCTTCGCCGAGGGAGTGCAGAGTTCACTAGATTGTTTCTAGGGATGAGGGGATTGCTTACGAGAGATTGACTAGGCAAGATTCACATTTTTTAGTGGCAAGAAGAATTTACAAACCCATCAATCACAGATTCGCTGGTCCACATGGGCTGCAGACAAAGCATTTTAAAATGATCTTCCTCAGTTTTAGGTTCTTCCATAGGCTCTGTCCTTCCTAGTCCTGTAATCACCACCCACTCTACAACCCTTTGAGATGTGCTGTAATTATGGTTTCTTCAGCACCCCTGACTTTAATAACTCAACCATTTGGCCGTTCTTCAGCCGCCGTGTTCTGAAATTCTGCAGCAGTGTCCTTAGATTTCTTTGCATCTCTACCATGCTTTCCTCCTTTAAGCCATCTGTTTTTATCTCCGTGTTTTGTCACTTTATAATGTTCCTGAGAACAGCTTTGGAATGTTTTAGTATGGTAAAGGTGCTATCTAATAACTTATTGTTGACTGAGAGGCGTGACCACGTTTTTTAAAAAAAAAGGAAAATGCTGAAGGGTCTGAGGAAATGCTTTCCCTGACTGTCTCTGTCTCTGACCAGTGTCTCAAAACAAATGTCTAGCTATTTGTTACTGAGGAGAGGATAGGTCACTTGGCTAAGATGATTGTGAATCTTTGAGATTCTGTACCCTGGGAAGTTGTGCAGCATCCACTCTATTCAAATTTGATTTGGGTAGATTTTTAGGCTCGAAGGAAATTTAGGGATAAGGGATAGGGGAATAACATGGAAAGCTGGATTTAAAACATGCTCTTGATATATTGAGGGACAGGTTTGAAGGGCCAAATTTGTGACAGCTCCATATCTTATGTTTTGATGACAACACTTAACAACATTCACCTCCTAATAGAGTTGCCCAAAGGTCTCTCTTTGCGCTCTCCTTTTCACCCGCGTGTTGCCCTTTGGGCAATCTGACAACCGGGGTGATACAAGATCTGTAAATTCCTTAGGTTAAAGATTGAGATGATTGTAGTCATTGTCTTTGCCCCTTCCCTCACCTAAACATATCTCGTTGGCCACCAATTCCACCCCTCTTCTGTCATGTTAAGTTAGAACTGACAGCTAACAATGTCAAGGGCACATTTGGTCCCAAGCTTAGCTACTCCCATGTACTCACCATCTCAAACCCTGTCTGCCTTCACCTTTGCCTGTTGCCATTTGATGTTGGAACCTTTTTCATTACCTTTATCATCTCCAGACTTGATGAATCTGATTCCACATGCTCTGTCCATTTCATCTCAGTTGATATCCTTTGTGTGTTTTATCTAGCTTTCCCACCCATCATTCTCCCCACATAATCTCTGTATGCTTCTCTAGTCCTGTAAATACTTGTATGACACCCAAATAAATCCTGTTTCAGTCTGTATTTGTTGTATGTTTTGAAATTTTGAGTGATTCTAGCTAGGCAGTGTGGTTATTTATGGTTGTGTTGCTGCGTGTGTTTTAGGTGTGCAAGTGACTGTAATTTGCCCATAACATTGTAGAAAAATATATTGTGACAGAAAGATGGTTTTAATTTGCAAATTTAAAAAAAAGCTAGAAAAGGGGTGGTGGGAGTGGGGTGATGGTGAATGGAGGTTGGTGGAGATGTAGAACGGCTAGAGGCAGTATTGGTGTAGGTGAGGATATGGTATAGGTGAGCTAAAGCTCAGCTTGTGATCAGGATCTGGTTCAACCCAAGACGTTGGGGCAGGGCAGAATGACGGTGTCAGTGGTTAGGAAGTAGAATTTGTGGGTGGTTCTGAAGGCAAAGGTCTTGGTCTTCCCAATATCTGACTTGAGATTTCTGACAACTAATGCTGTCAGTTGAGCAACAAGACAAAAACCTATAATTTTTAAAATTGTTTAATGGAATGTGGGTCACTGACAAGGCTAGCTTTTGGTGCCCATTCCTAATTGTCCTTTTGAGTCATTTCAAATGGGAGTTCAAGTTAGTTATGTTGCTGTGGATCTGAAGTCACAAGATGGTCAGACTGGGTAAGGATGATACAATTACTCGCCAGAGGACATTGTTAAAAACCCATTTGGTCACTATAATCAATGATAATTTAATGATTGAAATCGAATTGAAGTTAGTTTCAATAATGGCATTCAGGAATTTAAGTTCCACCAACTACTGTGGCGGAAGCCTGGAAGAAGTGGTGAGTTTTAACCGGACAGGCTAAGGCGTTCAGGAGAATGGAGCAAAGAAAGCTTAAAGCACAATCTGCAGCGGTATCACGCAAGGGTGTTGAAAGGGAGCAAGAGTATTTGTAGATGCAAGGTTCAGAAAGGCACTAGAAGCCAGAGTTCTTTGTAAGGGATAATTTTATTCAGCAAATGAAAGAATTACGAGCAATTTTCTAGTGTCTTTCTGCATGGACTCTGATGTCTGAGGGATCTGTTGATTCCAGAGCCATATTTGATGTCCCATGAATACATACACTAAAGTTCCTTGCATCACAGTGGGAGTCCTGGGTGATTCTGCATCACTTCACCATAACATTCATCCACCACTTGCAAGTGTGAAATTTGATTCAGCACAGACCCTACACTAACAGTGTGAACTGAATGAGCAGAGTCATTGCCAGCTGTTTGTGAATAGGGGTTTTGAGGTGCTTAACTTGTTTGGCATGAAGACACACAGGTGGTGTGGAATCAACAGCAACCTGACTACGCTTCACAAATAAGCAATGAGATATTATACTGTGAACAGGTTATTTGTACTCTTTCCCCCTCTGATAGTTCTTAGGAAATATTCAATAAGTTGGACTATTTTTGGGACAGAGAAGTCATTAAGATTTCCAATGTAATGAAGTGCTATGTAGACACTTAAGATTTTCTGTATATGGTTCAAGTATGGACTTGGTTTTGCTGCTTGTGCTGTTGCTTTAAGTTATGTGGGTTGGAGCCACAGTCCAAGATTTTAGCAAGTACTATTGCGGGAGGAGTTTGGGGTGTTCCTGCAGCATTGTAAGAGATAAATTTTGGGTGAGATGTCCTCAGTTGATCTGGTTACCCATTGCTGTATTTCAAATGGATGCTGTTTAAGAAGCTCTGTCTTGGCTAATTTTTTAACTTCAAAACCAGGTTGACTGGCCATTCATCTTGCTATATGAATATAATTTTTGTTTGCTAATCTGTTCCTCTGAAAAATGCAAAGATTTAAAATAAATTTTCTACTATCAAGCTGTGTATTACCACTGATTACAATCAGTTCACTGACATGTTTTCCCTCATGATGTGGGTTTTCCATGTAACACATGATTCCATTGGGAGTGCGTTTCTTTCAAGCACCTTTTTTTAATTGCACATTCCTTGCTTCAATTAACAAAGTATTGGACTCTGAGGAAAGGTGTCAGGATTAAGTTACAGCGTTATTATCGCTAGCACATCTGTAATGTTGCTCATTGCTGTTTTCTAATCACATTACCAGTAAAGTGTGACAAAAATATTACAGAAACCACTTGTGGCACGTGAAGGGAAAAGCAGAAAGGAGACCATTCTACCCATTGCATCAGTGTTGGCTCTTCTCTGCAGCAATCTAATATTGATCCAAATATCTTCCTATCTCTTCAAATATTTGATCAATTTTTCCTTAAAGGATCCCTGCATCACCTCTAACACTACTCCAACTTTCAGTGACTGTGTCTGTAAAGAAATTTCACTTATCTTCCATTCCTCACTCTGTAGTACCTTTTCAATAGATGACTGCAGTCACTGACTGTATCACCAGAGGAGACCTAAGTTAAAGAACTGTGGATGCTGGAGATCTGAAACAAACTCTGAAATTGTTGGTGAAACCTGGCAGGTCTGGCAGGGTCTGTGGGAAGAAAGCAGAGTTAATGTTTTGAATCTGGTGAGATGAAGATCTGTTGAGTTTCACCAATAATTTGTCTTTGTGCCAGAGGCTACCCTTTTGCTGTTCAAATCATAGATAATTTTACAGACATTAATGAAATTTTCCTGTTCGTTTCTCTGTTCAAGTGGCAGCAGTCCATAGTTCAAGTCTCTCCTAATTTCCTATCCTTGGCATCTTTCTGGTGAATCTATACTGTCTGCATTCTCTGGCTTTAACTCGGTTTCAACAATGGAAGAACATGAAGCTGAACTTCTAGCTGAACTGTTGCCTAGTTCAAGTGCCTCTTGCGCTTTTATCTTTTTATGTAAGCTAACTGCAACAGGCGTACTCCAAAACCTTCGCTATAATTTCAGTTTCCTGTGGTACGGTATAGCAGAATATTGTCACTCTCAGCTGAATCTGTTACTCTCTAAGTGTATCTGTCACTCTATTTTCAGTGCTTTTGTATGTGTATCTCTTGATTCCTCCCTTCCTGGTAGGGACAAGGTAGACCATTCAGTCCCTGAAATCTGGTCAAAAGACAGTCTGGAGAGGTGATAAAAGGCCCTGATGTTGACTGCTCACTGCTCCTGCTAGAAATGAAAATAAATGGTTGATTGAAAGTTAGAAGAGGAAGCTTAAACTTTGGCATATATTTAGATTGTGAAGGACACTATGTGAAAATGTTGACAGAATGCACACTGTTTCAGACTTTCCTACTTTGCCGCCATGTTACCAGTGTGAAAGGAAAAATTGAACTTATAAACCAAGAAGGGCCCTCTAAAGGACTCAGTTTTAAATGGATTGAAATGAGTCAAAATTATGCAATATTCTGATCTGGAATGCACTAACTAAAAGGGTAGTGGAAGCAGATTTAATGGCTTTCTTAAGGAAACTTATAAATACTGAAGGGACAAACGTTGTGTAGTTCTGTAGGGTAGAGATGAGTGGTAGGTTTAATTAAAAAATCTTTGAAAGAGCTGCAATGTTTTGGATGACCTGTGCTGTATGGTTATATACTGGTTTAGGTCTGAGACATCTGTTTACTACTTCCTCAAGATGGATTATTTTTAATGGTTCAAAACTGCATGTCTGCCACATGTGTAAAGCTGTTTCCTTGTGATGAGGTATATGCTAAATACTGTCACTATAAGAAATAAGGTCTTAATGGCACTGTTCATAATCAACACTGCTATCAAGCCTCACATACATGCTCACAGATTATAGATTTGGTGCACATTTCAGGGGTTAAATACTGAATTCCACAAAACTTAACCAAGTGTGATATCAAGGAGTTCTGGAAAAATTGAAAGCTGCAGCAGTCAGGAAATTGTCCTGCTGGGCATTGCACCTGGAATAAAGGAAGATAGTAGTTGAAGGTTAGTCATCTCAAACTCAACATTATTACAGAAGTTCCTCAGGGTTGTGGTCAGAGGTCAACTGTCTTCAACCGCTTCATCAATGATCGTCCTTCCATTATAAGGTCAGTAGTGAGGATTTTTTGCCCATGATTGCTTAACATTTAGCACTATTTGCAACTTTTCAAGTACTGAAGTAATCTCTGTTCATAGCAAAATCTGTACAATATTCAGACTTGGGATGAAATGTAGTAATGTAACATTCGTATCTGCAAATTAACAATTATTAACAAAAATAACAATTATTCCCAATAAGAGAGAGTCTAATCACTTTATCTTTGCGTTCAGCTGTGTTATCATTGCTGAATCCTCCATTATCAACGTTGTAGGGATATCCTTAACTAGGAATATAACTTGACCAGCCACAAAAGTACTGTGGCTATCAGAGCAGGTCTGAGGCTAGGAATTTGGAGGCAGGTAACTTGCCACCTCACTCCTCAAAGCCTGTCACCATCTGCAGGACGCAGTCTGGCTGGTGATGTGATTCCTCCTCACTTGCCTAGCTGAGCGCATTTCCAATCATATGCAAGATCATCCATTGCAAGGCAAGCTGCTTGTATGGCACCCTTCCACTAATCTTAACATTGTGCATCAGTAATAGACAAAGTCAGTGGCAATGAAGTGCCCTACAAATTAAGCAATCCAGAAACTCCTCAAAGCTCCTTAACACATATAATATGTACTCATGATTTAGAAGAGGGTACTGAACATGTTGTGTCCAGATTTACTAACAATACAAACAAAGACAGGTGAAGAGGATGTTATTAGCGCAGAGGGATTCAGATATTTATATGGACGATGGGAAATAATGTGCTGAGTTGTGGAATTATCCATGAAAGATATAAAAGTTAGTACTTTAAGTTGTGAGAGACTGGAAAATGTTTGTAATTAGAGAGACCTTGTGCATGAGTTACCAAGCTAACTTGCAGGTGTAGCAAGCAATTGAGTCAAATGGTACATTAGGTTTTACCACAGATTGGAGTATGAGTAAAGAAAACAGACCCTAGTTAAATAAGATATTGGTGAGACCACACCTCGATTTGTGTGGATAGTTTTGATCTCCTTAACGAAGGAAGCACATCCTTTTTCTCTGGGGTGTATAGAGAAGGTCACTAGACTGGTTCCAGCAGCGATTCGTTGCCTTAAGAGGAGATATTGAACAATGTAAAGTTCGTAGTAGAATAAGAGATGATCTTGTTTCAATTCTGAAGGGACTTGATAGGATAGAAACAAAATGTTTGCTCTGGTGAGTTTAGAGTATTGGCCATAGTCTCAGAATAAGTGTTTGCTATTTTGGACTAAATGAGAAATTCCTTCACTCTGAGAATTTCAAGAATGAGATCATAGATGTTTGGGTATTAAGGGATATTTGAATGGTGTAGGAAGACGGATTTGAGTTAAAACAACAAGGTCGTAAACTTGAATGACAAAAATGACTGATGGGCCTAATAGCATACATTTTTGGATTCTAATAATAGATTTACTAGAAGTTATTAGCCACTATCCAGAGTATGTAAACATATAGAGGCAAGGTAGGGCAGAATTAAGAAATGTCTTCCTGAGTAAGATTTTGGGAATGATTTTCATTGGTGAGCGGGAATTTCAGAAACAAAATATTGGGTGGGTCTCAATTGATTGACTAAGGCCAGGCAGGCACCGGGTTGGATGTTACAGTAATCGGTGAGGTAGAGGCGCACAATTTAAACATGCAGATTTTAAGCAGGGTAGTGAGGCAACAGAAGTCAATGTAGATTAGGGAGAGCTGACTTTTGGTTGAGTAGAATTTTGTGCACTGTAGGGTACGGGCAGCGGAGATTTGGATGGATGCATTTCAGATGATTGAGTGTGAAGACTGGCGCGGAGAGAGATATTTTTTTCTTTATTCATTCATGGGATGAAGGTGTCACTGGCTAGGCCAGTGTTTATTCCCTTTCCACTTGAGTCAACCACACTGTTGTAGGTTTGGAGTCACATGTAGGCCAGACCAGGCAAAGATTGCAATTTCCTTCTCAAATAGACATTAATGAACCAGAAGGGTTTTTTGACAATTGGCAATGGATTCATGATCATCATTAGCCTGTTAATTCCAGATATTTATTGAATTCAAATTCCACCATCTGCCACGATGGGATTCACACCCTGATCCCAAGAACATTACCTGGGTCTCTGGAATAACAGTCCAGCTAGAATACCACTAGGCCTTTCCTTAACATAGATAAAGGGAAGAACTATGCTTCAGTGGCACCTTACATGCCACTGTCCCAAAGTGCTTTGTAGCCAACTAAATTCTTTTGAAGTTCTTGCTGTTTTGTGGGAGCATGCAGGAACTGATTTGTGCACAGTGAGATCTCACGAGACGTAATGAATTCATGGTGAGATCAGTTTGAACTGTTTGAGGTGAATTCAGTTGATGCATTCAAGAGTTGAATGATTATTTGGATGGGAATGCTGTAAAGGTTATGGAGAAAAGGAGATTGGTACTAGGCAATAGAACCAGTAAGGATATGAATGGCATTCTTCTGTGCCGTAACAATTCTGAGATACTGGTTTATTTAAATATTGGGTGGGGACTGGATATTGGTCAGAATGCCAAGAGACAACTTTGTCTTCTCTTAAATATGTCATGAGATATTTTACATCCACCTATGAGAGCAAATGCTGTTCAGAAGTAACATTCTTTTGGGATGTATGTCTGTTCTTTAGATACAATAATCAGACTTTGCAGTTGGCCAAAGTATCAACAGTTATAAAGAGCAGCTTATGAAGGGTTTGTGGGAACCTCCTGAAAACTGGCAGCTGTCTGAATCCAGCTAGTATACTGACATCTTGTGAATTTTTTTGAATCTGCAAAATCTATATGATCGAACGATGTTCATAGAGTTGTACATGATTGGACTGAATAGGAGAGAAATGCCTTAAATGGCTGGGGTCTCGGAGAGGGCTGCTGAAGGGTATAGGTAGTTGAATTGGATTAACTTGCTGAGAAAGCAGTAACTTGGGAAATATAATTTCCCCATCGTCGAGCAAGGAGCACCAAGACCATGGAACAGAATAAAGGCAAGTTCAGAAGCCCAAATAATTTTGTCTGATTTAACAAATAAATTGATTCAACAAAGAAATTACTAATTTACCAAAGTATAAGTAGCGTCCCAAGATGTTTTGCAAATACATGTAACCACTTTGACATCACTTGCACAGATGAGCTAGTTAGGTTTCGTGTACTCGAGATCAGTATACGTGTCTGGATGAGTACTGTATACTGATTGAACTGTGAAGTGTGGCAATATAAAACCCATTGAAGAGATTGATACAGAAAGATTCTGCTGGACTGAAAGCAAGCCAAAGAATGCACTTGCCAGAAAAAGGCAAAACAAGCATGGTTTATTGCAGACCCATTTATTGTGTCAGTAAATGATAACTAACAAACTATAGGGATAAATTGAGGTGTTTGAGGAATATCAATATATGAAAATAACTTTCATTTCTTAGTACTTTATGAAATGTCTTCTTTTCTGCTATCATGGTTTACTATTTTGCATGATGGCTTCTTACTTTTTCCTCAAAGTAGAATTTTGGAATTGTAGTAACCTACTTCACTTCCATGACTTCAGTTACTGAGTAAAGACCAACTTGGGGTGTCTTGACATTTGTCCCTTTGAGCCTGTTCTGGCTCCCTGTGGTGCAATCCAGCCAGACAAACTTTCCTGCTCAAGTTAATTTCCTTCAAGTATCCATATAAATTCCTTTTAAATGTGACTTTCTGTTTCCTTTTGTGGGCAGCAAGATACAGATCTTTAGCATCTTTTTTTTCAAAAAAGGTTCTCCCTTAGATTCTCCCTACATGTCTTACCATAAATCTTAAATGTAAGTCCCCTAGGCTAAGTCTGTCATAATCTTTATATCTGTCACATCTTCCCTCAATTTCCCCCCTCAATTTCCTGTGTTCCAAGGAGCACTACCCTAGCCTTCCAACTTAACCATGATCTTCACCTCCTTCATAAAATGTGCTGATTGGAACGAAAAGCAATATTTTAGTTTGTGGCCTAACCAGAGCTTTATAAAGGACCAGCACAACCACTCTACTTTTGTACTGTACTTCAGACTGTGAAGTCCACAATCCAGTTTGTTTTTCTAACCACTCTCTGAATATGAGGCTCACTGGTTAGCACTTCTGCCTCGCAGCATCAGAGGCCTGGGTCGCAGTCTCAGGTGACTGTACGGAGTATGCACATTCTCCCCATGTCTGCGT
This sequence comes from Stegostoma tigrinum, assembly GCF_030684315.1. NCBI lineage: Eukaryota > Metazoa > Chordata > Chondrichthyes > Orectolobiformes > Stegostomatidae > Stegostoma > Stegostoma tigrinum. Next base: position 84,994,756 of record NC_081363.1, read on the forward strand.
GAGTTTCCTCTGGCTGCTTTGGTTTCCTCCCACAGTCCAAAGTTGTGCAGGTTAAGTGGATTGGCCATGCTAATTTACCCATAGTGTTCAGGCTAGGAGGATTAGCCATGGGAAATGCAGGGCTACAGGGATGGGCTGGGTCTGGTTCGGATGCTCTTTGGAGGATCAGCGTGAACTCGATGGGCCAAATGACCTGCTTTCACACTGTAGGCATTCTATAAATATGTCCTGCCACCCTCTGAACATGCAGCCCCTGGTCTCCCTTTCCTTGCAAGTAGAATTGTGACATTAAGTCTGTACTGCTTTTTCCCATTCCTTCAATGAAAATACATCACCTCACTTCTGAATTAGATCTAATTGTATTCTTCTGAAGAGTCATATTCGTCTCTAAATATTAACTGTTTCTCTCTCCACTGATGCTGCCAGACCTGTTGAATTTCTCTAGCATTCTCACTTTTTATTCCATCTGCCACTTGTTTGCACAATCTGCTAGCCTGTCTGTGGTCTTGCTGTGGGCAAGTAGTAACATTCTCACTGTCTGCCACTTCTCCACGTTTGATGTCTTCAGGTTTTGAAATTTTACTATGTTCCAAGATTGTTTCATATTGCTTTCTGTAACTGACTGTATGATCCTAGCGCTGATTCTAGGAGCGTATCATGCCTGCTATCATAGAGATGGGGAAAAAACCGTCCACTGTGACACTCTGCCCTTACTTTTCTAATCCTTTTGGATGTTGACCTCCTTATTCCGTAAGTTTATTTTGTGAACCAGTTTTTTTTTGTGAAAACTTTTTAAACACTTTCCTAAAATCCACAATATCTCCTGCATCATTTTCATTGAGCTTCAATTTTGCTTGATCAGAAAATTCAATTTGATCAGTCAAGCACGATCTGGCTTCGCCAAATCCCTGCTAGCGCTCTAATTAACTAAAATTCCTGCTGCCTTTCTGTTAACTCTATCTCCAAATACCAGTTCATTTTTTCTCCTGATCATGGATTCTAAAACTGGAAATTGAAAGCTAGGAATGTTCTCTCCTCCTTTCTTGAATTGCATTATTTACCACTCTCAAATCTTTTGTTGTTCCCCACATCTGGGGAAAATTGAGGCAAACCCTTCTTCCAACTCTACCCGATTTCCTTTAGCATCCTGGGATACAAGTCATCCAGATCAGGTGATACCCTAAGCAGAGCTAGCTTTTTCAGTGTCGCCGTCTTTGAGTTTTCACTATTTCTCTTACCTCCGCTGTCTCCTCTTCCTCCTGACACTTTGTTCAATTCCTCCTTCTTTGTCAACAGCAATATGAAGAGTTTGAGTATTCCATCCTGTCAGAACAAAAGATATTAAATTCTAGCCCTTGTATACCTCTGTGAACTTAAACAAAAACAAAGTTGCTGGAGAAGCTGGAGAAGGGGGAGGCGGACCGAAGATGGAGAGTAAAGAAGATAGGTGGAGAGAGTGTAGGTGGGGAGGTAGGGAGGGGATAGGTCAGTCCAGGGAAGACGGACAGGTCAAGGAGGTGGGATGAGGTTAGTAGGTAGCTGGGGGTGCGGCTTGGGGTGGGAGGAAGGGATGGCCATCCCCTCTCTCCCCCTCTCTCCCTATTTATTCCAGTTCCCTCCCCCCATCCCCCTCTCTGATGAAGGGTCTAGGCCCGAAACGTCAGCTTTTGTGCTCCTGAGATGCTGCTTGGCCTGCTGTGTTCATCCAGCCTCACATTTTATTATCTTGGAATTCTCCAGCATCTGCAGTTCCCATTATCTCTGATACTATAAAAATGCTCAACTGTTTTTACGTTCCTGACTAAGTTTACTCTCTTTTATTCCCTTTTTTGGATACCTTTTAATGGATTCTAAAACATCGTAATCCTCAGGCTTATGCTTTTTTTAAATAGTATAAGATTTTTTAAAAATCTGTAATATAATCCCTAACTTTCCTAGAAGCTTAGATCTTTCTTGTTGAGTTTTATTATTTATTAGCATGAATTTTTGTTGAATGTTTTGAATTGTTTCTTTGCATCTCATTGATATTACACTGCTATACCCTTTAGTTTCCATACCTGAACAACTGTAGTCAGCTCTTTCTTATGTAATTCATTTTACATACGAACTAGGAGCAGACAATTTAACCCTTAGAGCCTGCTCCACCGTTCAGTATTTTCATGGCTCATCTCATCTCGTCCTCCACTCCTCATAATTCATTATTAATTAAAAATCTGTCTATTCAAGTGTTCTGATGTCCACTGTACTTTGGGGTAGTGAATTCCACAGATTCACTATCCTTTTTGAGAGAAGTAATTCCTGTTCATCTGTTTTAAATATGCCGCCTCTTAGTTTAAAACTGACCTTGCTCTAGATAGTCCCAAAACAGGAAACATCCACTTTACACATGTCTATTTTGTCTGTCCCCTTTAGCATTTTGTTTACTTGAATGAAGTCTCTTCTCATTCTTTTAAAAATCTTGAGTATTGTCCTAAACAGCTCAATCTCTTGTAAGACAAACCTTTCATCTTTGGAATTAATCTAGTGAACTTTCTCTGAACTGCCTCTAATGCAATTACATCCTCCCGCAAGGGGACCAGAACTGTATGCAGTACTCCAGATATGGTCTCACCAATGTCTTATCTCCCATATTACCTTTGCCAATTTGATTTATCCAGTATGTGAATATTAAAGCTCCCTTGTGATTATTAGATTAGCTTTGTTACATACTCCAATTATTTCTTGTTTCATGTTTTTTCTAATGGTATAACCTACCTCACTGACCTTCTAACCTTCTCTACTCATATCCCTGTTAATTGTATTTGATGCATCCTGTTAACTTTAACACAAAGAGCAAAACGAAGCACAAATACTTGCCCACACATCCCATATTCTCTGTCATGGGATGGCATTCTTATTTTTTGCGATCTTGAAGTTTGATAGGGATGGAGGGAGATGGAGCAATGAAACCAGAGTCCAAGGGCTTTGGCAAGTGAGGAGGGAGGGGTTTCAAATAGATTCTGCTGAGTGATGCAGCGGTGGCATGGAGGTGCGAGCGATGCTTTTGCGCAGAGGCGCATATGGAGAACTTGCCTGAAACTTACAGTGGGATATAAAATTACATTTTTATAAAGCAATTTAAAAGGATTTTCATATTTAATATTTCATCTGGTACACAGTGTAATTGTACTGAATGTTGTTTTGGTGCTGTATTGCTTTTTGTTTTTGTCTGGGGAGGTGGGGACAGGGATTCACGTTAAGTTTTAGGATCTTTACATGTTTTTACACAGTATGTGGAATTGCTGGCAAGTCCAATGTTTATTAGCCATATCTAATTACCCTTGGAAAGATGATAATGACTTAAAATGTACTTACATTGGGAAAATAGTTTGCAAAGTCCTATCTTAGTCCCTTGCTTTACTTTGCTCCAGGCAGCGGCCTATGGAGTGGGGTCATTCTACGTGTGTGCGTGTGCGCGCACGCAATGTGCAAAGAGGAAGTACCTCAAGTGATGCATCTTTCTTCTCAATTTTTTCTTTAGGAGCTGCTGTCATTGGCTAAGAGGAAACGGAGTGAGCCAGAACAGCAGGAGCAACAGGCAAGCAAACCATCAGCATCATCAGATTCAGAAACCTCAGACAGTGGTGATGAGGTGAGCTATATACTCTTAAGTCGCTGTACACCTGCAACTACATCCACTCTAGGTCTATAATGCACTGATTATTGGTGTGTTACAGTGTTATGGATGTGTCAAGGGTATATTTGTGTTTTGGGCAGGCTTTGGTCGTAATGTGCTGTGGAGTGGTTCGATGGCCATCGTGGTCACTACGCAGTCAGAGACCTGTACAGTCATCTCTCTCGCTGCCATGTCCTCCCTCACCTCCAGTACAAGAGAGAAATTTCCAAGTTTCAGGCTGCTGTGTCCAACCAAATGTCATCGCCGACAAAGGCCTTGAATCAGACCTTGTCATGTGTGCTGCGGGACCAACCATTGCCAGCTAATGGTTGGATTAGGGTACTGCCACCAGTCCTCCTCTCTAAAACAAAAGTCAAATAGGTCCTGACTGCTGCTGTAACAAATAATCAAAAGATCAACAGAAACTTTAAGAAAAAAACTAAATCAAATATCATGACCAGTGATGAACCCAACCAATCCATCTCTACTATATAAAAAAAATGGGTTAGAATGCCCCTGTTGTGGTGCTGTAACATACAGTCAAGAGGTTATTGGAAACTTATCAAAGTTAGAAATATTGTTACCAGGTAATGATATGCCCCAGCCTTTCCTGGTCTCTAAAGGCCTCCTATTATTTAGACAAATTTGCTTTCCATGGATACTGTAATGCAGGCACTACAGGAAAGGTGCAGACAGTCAGGTAGTATGATCTCCTCTCTAGCCCACTGCCTGGACCTGCTAATAGCCACCATGGACTGGCCAAAGAGGAAGGGCTGTGGTCTGTATCTCATTTTTTAAAAAAACCATCAAAATGTCACCAAAGGTTTAAGAGCAGTTTGTTTAAGGGATAGAAATATGGGTTGCATGTATAAACATGCAGATCAAACACAAAAAAAGTTTCCTCCAGACCATAAGAACAAGAACTATTTGTCTTAAAATCAAGATGTTATTTATTGCATGATGGTGTTAGGTGCATATTATATTGGTCAGTTCAACAATTATTAGGATTATCTTAATTATTATCAAAAATGACACATCTGACCCTACTGGAACTTTGAACTAGACTTGCCATTTTCAACCCAACAATGTATGACGACATCAGATTGGAGCTTAATGCAATATTAATTCATTGAGGACTATTGCCTTCAACAACTCCACTCAAGTATTTTTCCCCTCCATAGTTAAAATTGTAAGTTGGGCTATATTACTACATTTACCTGCACAGTAGCTCATTTCTCCTCTCCTAAAATGTCTGGCTTCACAAATTCAGGCAGTTTGAAGATTTAACTGTTTTTTGAGAAGCCAGTATTTTCAGATTTAGAAAATTAGTACATCTCTGGCTTGAGAATTATGGACCTTGATTCTAATCTGGATCTTGTACCATGACTACCTTGATGTTCCTCATTGGATTCATCTGAATTAAACTTCAGTGGATGGTTGTTCTACAGTGAGACGAGGTTCCTGCCGATTGTCATACAACTTCATGAGATGCATCAGTGTTGGTTCACTGACTGCAGGATGACTGTTCCATTCCCTGTATCAAACCTGTTGTCCCTGAACCAGATGTAGCACCTTTCATGCACTTTGATGTATAGTAAAGTAAATACCTTGCTGTTGATAAGACATCTCTTTTTGTCATAAATATATTTATAATCCAGTGGACTTAATTGTGGAGGCGACCTTTTGGTAGGAAAGGGAATTGAGTTTTCAATTTTCTTTTCGTCTGGAATTGTGATGGCAAGAAGTGGTCTAAAGTGCGATGGACTGGTGATTTAGCCAGTGTATAAGAGTCGGTGTTTTCTTCAAAAATAATTTGTCTTTATATGTGCTTAACTTAGCTGTTTGACTGGTTATATGCTCAAAAGTGGAAATAGTTGTAATCTGGCTGAAAGGATCATGAGCAAACTGTTTGGTCAATTCTTGGACAGAACTGCTTTAGAATATATATTACGCATGCACGCACACACACACCAATAAAGTAAGACTGTTTGTTTATCAAACACAAATAGATCTGTTCCCCCTTGTTCCCATAGTCTACTGAGGAAAATAGTGAGGATCGTTTTCTCTCTCTGCGCAGATGTGTGAATAGCACATATTCCTCAGTTGACTGAGGCTCTCAATTTCTTTTGCGACCCTTAACTACCATACCAGTGGCTGAGCCCTGGCCCTACAATTGCTAAGCTCCATGTTGCTGCAAATTCTTCCTTTAATATCCTATTTTGAAACCATCACCTTGATAACTTATGATCTCTCTTACCCTAATTAGTTTGTGCAGTTTTGGATTACATGTTACTTTGGTTAGACCCTTGGCGTGTGAATCTTATTACCTATCATGCTATTCCAGTCACTTGGTTGTCTCCAGCACCACTTTATATTTAACTTTTTGTAATTATTTCTCTGTCTCAGTGAATTGGATTATAGGCCATCTCTTCACTTGTTCAGGTGTTGACACTTTACTCACATCTTCTGACACTCTTGATCACCTGCAGAGACCTATTATTCAACTTGTCAGCACTCCACTTGCACTATTTGTATGGTGTTTTGATCTCTGATTATAAAGCCTGTGCCTTGGTGTTCACTTCACCTGGTGAAAGGGCAGCACTCTGAAAGCTTGTGATTTCAAATAAACCAGCTGGACTATAACCTGGTATCGTGTCTTTTGACCTTGTCTATCCCAATCCAACACAGGTGCCTTCACATCATAAGCTCCAAATGTATCTTGTCTAGGATGTTGTCTCAGTGAAGCTGGAATGACTGGTCTTCTGTCCGATGTCACCTATAATGGTGACGTGCTATTGATGCTCCACGTAGGTAGTACGTGGTTCATCTGTTGGGTCTTTGATCTGATCACCTTGTGATCCAAAAGTCAAGTAACAGCATGTTTTCAGTCTTCTGTTCCTGTCAGACTTAATTGAGATGCTGAGATAACAAGATGTCGAGCTGGATGAACACAGCAGGACAAGCAGCATCAGAAGAGCAGGAAGCCTGATGTTTCGGGCCTAGATGAAGGGTCTAGGCCTGAAATGTCAGCCTTCCTGTTCCTCTGCTGCTTGTCCTGCTGTGTTCATTCAGCTCGACACCTTGTTATCTCAGATTTTCCAGCACCTGCAGTTCCTATTATCTCTGAATTAATTGAGATCCTTTTAGGTTGCTGGTCTTTATCACTGTGGCCTCTGTATGTGATTTGGTTTCACTAAAGGATTCTTTCTCAGCTGTTGTAAGGTTCCTCCCAGGGTGGAGGAGTCAGTTACTAGGGGGCTTAGGTTTAAGCTGTGAGGGGCAAGGTTTAAAGATGATGTATGAGGCACTTTTTTTTAAACACAGAGGGTGGTGGTTGCCTGGAACTCGCTGCTGTGGAGGTAGCGGAACCAGATACAATAGTGGCTTTTAAAGGGTGTCTTTACAAATTCACGAATAGGATGGGAATAGATAGATACAGTCCCCTGGAAGATAGGAGGGTTTAATTGTGATGGGCAACATGGTGGTGTAGACTTGCAGGGCGAAAGGGCCTGTTCCTCTGTAATTTTCTTTGTTCTTTGGGAGGTTGTATCTGTTATTGTTGTATCTCCCCCAGCACACATGTTGTCTGCCTTTTTAGATAAACTATGATCATACTGGAACTTCCTTATTTGGTCAAGATGCTTCCACAAATTTTTCCATATAACAGGGAGTTAAGATGTTTGTGGGATTTGCTGCTGAGGAGTTTCAGGCAAACGATGTAGTCTGAAAAATCTCATGCACCGGTGTGACTGAGAGCCTCCTTTTCTATAACAAGTCTTACTTGTCCTTGGGGATGCATGATTTGTACAGGAAATTTGAATAGCAAGGAAGAAAACTCTTCTGATTGTGACTCTCTGTGATGGAGTAATTCTTGACATCTAATTGCTGCATTGATACACTTCTACGTAAGGAACGTAGGAGACACAGAATCCACATGAACTAACCACACTTCATGATGCTAAACTCTCAGATGCCACGTGTTCATAGCTGAACTATGATACTTCAGAATGCCGTGAGTTTCCTCTGGTTATATCCTTTTAATGCTCCTTGTGCGATGACAACATCCAGGTGAACAACTAACTGCATCAGATATCCTGCAGTTGGTAGCATCTTTCAGTTGTCAGATAACAAGTGTGAGCATCGAAAGGTTATCATTTCAGAGTTTCAGTTCACTTAGCAAGTGAATGCAAACGCAGCTTGCTGAGAGTAATGCTTTCAGTTTAATCTACCTTTCTGCATTCTACATTCCAACAGTGATATGTGTGATAACAAAATGTGAAGCTGGATGAACACAGCAGGCCAAGCAGCATCTCAGGAGCACAAAAGCTGACATTTCGGGCCTAGGCCTGATCAGTGATATGTTTGTATGAGTGCTGGGCATTGCACAACCCTTTCAAGTCCAAGGGCTAATGGAATGGATGTTTTGTCTCAACAACCCATAAGGTATTTTGGTCAGTCTTGATCCACTTCTGAGTTGTACTTACAAGGACACTAAATGATTGCTAAACATTAAAAACATTGTCTTTTTGTGTATGGCATATTTTATGTGTTAAAGCACATTGTTCAGCTAAGAGAGCTTTAAAGGAGCTTTAGTTAAGAGTACGCTTTCCTTTTCAGTGGACAGTGGGAGGCAGCAAGACCAAAAAGAAGGGAAAAGGCAAGGGTGTGGAGAAGAAAGCGGCCACCAAGAGAGCGGTGAACAAAGCAGCATCATCTGGCAGCTCAGCGGAGGATAGTTCTGGTGATAGCTCTGCACCAGAGGAAGGTAAAGAATTTGAATGCTGTGGTAAACACATTCTTGAACTCACCAAAAAAGGATAGATATAGAACATAGAATATAGAACATTACAGCACAGTACAGGCCCTTCAGCCCTCGATGTTGTGCCGACCTGTCACACCGATCTAACCTAACCTAAGTCCATCTAACCTACGCTATTCCATGTACGTCCATATGCTTGTCCAATGACGACTTAAATGTACCTAAAGTTGGCGAATCTACTACCGTTGCAGGCAAAGCATTCCATTCCCTTACTACTCTGAGTAAAGAAACTACCTCTGACATCTGTCCTATATCTTTCACCCCTCAATTTAAAGCTATGCCCTCTCGTGCTCGCCGTCACCATCCTAGGAAAAAGGCTCTCCCTATCCACCCTATCTAACCCTCTGATTATTTTATATGTTTCAATTAAGTCACCTCTCAACCTTCTCTCTAATGAAAACAGCCTCAAGTCCCTCAGCCTTTCCTCGTAAGACCTTCCCTCCATACCAGGCAACATCCTAGTAAATCTCCTCTGCACCCTTTCCAAAGCTTCCATATCCTTCTTATAATGCAGTGACCAGAACTGTACACAATACTGCAAGTGCGGCCGCACCAGAGTTTTGTACAGCTTCACCATAACCTCTTGGTTCCGGAACTCGATCCCTCTATTGATAAAAGCTAAACACTGTATGCCGCCTTAACAGCCCTGTCAACCTGGGTGGCAACTTTCAAGGATCTGTGTACATAGACACCAAGATCTCTCTGCTCCTCTACACTACTAAGAATCTTACCATTAGTCCTGTACTTTGCCTTCCGGTTGCTCCTACCAAAGTGCATCACCTCACACTTGTCTGCATTAAACTCCATTTGCCACCTCTCAGCCCAGCTCTGCAGCTTATCTATGTCTCTCTGCAACCTACAGCATCCTTCGTCACTATCCACAACTCCACCGACCTTAGTGTTGTCTGCAAATTTACTAACCCATCCTTCTACGCCCTCATCCAGGTCATTTATAAAAATGACAAACAGCAATGGACCCAACACCGACCCTTGCGGTACACCACTAGTAACTGGTCCCCAGGATGAACATTTCCCATCAACTACCACCCTCTGTCTTCTTTCAGCAAGCCAATTTCTGATCCAAACTGCTATATCTCCCACAATCCCATTCCTCCGCATTTTGTACAATAGCCTATTGTGGGGAACCTTATTGAATGCCTTGCTGAAATCCATATACACCACATCAACCGGTTTACTTTCATCTACCTGTTTGGTCACCTTTTCAAAGAACTCAATAAGGTTTGTGAGGCATGACCTTCCCTTCACAAAACCATGCTGACTATCCCTAATCAATTTATTCTTTTATAAATGATTATAAATCCTATCCCTTATAACCTTTTCCAACACTTTACTGCTGGTCTAATTTCAAGATGGCAGCTGCCAACTAATTCCTGGTCATCTGTTACTCATTTCACAAGAGCATCAGAGCAAATAGAATGTATGTCAAGATTTGAGCAAGGCCGTGAGTGGATGAAGGTTAGAGGCCAGTGATACATGAAGTGGGGGTGGTGAAGGTTAGATGTCATGTAGAGAATGTGTGTGGGAGGGGATTAGTTTAGAGCCAGGTTATACATTTAAAAAATAAGATGTCTCTCATGTAAAATGGAGATAGGGTAAAATCTTTTATCTTGGGTGGTTGTTGGTCTGTGGAATTGCCTTCCAGAGGGGAAGGAAGGCAAAGTTTTGATTAGTTTTAAGACTGAGGTAGATTCTTTACAGACTATGGCGTTCAAAGGTATAGTGGGGTAGACAGGAAAGTTGAATTCTGGCCAAAATCAAATCTGATGTTATTGAAGAGCAGTACAGACTCAAGGGACTGAATGGCCTGCATCTTCTAATTCTTATGTTCATATGGTTCCTACAGCAGGGATAGTCATCAATAATGTTTGTGACAAACTGGTATTTCGAGTTGATTACATTCAATACTGCTGCAAACAGCTCGTACTGTAGGTTATCACAGACATGTTCTGGATCCTCAATTCAGCTGCATTTACGGGCATCAGGAGTTGTGGCAATTATACAAAGTAACAACAGGATATGGATGATCTTGCCATTACTTTTATTGGAAATGCTGGGCTGTTGTTTTGTCGCACTGATAGTGCTATATAAATGTAACATTAGTTCTGCCTTCTACCCATTACCCTGACTCATCTCCCTTCTAAATGGTTCACTTGTGTAGATGTTTCTTGGTGAATGAGACATGTATTTGAAATTTCAGGAGAAGTTTCTGATTCAGAGAGCAGTAGCTCATCTTCAAGCTCAGAATCTTCATCCTCGTCAGAGGAGGAGGAGTTTCACGATGGCTATGACGATGACTTTATGGGTGATGAGGAGGATCGAGCAAGATTGGAACAAATGACTGAGAAAGAACGAGAGCAGGAACTCTACAATCGAATTGAGAAAAGAGAAGTGCTAAGAAGGAGGTGAGATTCTGTACCTGAGATTCTGTTTGCCCTGTGATCAGTGTTTTTTGGTGCGGGCACTTTTTTTTTTGTTTTCCTCTTTAGTCTCTAGTCTCTATTAGAGGACTAAATGTGGCGTGGTGAAGCTCCCAGAAGATTTAACACCGAATAATTGCAGCAAGTGCTGGCACATATGTAATATTGATGGAGGTGCCAGTATTGGACTGGCGTTGACAAGATCAGAAGTAACAAGACACTGGGTTAGAGTCCAACGGGTTTATTTGAAACCATAAGTTTTCTGAGCGCTGCTCTTTCGTCAGGCGAGCCAGACTTCACCTGATGAAGGAGCAGGACTCAAAAAGCTTATGATTTCAAATAAACCTGTTTGACTCTAATCTGGCTTCTTGTCACTTCTTATTGCGTTTGCTTGAGCCAGGGAATATCTTGTTGAACATTGTGCTGACTGGCCAGCATTGAATGCATTGTACGCTCAACTGAACTGATGCTTGGGCATGGGGCATGTGGCAAGTGGTCTCGAGTGACACTGAAAACTATAATGAAGTTTCAGCTCTTGTAGTTAGAGTTCTGCAACTTTAGAAAATAGTAAAGCTACAATCCCATATATTTTTGATCATAATTCCCACTCTGTCTCACAGACAAGGTTAAGGGTTAAATTTAAAACAAAATAATTATAATTTGCCAGTTCAATAAACCGTTTTAAACAATCCACACCAGGCCTTTGTGAAATCCTCTGATGATAAATTGTTCAGAGGAGGTCTGATATTTTCAGTTAATGCAAACAGTTTCATCAGACTCCCAGAAATATATACTTGTTCATTACAGACTGGGATTATGTTCACTGCATGTTCAACAATTCAACAGCTGAATAGAAAATGAGATACACAGGAAAAAAAACACAACATAAAATTGAAGTTGTTGGAAAAGGTCAGCAGGTCTGGCAGCATCTATGAAGAAAAAAATCAGTTAACATTTTGGGTCCAGTGACCCTTCCTCAGAACTGAGAAAGGGTCGTCCAATCGAAATGTTAACTCTGATTTTTTTTTCATAGATGCTCCCAGACCTGCTGAGCTTTTCCAGCAACTTTGTTTTCATTCCTGATTTGTAGCATCTGCAATTCTTTTTGTTTTTACAACATTCAATCGGGTGGAAATGAGAGAATTATTACTGCTGAGTGTTTACCTAACCACCTGGTCTGGAGTCTGACTTGGAATAGGCTAGCCCGAGTTCCTCAGTTACACTCCACTCTATACTATCGGGCATCTAAAGTTAGCCACCTTAACTAGTGCTTGATCGTTTGATAATAGATGAAGTGCATGCTATAGGCATGGTTTATTGAATTGGATTGAAACCGAAAGAGTGATTTGCTTCTGAGTTTGTACCGTTTTGTGCTTGGTATAGATTAGCTGAACCCACAGCAAACCTCTATGAATTTGGGACTTACCTGGCATTCAAAGATTTCTTCTAATCTGTTGACAGGTTTGAAATTGAAAAGAAGCTGAAGGCAGCAAAGAAGAAAGAAAAAAAAGAAAAGAAGAAGAAGATGGAGGAGGAGCGAGAGAAGAAGATGCAGCAGATTCAAGAGTCTCAGGTACTTTTTGTTAAGCTTTGTCTAATCTGTTTTCCACACTTACCGTGCACACAGTAACATATTGGCAGTTGGTAGAAATTGGACAGAGGGCAACCATAGGATGTGTTGCCAAATTTCTTTTCCTGTAATTTTCTACAACTGCTAACCAAAGTGATTTAACCAAGTAGCCCTTTAGAGCCTCCTTTTTACCGTCAAAATGAACTGCTTCAGCTGTCCTCCGAGTCTAGGGGTTCCCTGACAGTCAGACCCCTGGTTTCAGCCGGATGATAAGTTGGTTAACACCAGCCTTGGTGTCTAGCCAAAAGAACTCCATATACCTGCCCTTGTGATGTGTGTGCCTTCAGGCTTGCGTATAGAGGGCAGGAACTGAGGCAAGGGCCTGAGGATAGATGAGCATCTCTGGAGCTGTTACGCTGAAGGCCCTAGCCATCTACTGGTTAAGGGCAGTTAAAGAAAGGGTATTTCACTTGAAGGACTAGAGAATTATTCTTGAGGATGTGGAAGAGTTGAACTAGTTAGAAGCCTGCAGGATTGATTTAACAAAGAAATTAGTACCTCTCCAGGACCTGGCTGAAGTGTATTTGTCGCTTAGGTGATGTCGCACAACAAAGAGCGACGATCAAGAAGGGATGAGAAACAGGATAAGAAGTCTCAGGCGATGGAGGAGCTGAAAGCTGAACGAGAGAAAAAGAAAAACAAGACAGGTGAGAAACTCTGTGGCTGAAGGACAGCCAGCTGATAGTGCAAAGTGAGATCCAGAGGGCTTAATATTTTGACAGAAGATGAACCATATGATCTTTGGTTTTACAGTCTGGATACAATGACCTTGCATGTGTCACTTCAAATTGTAACATATTCCATGGTGGAGAGAGTGTTTCACTCTCCTTCCTTTTGTTTTCCAATTTTGTTCAAAATTTTTTACATCTTCAAATCCTTTACGATATTTTCTTTTCCACTTCAGTGAGAATATTGTGGATGTCAGAGCAGCTCTATTTAAGGGAACTGTAAGCTCCCTGCCTATTCTGCACTCTGTAGCTAGCTCCAACTCCTTCACAAAAGTCATTCCCCCACCAAATGCCTCCACCAGAGCAGCTGAGATATCATCAACAACGTGCATTTATTTAGCTCTCTTAACAAGAGAAAATCAATCTGATCATAAGTTTTAGGAAGAGCATTGTGATTGGAAAAAGAGGGCAAAACGATTTGTGATGGAGATGGAGTTTGGATGAGAAATTGCTTAGTTCAGAGGTGTGTGGTGGGTAACTTGCAGGGAAGCTTGTTTGGGTTAGAGAATTTTGAAGAAGAGGCTGTGACATGAAGTGATTAAAAGCCAGGTCAAGTGTCAGGAGTATTAGTTGATGAATGCCACTGCCATACTTTGGGTACAATGGATATTAGAGAAATTGACTTCAATTAATGTAGTGCCCCCCAAGACTGAATATCTAGTCAACTCAAAATAGTGTGTAGAGTATTAAATGCTTTGTGAGTGTGGTTGCAATTGTAATTTAAGTACAATCATGTTGAGCAAACGCAGTAAAGGGTAAGATATCACTACCCATAAGGCAAATCTTATTCAACACAATGGTGCTTTCTTCCCCAGTAAAGTTGTGGGATCCAAATTGTTTGCTTTATTTGTAAGTGAGCAGGTGGTAGAGGGAGATGCTGGGAAGTGTATTAATTGTTCTACAGGTAGGACCCAAATGGTAGTGGAAAAATGTTAATGAACTTGGTCCATAGCAGTCATACTATGTGGTAAGATAGGGCATGTGGATAATATAGATAGGCACAGATGATAGGTGAGATTACATCTTGGCAGCCTTGAGCCTGTTACAAGGTATTCCAGAGACCAGAAAGGAGAATGGCATGACTTGCACAAGTGAGCATTAGAAAAGAAAGCTGTTTTTCATTGAGTTAGTGCATGTAGATAATGAGTCTGGGGTTTGTTCTGTCTTGTTTATTTCAGCTGAATTGTTGGCCAGGAAACAGCCTCTAAAAGCCAGTGAGGTTTATTCTGATGATGAAGAGGAAGAGGAGGAAGAGCAGTCAAGCGTGAAGAGTGATCGATCATCTAGATCGTCGTCTTCTGATGAAGAGGAAGAGTAAGTTCTTAATATGACTGTGACCTACCTGCAGTGAACATCTTTGGGTAACTAAGATTTTAATCTGAATTATTGAAGCTCATTACATTCCTGTTAACAAAGCCAGACTACAGGGCAAGTTTCACTGCTCATATTAACAAGTAGATGGAATAAAACTTTATACCTGAAGTGTTGGCATAGAAGGGCGAGTAAACTAATGGATTAGGGGCCAGTTGTGTGGTTGAGTCTGATATGCTGACACCATGATTCAATAGTTGTGCACAAGATATCAGTAGCCTTTGGATTTGACAGTGTGAAAGTATATCCAGGTGGTGGGTGAGCAAGTTGCTGAATGTTTTGCTCGGGACAGAAGGATGAAAATTGAAAAGCTGTCATTGAAGAAACCATTGGTTTACAGTGAATAGTTCTTGATAGAAAAGGAAGTTAGGAGTTTAGAAGTTTCATGAGACCTGAGCGAGAGATTTTTCAGGGTCATTGGAGAGAGAGGTACTTGTGTGATAGATTATTGTCTACAATTAAGACCATGACAGGTGAGGAGATCTGTGTGATGAGCATGAGTATGATGGCAAAGTTTTCATGCAGGGACTGGGCGGTGAATGTTGATGAGATGGCTAGGGAAGCAGAGATAGAACTCATTGTCATTCAGTGCAATGCATTGTGGAGGAAAGGGTTGAGGATTGATTTTAGTCTGACATAAAGGAGAGTCGTGAGAAGTGGAACAGACTGAGATGTTTAGAAGAGTGAAAGCGTTGGAGTAGGGATGTCACTTGTTGGTGGGGGCCACTCTGACCACGGGGTTTAGAGGAAGATACTACAGTAAAGACTGTAATTAATTAAGCTTCACCTCATGCTTGCTGTAAGACTGGGGATTGTAAGAGCATAATTCACATGGGACTTATTGACTTCCCAGCAGAGTACAAGGAGGCAGTGTTTGTGGGATGGGAAGGGAAGGGAGTGAGATTGGCTAGAGGATGTTACCTCAAGACAGCGAGTACCTGTGATTCTAACGAATAGGGAGTTAATCTTGTCAGAAAGAAAGTATCTGAGTGATACTTCTATGAAAACAGCAACTTGGAGAATGAGTGGTGTGGCTTCAGTTAATCTTTTCAGAGTTATGTACTGTAGATAGGTCAAGTTCAGTCCCAGAGGGCTTTCAGTTGAGCCTGACTCTGATCTCACTCCATGCATAGAGCAGACAGCATTGGGAACAGGAAACCTAGCTAATGTTGTGGAGACTGGTAATGATGAAGTGATGCTGTTATGTCTAATGCTGATATCAGAATTTAAGTTCATTATTACTAAAAAATTAACTTCATTTGTATTGGGGCAGAAAAGAGGAAGTTCCAGCCAAGTCGCTGCCGGTCACTTTACCAGAGGAACTCAACAAAATCAGGCTTTCGCGCTATAAACTGGAGCGATGGTGTCACATGCCCTTCTTTTCCAAAACTGCAGTTGGTTGCTTTGTTCGAGTTGGCATTGGAAACAGCAATGGGAAGCCAGTATACAGGGTAAGTATTGTCTTGACACTGGGATGGCTGTTTAGTGTCGATGTGAAGCTGTGACAAAGGAGAGGTAGGGTTAGCGTCAGAATGTGGCTCTAAGATACAGGAGCAGAATTAAGCCATTTAGCCCATCGAGTCTGCTCCACCATTTGATCATAGCTGATTGTTTCTCAACCCCATTCTCCTGCCTTCTCCCTGTAGCCTTTGATCTCCTTACTCAAGAACCAATTTCTCTCTGTCTTAAAGGTCAGCATAGCCCTTCTTCAATACGGGGGCCCAAAACTGTATTCCAAATGCTGTCTGACCAGAACCTTAGCTTCAGCAATAAATTCCTGCTGTTGTATTCTAACCCTCTTGAAACGAATGCTCATGTTACATTTCCTTTCATATCTGCCAATTGAAACCTGCATGGTAACCTTAAGGGAATCCTGAACTAGGACTCTGTGCTTCAGATTTCTGGAGCCTGTCCCTATTCGAAAATATTCTCCACCTCTTCTTCCTACCAAAGTGCATAACCTCATATTTCCCCACATTGTATTTTATGTGCAACTCCTTTGCCCACTCTCTGGGCCTGTCCAATCCTTCTACAGTCTCCCTACCTATCTTTCTGTCGCCTACAAACTTAGCAACAATGTCCTCGGTTCTTTCTTCCAGATCATTAATGTATAATATGAATAGTTGTGATCTCAACACTGACCTCTTCAGAACAGATTGGACGTTTAGGATCAGCGTAAAGCTGTGATGAACATTTGAGATCCAATATGTGTGTCCTCATCACTTATTTTGTTGAAAGTTTCTCTGAATTTCTTGTCTAGGCTCTAAATGACACCACGTACTTCCTCCTGTTGGCATTATCATTCTACTGTAAACAAAACTCATTGCACCATTCCTATATTAGCTTACTCCTTTGTCTAACTGATAAACACACTTCAATGTTCCTGACAAGCTTTTAATGTTCAAGCTTGGCATTAGCTTGGTTCACTACTTCTGATCTCCTGTGCTGTACGAACATCTATCCTACCCTTAGTCCCAGCATCAAATAAGTGTGCGTGTGGCTTGTTGAAAATATCTCTCTACTCACAGGTCGCAGAGATCACTGGTGTTGTAGAAACTGGAAAAGTGTACCAGTTGGGCAGTTCAAGAACAAACAAAGGCCTACAGTTACGGTAGGTACAAAGGAAATGACAAGAATTGAAACCAAGGTTCTGAGTTGAGTGGTTGTGGTCCAGTTCCTCTCACTGTTCCTGTGATTTTTTTTTAATGAAGTGTTGTCTGGTCTGCAACAGTTGGGTCTTGTGATTGCATGGAACTCTGTTTTTCAAAATATGTAGCTTGTAGGAGGCTGTAATTTCAGCTGAAATGAATCAAACTGCTGGAAAACCGTATTCCTTCCCTAACAGTCGGTTGTGGGAGGGTGGGGAATTGCCTCCATATTGAATACATTTTATTCTGCCACCTTCTTGCCTTTGCCTGTGCTACAGTTTACGCTGTTGAATTTAATTGCTGCTATTGCAGTGTGCTTTGATATGTGGAACCAACCCTGTGATCCAGTACTTGAATAACCATTCATCAGAACTGCCAATGTGGTAGTCACCAATGCAGCTTGAAACATTTGGCACTACATTGTAACTGAATCCAATACTTCACAAAAGCCAGCACGGATTCTTGCCCCCTGAAATTAAGCATTGACACCATTGAGGCTTTTAAGATATTTAAATGAGTGTTAAGGTAGAGAGAGAGACTAATTCATGTGAGGGAATCTGGAGCTAGGATTAAATATAATCATAAAATTAAAGCTGTTGGAGGTGCAATATCTGAAAGGGTTTCTTCATGTAAAGGATAGCAGACATCTAGATTTTATCCCCCCTGCCCATGTGCATTCATGTACAGACTAAAGTCTGGGAATGGTTAAATATTTCGAACTGATTGATTTTATTTAACAAAAATAAAATGTGCAAGTATGGTGGATAATATAGTTCTGATATGAACGAGCCATGATTGAACTGAATGAGGGACAAGGTGGCCTCCACCTGTTTGTGAGATTTCTGTTAGTTAGCCTGACTTCCATCTGATTATCTAGATTAAAGGAAATAAATGCAAAGCCAATCATTTCTCTGCAAATTAATTGACCAGGAAACAGTCTTGTGGTGTAGTGGCAGTGTTTAGAAGGTTTGGGTTCAAGTCTCACCTGCCCTGACACACTCATAACGAGTCTAACAGAAGCAACCCTGTAGTTAATTAGACTGTTAGATGTTGGCGTATCGATTACAGTGAACCAGCCAAGTTAGTTCAGAATTTATGTCAGTCTGGGGGAGAGGATTGTATCACTGCACCATCCTGTTCAGCGACTGTGAAGTATAGTGTCCTGATTCACTGCAGTTGAAGATTTTGCATCAGATTGAATCTACAGCATGTAGACAGACCATTTGCTGTGAATGCTTAATGCAGCTATTTATGCTACCCTTGGACTTATTTCTACTTAACTTGTAAGTGTATCCTTCTATTCTTTTTTCCCCCTCATTATTTCTTTGGTATACACTTGAGCGAACCTGCTATTTGCATCAGTTACTCCTTGTGATAGCAAGTTCCATATCCAAACCATTCACTGGGGATTTAGAAGTTTCATAATTAGATCTGAGTTTTGTATTTATGAAATTCTACCTTTGGTCTTCTCAGTAAGTGGGTAAAATCTGTACTGATTAAACATAAATTATCAGATCAGACTGAGCAAGCAAACTCCTAGGACAGTGATCAAACTGAAACGTCCTACATGGATTCAGCACCTCAACCCTTCCTCATGTCTGTTATGGTACAGACCAGTAACATTTTATTTCTCATTTTAGAATTCAAAAAGCCAGGCATTTACTGAAAGATGGAAGCCACAAGGTTTGTGGTTACTATATAAAAATCAAAGAACAAGGATGTTGATAGCTACACTGTATCTTTAGTTATGTTAAAGGTATTAGACAAAGAAGGACAAAGAATATTGGTTTAAAGCAAAATTATCGTCTGAACTCAACTCTCCTTCTAAACCCAATTTGACTTTCGTGCCAAGTAAACTCAAGTCTAATACTCACTGGAAATCAGAAGATAACCACTTTAATGTTTTAAGTTTTGTAGATATCCTGTGTAACACAGTCATCACTAACATTGAGCATAGCCACCTCATGTCGGATGCCTCTTGATTCTAATTTTCAGTAACTTAGCAATCTTCCATCTCAAGCACTTTATCTTGGCTCGATTGTCTTGAAGCACAACTGATTGTTTGAGAAGTCCTTCAAATAGCCAGTGGTTTAGGCACTCTTTAGTCAGCATGTGGGATTTTTGCTTAAAAGGAATGTTTCCTGCAGCCAGCTTGTTCTAAAACATTTTTTTTAAAAAGTAGAAAATCTGCTTGAGATCAGAGCCACATCTCTAATCCACACACTGCTACACAACTTTTTATTAGCCCTTTTCTATTGTGTATTTCCCAGGTCGCTTCATCATGACTAGTTATTGGAAGCAAGTTGCTTTATAGGAAATATTCTTCTAGAGATGCCTAGTTCTTAAAGGGACTGTGACCTAAATGTAAAATATTTACTTTGTTCCTCCCAAAATCACATGCACCATCCAATGTTTCACCTCAAAGGCAGAAGTGTAATGCAGTAATGTTTTCAGAAGCCTTTAAAATACGAAGCATTTTAACATTGTAAAAACTTTAGCGATTATGCTTGCAATGCACTCATTTATCCTCTCCAGTTGTGCAAACTACAGGGAAATATCTGTCATTTTGTGCTCACAGGTCCTTGATCCAAAATTATTGCATTTAAATAGATGGTGAGATTGTTCAAAGCTTCTGGCATATAAATTAACTTAATAAGCTGTCTGGTATTTGAACAGAAAAACTATGGATAAAACACCTGCAATTGCACTGATCCTTCCTTCAACATGAGCAGTTTTTAAGATGATTGGTTGCAGCATTAAACTCCAGTGATTCCAGTCTGAAATTTCTTCAAAAAGAAGTCCTTTTTCTCCTGGGATGAGCCAATATCTCAGGGTTCAGTCTATCCCATAGATCTAACTAAAGTACATCTGCACACAGTGATTCATCTTCTAACAATGTGACTGTGTCACCCCAAAACTCACTGGAAAATGTGTGACATTTTACTCAAATTCTCTGTCACCTCTTTATTGGCTAATCCTATTGCTGGGAATTCCATTTGAAAACTTGCAGTCCCGTCTTTATATTTGAGGATTCAAATGACAGTGATATCACTTTCTTGCAGCTTTACTACCTGAGGTGCATTTATAGGTTGGCTATCATCCCTATACGTATATTTGTGAGACCACTCAGTTCTCCTGTTATCTGGCATACTAATTTCAGGTTATCTCTTTAAGTTTCCTTTTAACTAAATCGCATCACCAGTGGCTCACCTGGCATAGTAACTCGGCACGTTAGCCATGTATCACTTTCCTTGCTTGTTTTTCATGATCTGTTAAGGAGCCAAATCATGTTCTTGAACAATCTTGGTCAGATTGAATATCTCTGGCTGATACATATCTGGTGGACAATTGAATTAAATTATCATCTCTGTGTGCAGCAATCTTGCTTGAGGGGTTAGGGTGGGAACCATGTAGAAGAATCCAGTGGAAAGATATCAACGTTTTGTTTTGATCTAGATAAGGTTTCCTACACAATACACGTAATCTTACTGAAAGAAACATTGCCAGCCTAGTGTCTGATCTTGTTCCACATTGCACACCAACTATTCTAGAGCTTCTTAAATAGCAGCCTTAATGCCAGGTTTGGGGCATTTTCATGCTTTGGGTCTGAGTGATTCACTTCAACGTGGCCCATATAAGCAAGTTAGTCTTATCTCTATCTCATCTTTATCAAAAGCCCAAATTAGGAACAGTGGAGTTGGTTTTGTTAACATCTTGAGTTTCCCCAGCTATTTGACTTGAGGAATGCCTTGCAGAAGTCAGCAACATCAGTTTCAGTACTTCCCAGATTAACTGCAAACAGCCGTGAAGGGTACAAGTCTTATTTTGTATCCAGTTTTCCATCTTCTGATTTCAGAAGTGTGATATTTTTTCTTTTCCCCTAGACATGGGTCAGATGAACGGGTGTTTCGCCTTGAGTTTGTGTCAAACCAGGAGTTCACAGAAACTGAGTTTATGAAATGGAGGGAAACGGTGAGTTCTGTGGTGGAGTTGGGTTTGTTAACTTTAGTTTTATGTATCTAACCTTGAGAAGCAATGTGGCAGGTAGTAAACGGCAAGGCTGATGTTTTCATCTGACCATTTACTCTGCTACTTGAAGGATTTGTATGTAAAAATAATCAAATGGGGGTCCCTGCTGTCAAAGCTTTGGAAAGCTTCACAAGGTAACAGCGGTGCATGGGTTTCAGCCCTGCTTCTGGCGTGAACAGTGAGGAGGAATTGGGTTATGTGGTTCAGGGTCTTGGGTCAGCAGCAGGACTGATACAGATTGTAATTGAGATAGCTTAAATTGATTCCCATTCTTACAGATAATGATGGGAGGAATGCAGTTACCAACCATGGATGAAGTTAACAAGAAGGAACAGCAGATCAAACAGGCACTGGAGTATAAATTCAACGACCGTGACATTGAAGAGGTATGCGCTGGAGCAAAAACCAACAACTAGGGCAAAGTTGGTAATGTCTCTTTTTTTTTTCAATCTCCAATATCGTTTATCCCGCACCCCCACTCCTCCGGATCAGCCTGTTTGGAGAGTATAGCACACTCCTTTTGGAGGTGTGCCTTGAACCCCGGTTTCTTGGTCTAGAGGTAGGGACGCTACCACTGTGCCACAAGAATTCCTGCTTAGTTTGTTTTGTGGTTAAACATATTCCATTCGGGTGAAGTTCAAACTTTATCCCTATCCAGGTAAGAGAGGGGCACTTACTAATTCTTGGGTCACTATTAGCAGACTTCCAGCAGAGCGCATTGCCAGGCTAGTGTCTGATTTTGTCCCATATTGCCCATCAACCATTCTAGAGCTTCTAAAATAGCAAACTTAATGCCAGGGTTGGGGCACTTTCATGTTTTGGGTCTGAGTGATTCGGTTCAACTTTGTCCATATAAGCAACTTAGTGCTGTCTCTCTTACTCTGTGACTAGTTAAACTCTGAGTTAGAAAGGTGACTGACTAGTATTTAATAGTTTGGGGACGTAATAGTTTCATACTTTATTAAAATGATTCATTTTGTTTCCTTTTAACTAATCGTTAGGGTAAATAGGCTATGTATATACCAAAGGACCAATGCAGCAATAAATTATTTGACTATATTATGAACTGTGGTCAGATTAAAATGCGTTATTGCTTGAACCAAAGTCTGTGGTAAACATCAAGTTTAAGCTGGGACTTGAACACCAGGAAGGTCCCAGTGTCTCTTTATCAGAGCCAATGTAGATCATGAATTTGCAAATGGAAGTATCACAGGAGTGCAGATAATTGTTTTCGGGAAATTGGTTTTATGTAGTGTTACTTTGTTGGAAGTTTGGGCAATATTGTACAGAATCACCTTGAAGCTTTAGTTGACACACTGCTATCTAAATATACAGAAGCCTGCTCTTCAAACTGAGAACACCCTCAGCTCCTGGTGGATCATAGGGATCATATTCTTTTTGCCCTTGTTGAGCCACTCTGTCCTGTTCTTGCAGATTGTGAAGGAAAAAGACCGATTCAGGAAAGCTCCTTCCAATTATGCCATGAAAAAGACGCAACTTATGAAAGAAAAGGTGAGTGATATTCTTATGAGGATATTTGTGTTTGTTGTTATTTTTGAACATTGGCCAAGGGGAGAGGAAGAATAGAGGTGGGCAGAAGGGAGCATAGGCCAGGATCCAGATTGGTGTTTGCACAGCCAAAGGGGTTTGCTTGTCCTGAGAATAATAAGGCTAATAAGGTCAGGATAAGGGTGTAGACAGATTTTTCTTTTTTCTAAAAAAAAAACTTAAAAACCTTTTGAGTGGAGATGTAAAACTCAGCACGGGTTAGGAATTAAGGAGTTGAAGGAGACACGGGGTTTCCAAACAAGTACTGTTATCGGGTAAATTGACGTTCAGAGCTGGGCTAATTAGACTAGGCGTGCACAAGTAATTTGGTCTTTGCTGAAGTCATACAAATTTTTCAACAGTTCCATTACGTGTCTTTTTCATGTATACTCATTATAAATATCCATATTTCAATGCATTACATTTAAAAGTTACTTCTCTGAATCTATGCAGCCTCCCTCCTTGCCATTTTTACATCATTTTTTAAATCTTATATCACTTCCTACTTTGCTGTCCTGATCCTTAAATCTGCATAAGACTCCATTTCTGTCTTATCATTTCTATTTCATCATTTCAAAATCTTTTCAAAGCCTGCCTTTCCATCCTGATGTTCCAGCCTCCTCTTGCTCTCCGGTTTTTGTTCCCACTCTCCTCAGACTTCTACCTATGCAGCACCTCAGGATGGTAAAGGTATTTTGTAAATGGAAGTTGTAATCTTATTTAGCATTAGGACCATGGAGTGTCTGTATTGACAGAGTATGTTACAAATTAAAAATTGTGTATTAGAACTCATGAAAATGATGGCCCCTCTCTCGCCCGTTTTCCTACCCCTTAACAGTTTGGATGACAAACTGTTTCTTCTGGAAGCTGAGCTGTACTTAATGTGTTGATAAACAAAGTTCTCTGTATCAAGATTCGCAGCATGTCAGGTGGCTTGAGAGATTCTCTTTCTTTTCTATGTCCTGCTTTTGTGCATTGCCACATCCCGTTAGTACTGTTGCACTGGTACTGGGTAAGCTGCAGATACTCCTGTACAGGAAACCACCAAGCACTGCAGCCAGACTTTCTCAAAGGTGTTTCTAAGTCCAAAGCCCCTGTTTCTCTGTCTTCCATTGCAGCCCAAGATTGTGGTTGGTCGTTACTAAGGAGTCCGAAACTCTGCTGCAGATGTTTTGCAGTTGCATGCATCTGCCCATTCCACTTGCAAAACCCTACCCCCTGCTCAATGCATTAAATACTTCTGTATGATCAACTGATTAACTTAGAGGGGTAAGTAATAGAGAAAGGGCCAGTTGGAAAAGAAATAAAATATCAACTTACCTCCATTGTTGTTGCCATTAAAGTTTGGACCTGATTTTGAAGAAAGTGGTTTTCTCTAAGTTGAATGTGAAAGTGTGGCTATTGGTGTGTTGAGCTAAGGGGCAGTATACAAAGCAGTTGAACCAGGGCCATGACACGAGATGAGCTCTATGGGAAATGGGCCAAGGAACCGGGCTGTTCCAGCCCAAAAAAACGTTGTATTGCTTTTCGCAGAAACGGCTGCATGAAATCCATTTCCTTCTGACAAGTTCAGCTTTTTGAAGGGAAACCTTAACTTACAATGAACTTAATAAACAAGCTTTATCTCAGGAGTGTCAATAAAACCCAAGACACTCTGAAGTCAGGTCAGTTGTGCTGCAAGAAAATTCCCACTGATTTAGGTGTGTAAGTTTTGGGGTTTACTGGAATTCATTTCCCTAGAAAGGTTGTCAAATTGTCAAGAATTGAGTTCTTAAAAATTAATATTTCTATTCCTTTCATTGCAGAGCTAGTTTAAATGTTTTGCATTGCCCTGAGTGTGTATTACCTCAAATCAGGCCATCTCGTGAGCAGCTTGCACATCTACACATCAGTGCACCTTGCGGGAAACTGAGAAATGCTTTTGTTAAAAACAGATGTTCATTTTGGAGCCTAGCTAGAGAGAAGGAGCTGAAACTAGACCCCTGAAGTGAGCGTCACCACTGGAGAGGTGAGGGTATAGGGCTGTCATTGCTATCAGCCCATCTCTCACTGTGACCCCAAGAGCTTTGGTTTGCCCATCTGATGTCGCTTTGTGCTGTGCTGAGATCAGTGTTTTTGGTTGGTTAGCTGTGTAGTATTTCCTTGTCAATTTAAGGTTCAGCTCTTCTGTTGAGCCTGCCTTTAACCTGAATTGTCACAATATGCTGATACCCAGTATCTCCACTCTAGTAATACCTTGTTCTGTCCTTTTCTCTGAAGGCGATGGCAGAAGAAGCGGGTGAGCCAGACAAAGCGCGACAAATCCAAGATCAGCTGAACGAACTAGAAGAACGGGCAGAGGCCCTTGACAGACTTCGCACCAAAAACATCTCTGCCATCAGGTGTGCCTTTCATAACCTCTGGATGTATCAGAGAGTACAGTTATTACGTAGGAAATATGGTGGCAAATATGTACACAACAAGCTGTCTCAAACACATTAAATAAATGACCACATAATGTTTCAGCAATGCTGGATATGGGATGTGTGTTAGTCTGGGTAGCCGGAAGAAACTTCTCCTTTTCAAATGGTGTTGTGATCCTTTACATTTGTGTCACAGGGTAAAAATAGGTCTGTAGTTTTAACACTTCATTAAATGATAGCACCTCTGACAGTGCAGCATTCGCTCAGCTACTGTTTGGTGTGTCCGCTGAATTTTGATTTCCTTTGATTTGTTCTGAGGGTTTAGCAAGACCAAAAGATGATTGCACATTCCCAATTCTCCCTGGGTTTGTGGTGGTGCCGAGTTGCTGCCTTGAATGAGCACAGTCTTTGTAGTGAAGAGTTCCAAGATTTTAACTCGGCGACGGTTAAGGAATGATGTACTTCCAAGTTGATTTGTCTTGGATAGTGTTGAGTTTTGAGTGCTGGTGAAGCAGGCTTAATAGATAATATTCCATCACATTCCTTTAAAGGGGTTATTGGACAGACGGTGGTGGTCAGGATGTGAGTTACTTGCCGCAATTCAAGTCTTTGATCTGCTGTTGTATCCACAGTATTTATATAGCTCATATATTCAGTTTCTGACTAGTGGTAAGAAGTCAGCAGTGATATTGAAAATCAAGGCATGATGAATAGATTCTTCGCTGGAGATGGTCAATGTCAGGCACTTGTGATGCCAATTGCCACTTCTCAACCCCAGCCTGAAACAAATAGCTGGGAAAACTTAGCAGGTCTGGCAGCGCTTGTGGAGAGAAAGCAGAGTGAAGCCTAAGCCTGAACATGGTAAAGGTTAAGCTGTTTGCAGGTACAGTCTTACTTCAGTAGTTGATGAATAGCGAATGATACTGAATATTGCAATCGTCTTAAAATAATCTTCACAGCTAACCCAATGATGAAGGAATGATCACTGATGAAGCAGCTGATGGTTGGGTCAAGGACGGTGTCCTTGAGTCTGATCATTTGCACAAAGAAGCTTGACATGACTCCAGAAAGTGGAAAATTTTCTCCCCAATTATCATTGATTCAATTTTCTGAACCTCTTTGATGTCATGGGCAAATAGGCTTACCTCACCTGATCAGGATATTGGTGCAGGACTTGAACCACAACCTTTGAACTCAGCAAAAAGAATGCTGTGCCTTAAACTATGTCCAAGACCTAAACAACAACGTTGGCTGTTCTGGAAGAAAATCATTTAGAAATCAAATTGTGTTTGGAAACCCAAGACTGAGCAGCTGAGGCTTGCGGAACAAGAAGGCTTAAGTTGTATCGCTTTGCCTTTATTGAGTTCGTGAATCTCCATGTTAAATTTTAGGATAAATCTGTGACTGTTTTCCATCCTGGTAGCTATTGGATTTTGCTGGGGAGATCTATGGAGCTGGCCAGGAAATTGACTGTTATGCCTTTGCTCAGATTTATTTAACCTGTCATCTATCTAATGGACTGGCTGTGACCAAGACTAGTATCATATCAGGACAATGTATTGGGGATGATAGTAGAGAATGTTTTTTACATGCAATTCTCCACATCATAAATTTCTGTGCCCATTTATAATGGGTTTATTTTATTTAAAGTTGTTGCATTGATTATTATATTCTTGCACCACCACTCGGTGCAATTGTTTCAATCTTGTGTAGAACCATGTTTGTGCTGGAGCGTTTGAGAGTGTTGTCTACTTAGTTTCCCTGTCTTAACTAGTAATGCTGCAGTTTTTGTTTCAAGTATTTATCCAATTCACTTTAGAAAGTTGTTATTGAATCTATTTCTAACACCCTTACAGCAAATTATGAAATTTGCTTGAATTAAATATCTTCCCATCCCCCAGTTCTCTTTTAACCTCTAGCTTCTCTGCATGTTTTGGAGAAAAGCTTATACTCCAGCTTCTTTACTTGGACAAAATGATAATTTAGCTACAAAAATGCAAAGGTATCGATTTTAAAAATGGGAACAGAATTGTATCTGTGTGCTTTCGATCAAATTATTTCTAACTTTCTGACCCCCATTTTACCATAGATTGCACCTGATCTGTGTGAAATACCATGGTGTGGCAGGTGTATGGTCAAAAGGGTTTGTGAGATAGAACATAGAACATAGAACAGTACAGCACAGAACAGGCCCTTCAGCCCACAATGTTGTGCCGACCATTGATCCTCATGTATGCACCCTCAAATTTCTGTGACTATATACATGTCCAGCAGTCTCTTAAATGACCCCAATGACCTTGCTTTGTTGAGGAAGAATGCACGTGTGTCTGGGAGTTAACATTGTGAATGGTGTTAATAGCAGGTTCACAGCATTGTGTAGTATATACAACATGGGAACAGACTATTCAACTTAACCATTCCATGCTGGTGTTCATGTTCCAACTGAACCTCTGCCCCACCTTTTCTCAACTAAATCTACCATCATAGGCATCTTTTATTTTCTTTCTCCCTCATATGTTTACTTACCCTTGAATGGATCTGTACGAATCACTTCACCATTCTCTGTGATTGAGAGTTCCAAATTCTCACCAATGACCTTTTAAAAAAATTTGTTTGAATTCCCTGTTGGTTTTCTTGATTCTTACACTGATTAATTTGTGGACTTGGCAAGGATCGTGTTTAAAAATACTCCTTAAACTTGCAGACTGAGTGGTCTTCTGAAGGACAATGAGGTTTTTGTGCTGGGAGAGGGATACCAGTGACAAGGCAGTTGGAGGGAACAGGATAAATCACTTTGCCTTGCTTTCATAGATCTCACAAAAGCATCAGCACAGATACCAGAGCAAGACTCTGCATGATATTGTAGAAAATTGGCAGTCTGCCAAAATTCTTTTGTCATGAATGGAGCGGATGAGCTTTTTCTTTATTCAGTCATGGGATGTGGGCGTTGCTGGGTAGCACTTACTGCCCTCTGTAGTTGCCCCTGTGAAGGTGGTGGTGAGCTGCCTTTTTTTAAATCCCTACAGTCCCTGTACTGCACGTAGATCCACAATCCCAGTAGGAAGTTCCAGAATTTTGACCCAGTGACAGCAAAGGAGTATATTTCCATGTCCGGATGTTGAGTGGCTGGAAGGGGAACTTGCTGGTGGTGGTGTTTCCATGCGTCTGCTATCCTACTTCTAGTTGGAAGTGGTCATGGTTTGGATAGTGCTATCTAAGCGTCTTTGGTGAATTTTTGTCATGCATCTTGTAGATAGGACACGTTGCTGCTACTGAGTGTTGGAGGTGGAAGGAGTGGAGTACTTGTGGATGTGGTGTCAGTCAAGTAGCCTGCTTTGTCCTGGATTGTGTCAAACTTCTTGCCTGGATGGGTGCAGCTCCAATAGTCAAGTGGGAGTATTCCATCACACTCCTGATTTGTGCCTTGTAGATGGTGGATAGACTTTGTGGAGTTAGGACGTGAGTTATTTGCTGCAGTATTCCTAGCCTCTGACCTGCCTTTGTAGCCACTGTGTTTGTGCTCAGTCCAGACGAGTTTCTAGTTAATGGTAACCAATGGTGGTAACACCATTGAATATTAAAGGCCAGTGGTTAGGTTGTCTCTTATTGGAGATTATCATTGCCTGGCATTTGTGCAGTGTGAATGTTCCTTACTACTTTCCAGCCTAAGTCTGGATATGAGAGATAATGGGAACTGCAGACGCTGGAGACTCCAAGACAACAAAATGTGAGGCTGGATGAACACAGCAGGCCAAGCAGCATCTCAGGAGCACAAAAGCCGACGTTTCGGGCCTAGACCCTTCACCAGAGAGCCTCTGGTGAAGGGTCTAGGCCCGAAACGTCGGCTTTTGTGCTCCTGAGATGCTGCTTGGCCTGCTAAGTCTGGATATGGTCTAGATCTTGCATTTGAATATAGACAGCTTCAGTTTCTGAGGGATTGTGAATGGTGCTGAATATAATGCAATCATCAACAAACCTGCTCTGTCCTTTATGATGGAGGGAAGGGCTTTGATGAAGCCGTTGAGGATTGTTGGGCCTGGGACACAACTTAGAGGAACTCTTGCAAAGATGTCCTCGAGCTGAGATGACTGACCTCCAACAACCACAGCTGTCTTCCTATATGCCAGATTTGGCTGCAACTAGCAGAGTGTTTGCCTAGTACCCATTGATATCAGAGATAGTGGGAGCTGCAGATGCTGGAGAATCTGAAATAACAAGGTGTATAGCTGGATGAACACAGCAGGCCAGACAGCATCAGAGGAGCAGGAAGGCTGATATTTTGGGCCTATATCACCTTCAGAAATGGGGGAGGGGAAGGGGGTTAGGGAGAGGGGGTGGCAAATATAGATGGATAGAGGAGATGATAGATGGAGAGGAGACACAGGTCAAAGAGGTGGGGATGGAGCCAGTAAAGGTGAGTGTAAGTGGGGAGGTAGGGAGGAGATAAGTTAATCCAGGAAGGATGGACAGGTCAAGGGAGCGGGATGAGGTTAGTGGGGGGGTGGTGGGGAGAAGAGGAGTTGCGGTCCTTGAAAAACAAGGACACCTGATATGTATAGGAGTCGAATGTCTTATCCTGGTAGTAGATGTGGTGGAGGCGAAGGATTTGGGAATAGGGAATGGCACTTTTGCAGCAAGGTGGGTGGGAAGAGGTGTATTCTAGGTAGCTGTGGGAGTCGGTGGGCTTTGATGGATATCAACTTCCAGGTGGATGCCAGAGATGGAGACAGGTATTAGAGATGGTCCAGGTGAACTTAAGGTTGGGGTGGAAGGTGTCAGTGAAGTGGATGAACTGTTCGAGCTCCTCCATGGGAGCACGAGGTGGTGCTGGTACAGTCATCAATGTAACGGAGGAAGAGGTGGTGTTTAGGGCCGGTGTAGGTACGGAAGAGGGATTGTTCCACGTAGCCTACAAAGAGGCAGGCATAGCTTGGGCCCATGCGAGTACCCATGGCCACCTGCTTTGTCTGAAGGCAGTGGGAGGAATTGAAAGACAAGTTGTTGAGGGTGAGGATGAGTTCGGCTAAGTGGACTATAATGAGGTCAAGAGCTGAGGGACCCTGGTGGAACCCAAATTGGGTGTCACTGAGCAGGTTACTGCTTGATCGCACTGTTAATGACACCTTCCATCACTTCACAGAGTAAATGATGGGTGGTAGTTGGATTGGATTGGATTATTCCTGCATTTTGTGTTGAGGACATATCTAGGCAACTTTGAGGTAGATGTCACTTTTGTAACTGTAATGGAAGAGCTTGGCTTTGGGAGCAACAAGTTCTGGAGCATAAGTCTTTAGTACTGTTGCTGGAATGTTGTCAGGCCCCGTAGACTTTGTAGGGTTCAGTGCCTGCAGCTGTGTCTTGATATCATGCGGAGTGAATCGAATTAGCAGAAGTCTGGCATTTATGAGGCTGGAGACCACTGGAGGAGGCTGAGAAGGATCATCCACTTTGCACATCTGGCTGAAGATCGCTGTGAATACTTCAGCCTTATCTTTTGCGTTGTATTAGGATTGTGTGTCCTCAGTTCTATACAGCCATAGTAAAAAATGGAGTGAAACAAGGCTGTCCTCGTCCCCATTTTGTTCGATATTTTCTTCCACAGCTGGTGAGTTTTGTCTTCCCTTCCAGATACCCCTCCTATATAAGCATCAGGAAACCTGGCTATTGGATAGGGTGTCTGCTCTGCATCCTAGATCTCTCAAAACAATATCTTGCTGGCAGTTTATTGATGTCCTTTTTTGATATGATGTCTGTCTCTCCTCCCTGGCCACCCTCAATTGCTGACATCTGTAAATTTAGAAATTTGTGTTTTTGATTCTGAAGTTCAGATTATTAATGTAAATTGTGAGCAGCAGTGGTCTCAGCACTGATTTTTCTGGGACATCACCTTGTATCTCTGCCACTCTGAATAACTTTACTGCACATCCATTGTACCACTTGTACCCTGATGGAATCCATGTTCTCCAACCTTGATCAATAGCATAGTAATGCCTTGCTAAAGGCCTTTGGGAAATCTGGATAAGTTACATCTGTAATATTACCATTGTTTGCTCTTGTTCCATCCTTAAAAACTCAGTAATGTTGGTCAAACAAGATTTTCCCATTTGAAATCCATGCTAACTATTCATTATTTTATTTCTTCTTAGAGATATGCTTCTATTCTCTCATTTCCTTCACAGTTCTGTTAATTTTAGAAGGATATGGGCCAAGTGCAGGGAAATAGGTTTATCATGGATGGACATTTTGATTGGCAAGGACCAATTTGGGCTGAAGGCCCTATCTTTGTGCTGTAGGACTCTATGACTCTGACTCTATGACCACTGGTCTTAATTATCTGGACATAGACTGTCTCCCTGGGCTATTTGTCAGTTCTCTTGCAGTGTGCCTATTTTTAACAGGTTATTAAATAGTAGGAATGATGTCCTGAGCTGTCTCTTTCCTATTTTTCTTTTATTATGAAATCACTCCATTAAGTGTATTTATTTTGTTTAATATATCCCTTTATATAATTTTAAATGTGATCATCTCATTGTTCTCTCAATATTCAGTACGTCTCTGTTCCATCTCCCTGGTATATATCAAAGCAAAACAATTATTTGGTTATCTGCCATCTCTCTGTTGGCCTGAGGAGTTGCCAAAATGATACCTGGGCTAAAAGGGGCAGTTTATGAAGACAGGATGCATAGATTACGTTTGTTTATTTGAGTAAAGAACAGGAAGGGGAGATTTAATTCCTGTAATCATCGAATAATACAACATCATGCAGACCTTTCCACATTCCTGCCATGGAAAATCTTATGGTTTATCAAGACCCTTCATTACTACTTCAAACACTTCTCTCAAGACTTTCATAACCTTCTCTGCTGTATGGTGGACAGCTCAGCTTCTCTAATAATCTTATGATAGAAGAATGCGCTTTTAGTTGAGGTCTTTCAGTATACAATGGAGAGGTCATCAAAACAAGTCAAAGTCCTGCAAACCTCTTGTCTGTCTTATTAAGAATTTCAGCTTCTCCTGTAGACATTAGCCTGATCCCTAGTTAACAGCAGGATGCAACCAATCCAACTTCCACAGACATTGTCTTCACCCAAAAAGGTGTGTATCTGTCGAACTTCCTCAACTGGGCTGGTTGGAGTAGACCAACCCATAATATCATTGGGGTAACAAAGCAGCTACAGCAACTGTATATTTGCTTATTCTTAAGCTTCTGAACCTAGCCCCCTCCTTCAACCTGCCTATCCTACACTACTGGTCTCATCAACTTCTCTTGAGCTCTGCTGGCTACCCTTTTATGTAGTTCCAACCAGAAATACCATTCTCTGATCTCAGTTTTGGTCCTAGTTTCCTTGGCAACTAGGAGGGTGAATTCTGTTTTCTGTCTGTTTCAAAAAATATAAATTTTGTGGGCAGATTCAATGGGGGGGGGGGGGGGGGGGGGTCAGTAGGGTGTTAAGAGATGAACTATTTCCTCTGATGGAGGACATGATAAAATTAGAGCCAGGTCATTCAAGGGTAAGATGTCAGGAAGCTCCCCTTCATCTCACAGGGTAGTGGGAACCTGGAACACTTGCCCCAAAAAGCCGTTGAGGCTGGCGACGAAGTGAAAAATTTCTAATTGATCTGTTTTGGGCAAGAGTGTAAGGGATATGGAACCAACGCAGCCCGATGGACTTACGATACAGGTGAACCACAATCTAATAGAATTGCTGAGTAGACTTGAAGGGATGAATGGTCTACATTTGTTATTATATGTGGTTCCTTTCTGTATAATCGTTGTGGTTGGCTTGTATGTCACCAAGTCCTGGTACTGCTGAGAAATGGCATGAAGTTCTCAATTTGTTGTTTCTTTCTAGTGTGGAAATGGGCCATTTGGCCCGATAGGTCCACACCCCTCTCCGAAGAACGTCCCACCCAAACCCACTTCCTATGTCTAATGCACCTAATCTAAACATAGCTGGGCAGTATGGGAAATTTACCACCTACCCTGCACATCTTTGGACTGAGCGGAAACCGGAGCACCCAGAGGAAACCCACTCAGACACTGAGAGAAAGTCACCCAATGCTGGAATCAAACCAGGGTCCCTGGCGCTGTGAGGTAGCAGTGCTACTCACTGAGCCACCATTATTGCGTGCTGGAAAAGGGTTTGTTCCAAAAAGTGGAACAACTTGAAGTCGGTTGAATTGAACTAGAGCAAGCCTTTTCAGGGTGCCTTTAGTTATCAGCAAAATAACATTGGATTTTGAATTAAAATCTCCCTGCGATTCAAGTCTGTGCTTGCAATAGCTTGAAGGAATCGTAATTGAGTTATGGGGTATTAAAAACTAAAAGATCATGATGAGCCAACATGAAACCTTAAAGATTTCAGTTTGAATGTTTTGTACACTTTGGGCCGTTCATTCTCGGGAAGAGTCTGAGGTTTTAGAGAGGACACAACACAGCATGTTAGTTTATCATTATTGACAGATTTCCCCAAACCTATTCCACGGTCCAAGTTTTTGATGTGCAAGGCCCACACCTCCATTGCTGAGCCCAGATGGGCCTGGAAATAAGCTTTCATCTGGTAGTAAAGCCCCTTCATTCCAAACAGAATTTGAAACTGCCCTTGGAAGTAATTGCCTTCATCGCAGGACAGCCGAGTGTTGGTTTATTTCACAAGTATCTCTGCTAAAATACTGTTGTTCCTTTTTTCTAGTTACATAAACCAGAGAAACAGGGAATGGAACATTGTAGAATCTGAAAAGGCTTTGCTGGTAAGTGCTGTTGCTAAGTAACCATTAGCTACTGATTTGAAAGCATTTGGTTAGTCTGCATTGAAGACCCGAAGGTCTCTGGTTTGGCAACTTCTAGGTGATGTAGCTGATTTTGCTTGGGTTAAAGCTGGCTTCAATGTCTTTGGTTTATAAGAGAATATTAGCCAGGATTCTCTTTCCCAGTAATTTTCTAATGATGAGCTGAGACTATCTTCGTTGTCAAATGTTCATTAATT
Organism: Stegostoma tigrinum; assembly: GCF_030684315.1. Taxonomy (NCBI): domain Eukaryota; kingdom Metazoa; phylum Chordata; class Chondrichthyes; order Orectolobiformes; family Stegostomatidae; genus Stegostoma; species Stegostoma tigrinum. Next base: position 85,029,011 of record NC_081363.1, read on the forward strand.
GGAATCACCGATGAAGGCTGGTTGCCCAGTTGAGGTGTCGAAGGGCATTGAGTACAGAGGAAGGGGAAAGCTGGGCAAATAGTATTTTGCAGGTAATCCTGATGTAACACAGCTTGAGACAGTGGGTGTTTGGTAAGATGTTCTAGTAAACATAGTTGTGAAACAAACTGGAATGGTTTATTTCAAGGGGGCCCTAGAGCGCATACACAAAAACAGAAATTGCTGTAAAATCTAAGGTGGGGCAGCATCTGTGGAGAGAAAGGAGAGTTGATGTTTTGGTCTTTTGACCCTTCAGAACTCAAAGGTGTGCACAGTGATTTAATTTAATTTGTGGTTGGTCAGTGCTGTGGTTTAGAGAACTGAGGATTAGTCAGCAGCTAGATTTCTGATCAAGGCAGACTTTTCCTTCTGATTGGTTCTCTCTTCAGTCTGACAAATATGTCCTCCAGGCCTTAGCCGGCTTGGTCACGAGCAGTGCTGCTAAACCACACTGAGTGATGTGGACATGTGTGCACAACCCCACAAAAAGTGGTGCTCAACATTAAGAAAGCCTGATCCACCAGCGCACAGAGGGTGACTGATTGTGATTAGCATGAAATTCTTTTGCCCATACTTGATGTAATGCTACTAGATTTAAAGGAGTCAAAGTTGAGGACTCTTAGAGTCACATCTTGATGTCTGTATATCACTGTGCTGCCACTTCTGAGTCTGTCCTGCTGTTGGACGTGATAGAGCCAGGGATGGTGTAGTTGATGTTTTCTGAGTGGTAGTGATTGTGTGTGCGTGTGACTGTTAGGTTGTTGAATCACGACTCTGGGACTGCTCTCCTACTTTTGGTAGAGGACTTGATGGGGTTGGGTGGGTCTGCTGCTTCTCGTACCTAGATCTCTGGCAGTCACCTGATTTGTATTAGACTTTTCTGTCGTATTTTTGCACATCCGAGTGGCTTGCTAGATCATTTCAGAGGGTATTTAAGAGTCAGCCATGTGTGGGTCTGAAATTGCATTGAGACCAGATCAGATATGGGTGGCCAAGTTCCTCACCTTAAGAGTATTAATGAATCAGATGGGTTTTTGTAAGAGTCTGTTATTTCATCACTATTACTAAGACTAATGTTTTATTCCAGCTGCTTTGGTGGAAGTCAGGCTCTTGTCTCCAAAGCACTAGTGCGAGCCTCTGAATTGCTAATCCGGTTATATTACCATGATGCAGTTGTTTCTGATTTAAGGAGAGTAGGGAATTGTGGAGAAACAGAACAGCTGAGGCTTTGGTAAGATTTGGCTTTGTGGATCTTGGTTCTAAATCTGAGATGTTGGAGCACCAGGAACCAGTGTATGTCCGTGGAGATAGTGGAGACTCCCACATACCCATCACACCACTGTGTGGAATATGAGCTTCAGTTGTGCCTATTGAAGCACTTTGTCTCAATAGCTTACTGCTCACTTCTGCGCATTCTTCCATAAGCCTTGGTGTGGTACAGAGCTGTTTTTGATGCATAAGTGGCTCAATGTTTTTCACAGTGGAATCAATTCTTGGGGTAGTGATATGCAGATTGCTTTTCACATGAGGTTATTGTTGAATTACAGGCTGCAGAACTTTTTTTTTTAATTGTAATCTCGCATTCTGTGCAGGCTGAGGTCCAGAATGAGAGAACTAAACAAATGGACCCCTTCACCAGGCGCCAGTGTCAACCGACCATCGTCTCCAATGTAAGGTCTTTTTGCAGCTCTGTCAGTAATCATGATATGCAATGCTGTGTCAGTGTGGTTCTACAATGTTATGTGAGCACTGAGGTTTTATACTGTCAGTGACAACTTGCAAGCTGTCCGTTCAGGGAGGGTTTACAATGCTGCCTGAGCGGTGAGATTTATTTCTTATTCATGAGTATGAATAGCACTGGCCAGCATTTATTACGATCCATAATTACCCTTGTAGTGGTGACATGTCGTCTTGAATACAACTGAATGGCTAACTGGACCATTTCAGAAGGCAGTTTAAAGGGGGTCTGGAGTCACATAAGTCAGACCTGGTAAGTGGCGGCTTTCCTTCCCTAAAGGATATAAGATTGACTTTTAAAAACAATCCAGGTGTTTTACAGTCACTGTTACTTGTACAACTTGTGTTCCATATTTATTACAAATAAACAGAATGCTGGAGAAATTCAGCAGGTCTGGCAGCATCTGTGGAGAGAAAACAGTTAATGCTTTGAGTCTGGCTTGAATTGAAGCAGTCATATTGGGCTTGAAACATTAACACTCTCCTCTATTTATAGATTGTGCCAGACCTGCTGAGTGTCTCCAGTGTTTGCTTTAAATTTCTGGCACCAACAGTGCTAGACTCATTCGGTAAAATGTTCCATCTCTGCTCTAGAGAGGTTGTAAAACGCAGCCTTTTGCCCCGGGGAAGGTGTATGAGGTGCCACCTGCCCTTCCCAGTGCCGGATTATGCTGGGAGGTGGTGTGGGAGGATGTCCTATATGGTTACCACTACCACCCCACCCTGTAATGCTGGGTAGGTAAATGAGAAGGCACTTGCTTTCGGCAGGGTGTGCTAGGCAGCACTCTTGATGACAAAGGTTCACAAAATGCTGCTTTTGTTTCCTTAGTCCCGAGATCCTGCTGTCCAGGCTGCAATCATTGCCCACCTGAATGCCAAGTATGGGTCTGGATCCCAGACAGAGCTGCCACTAGAATTAAACAAACCGGTAAGAACAAGAAGAAATGGTGGATATCAAATCATCCTTTTGGGGTATATCATTTGGCGAACAGTTCTTTGATTCTCACTTGAGGGGAATTTTTTGACTTTGTAATATAGCTTGTGCTGTTGCTGGTAAATTATTTGTTAGATAACCTTTAGGGCTGGTAGAATGAGAAGATGATGCAGAAGTAGCTGCTTTGTTATTCATTGAGGTCATAGCTGATCTACTTGCATTTCATGTCCTTCATCTATCCCCCTATCCTGTGATTCCTTTATTGCACTGTAAGTCATCTTTTGGTTTCTCCAGTGCCTGTTTTGTCAGCGGTGTGCAAGTCTCCATAGAGCGTTAGGGCCATTCTGTCAGTCATTTATCATTTGTTACAGTGATAAGTTGTCTCCCTCAAAACTGCTTATTCCAAGGAAATGCTTCCATGTTATCAATATTCTCTTCTGTCCTGAAGCTGCTAGCTCTTTGGGAGTATTTCTCTTGTTGCTGTCTTTCACACTTACAAATATTGAGATGTAGCCAGGATGATGCAGAACTTTGAGAAGGCTAGTGAGAACAGAGACTCGGAGTTTTTAAGAAGCTGTTTTAATGGCATATTTTGAGTTTCAGTATCCAAGTAATTTGGAACATGACATGGTATGAGTTCATTGTTAAGGAATAGGTGTATTTGGCTCTATGATTCCTGAAACACTTCACTCAGGATTTTTTCACCATGTGTCTGAATCTGTTGATAGTGTGATTTACCAACAGTCTCTATTGCATATAATGGAAGTGCACCGATAGATCTCAAACACTCACTTGTGTCTCAGTTGCTATATTTATAACCGATCTGTTCCTACAGCAGGATCAGGGAAGCAGTAAGAAAGAGGACAGTAGTAATAAATCAAACTCCGACCTCTCTGAGGACCTTTTCAAAGCACATGACTTTGACATCAAGATCGATCTGCAAGTTCCCAATGCAGGTGAGCCTCTGTGAAAAATGTATATGTTGCATACATTTATAAATTATATAAGCTGTTTCTAAATGTCAATTGAAAATATCCAATCCAAACCAAATCCAATCCAAATGGGCTGCTTGTCACTTGTTTCAAAAACATTGCTGTGTATTGTAAAGTACGGGATCTTCCAAATTCACCTGAGGTGGCCATTTAATGTCTCTTCTGCAAGACAGTACCACCAACAGTATGGTGTTCCTCCATATTGCTCAAGGAACTAGAATGGAATGTGATTCCCATGCCCCGTAATTTTTTTTAATCACTGATGACTTGACAAAACTACACAAATATATCCTGGGCAGGCAAAGAGGCAAGAATGACCGCATTCTTTAGAGTGCCAAATAGGACAGGTTAGTTCCCAACCCCTGCTGTACTGGTTCTGTGAATATTTTGAAGGTTGTGGTTTGATCTGATGGGGATTATGCAGAGGCAGCTTTGCTATATATGTAATCCAGCCTAGTTATAATGAAAGTGTGATGCAGACACTGAGCCCTTGCAGTGGCAAGTATCCCATTTCTCCGCACCCACCCCTGTACAAGCATGAAATTCTCACAACTTAGTTTTCTTGGTCAAAAGGTTAAAATCTGTTCACCTGTCATCCAGTGCTTGCTGACATACATAAGCTCACAGTCTGCTAATGCCTCAATTTTAATATTCTCCTCCTTGCTTCAGATCCCTTAGTAATCCTTTATCTCTCCCTGTCATTATACCACCTAATGAGCTCTTGAACGCTGAGGTTTCTGTGCCTCTTTTTTTCCTTCTGACATCTGAGTGTAGCTGTTGTTTATGGCTCTGTCTTTGGCCACTTAGATCCTCAGCTTTGGAATTCTCTTCCGAAACCCCTCTACCTCTCGCTTCTGCCGTAAGACACTCCTTTACAATTTATCTCTTTGACCAAATGTTTGGTCAGCTGTCCTCTTGATAAAGATCTCGTGAAGTGTCTTGGTGGGGTGGAGTATTTACTGGGTTAAAATTGCTAAGTACAATTTGCAGTTCAGTGACCGTCTTTTATTTTACAACGGTGTAGAATCCAAGTCATTGTCAGTGAGCTCGAAGACTCCGTCCGTCAAAGATGGAACCCCGAGACGATCCCTAAACCTGGAGGACTACAAGAAGCGCCGGGGACTGATTTGAGCACGTCCAGGCTGCTGCTGCTACATTTCTTTGTACGTGTCTTACTGGCAGCAGACGCGCGCAGCAAGCGGACTTTGAAAGACTGAGCCCGGCTGCCCGACTCTGTTCAGGCAGGACGGTCATTGTATAAAAAAAACAAACTCTGGTGATTTTTATTTTTCTTTCATTTAGTAAAAGTAAGTTTGAGTGCTGCTTTCTGTCCATCTTTAGTGCTTGGCTGAAAAGTGTTCCCACTCAGTAGGTCTACGGTCTTTTTTTAATCTTATTGGGGATTGAGGCTATAGTTTGTCTGAGGGGATGGTTTGATTTGAGCATTTGGCGAGCTCTGTGTTTCAAGCAGTGTTCTCCTACTAGAACATCTTGTATACAGGAAACCTTTTTTTCTACAGCTGTGTTTTGTACATGTACACAGTAGTTTTAAGTGCCTAGCAGAAGAAAAACATCTGGTGGCTGGCTGGATTTATAATCAGCTGGATACAGAGCACCACCCGGCCAATCTGTTCTGGCTGCTAGGTTGTTTTAGTGCAAATGGCCTATTGGCTACTGTAAATGATGGTAAGTAATTGTTTCCCTCCCAGTTTGTGTCAGATATCCACCAACTTTAAACCACCCCTCCCCCCACCCCCCCAACCCCCACACCACCCTGTGAAGCTGCCTGGCAGTTTTCTTTGAGGAGTCTGTGTACTCGGCTCATCCATCTATAAATAAGACATTGGTCTCGCAGAAGTCAGAGCCACTGGTGGAGGAGACGGGGTCAAGCCAACCCCGGGCTCTGCTTGTCATTGAAGTGTCAGTAGCCATTGTCTCACCTCTATAATCTCAGGCAGTGACGCCACCGCTCGAGCTCATTTTTTGGCTGCGAGCGTTTTCCTGCTTGATTCCTCTGATGGTAGCTCAGTGAGCTGGAATCTGTTGCTGCACCCAGGGCTTTGTTAGTAGTGTGTCACCTGAGCCCTGTAAATATCTCCCCTGTAATTAATGTACCCTCTAGAGCTGAACCTTGCACCAACCTCCACAAATCTGAGCAGGTTTTCATTCACATCGAGCCCTTGTTTGAAACAAAAGGCAATACGAGCAATACCTGGGCAGCAGAAAACTAAAAAAAAAGTGTGGTTTGATCTATCATTGCCTAAAAGAGAAACCCAGGTGAGTGTTTCAGCTGGCATGAGCATGGCCTAGCCTGCCTGAATTGTTAATCTGTCTTTTCCTCCTTCAAGGTATCTACTGTATGTTTCCATCGGAGTTTTCTGTGTTGACTCTGCAGCAAATCTCTTGTTCGTGTTGAAACCCCAAGAGACTGGAGCTACATTGACCTGTGTCTGCCCTGCCCGGCCCAGCAGCCCAGGCACTGGTTAAATCATTGACTTGGTTTGCGTTTTGAATTGTGGGGGTGGGGAGGGAGGAGGGGGTGGGAGAAGTGTGGTTCATGGTAGGCCGCAGGCATTCCCAGATTAAACCAGCAAAAATACCCTGTACTGGGCAGTAATTTCAGCCAAAGGTGGAACATGGTCGCATCAGATGTTGGCAGGGCAGTTATTTTGTGAATGTGCTCCGAGTCGATTTACAAACAGGAAGATATATGGAACCGAAAACAATGTACTCTTGTAGTACTGTATTCCTGCCACTACATGGTAGTGTTGTTAATAAAGTGCTAATCCACCGTCTGGCTGGGCATTTTTAATCCAGTCTCTGTTCAATTCTCATTTAAGTCTTTATAGAAAATGTGTGCGTCTTTTTTTAAGGAAAAAAGGTGCCAATAAACTTATGTTGTGAATCCTCAGAAATAAATTTGCTTTTCCCCTGCTGTGTTTGGGGATTTGGTAAGGATAGCTCCTGTTCTTTACTGGTATCTCACTGGAAGTGGTAGCCACATCAGCAACTGGTATCTGGTTTTTTTTTGCTACTGTTTAGTGGCTTGCTGGACCACTTAATTAGGGCACTTGAACTTCAACCACATTTGTTGAGACTAATGTCACTTACCAGTGAAATCCAGTTAAGAGCATCAGGTTTCCTTCCCTAAGTGATGTTACTAAACCAGTTGGGTTTTTTACAGTTTTTACTACTTGTTGACTTTCTGCATTTTCTTGTACACTATTTTCAAAATTTCAAGCTTCTGTGGTAGTTTGGATTTAGGCATTATTAGCCCAGAGAGACAACCACTTCGCTTTCATAAGTAGAATTACATCTTGGCCTACAATACAAAAACTGGCTATTGTGCCAGTTGCTCTCTGGCATCATGCTTTGGCCAAATAAGGTTAAGGGTATTGACAAAGGAATGGTTGGGTGGTGGCTAGGTGGTTAGCACTGTTGCCTGACTGTAGCGGGGACCTGAGTTTGATTCCACCCTTGGCTGACTGTGTGGCGTTTGCACATTCTTCACTTGTCTGCATCGTTTCCTCCCACAGTCCAAAGACGTGCAGCTTAGGTGAGCTGACCATGCTAAAACATTGCCCAAAAGCGTGCGTGCTAGGTGGGATAGTTTCCAAAAAAAGACCCATGCAGGGTGGAGGTGTGTGGGCCAAGTGGGATGCTCTTTGGAGGGTTGGTACCAACCCGATGGGCCAAATAGTGGCCTTCTGTGAATGAGGCGAGAGCTGGCTGGAGTGCACTGGGAAAAGAATTTAACAGCTAAGACAGTTGAGGAACAGTGGCAGACTTTTTAAGAAAATAGTTTATGACTCAACCAAAGACACATTCCAGTGAGGAAGAAGGATTCTAAGAAGGACATAAGCCAGCCATGGTTAACCAGGGAAGTTAAGGACGGCATTGAGTCAAAAGAAAAACATAAGATGTGACAAAGATTAGTGGTTTGTCAGAAAGTTGTTCTTGAAAGTTCTATAAACCACCAAAAAGTGACCAGAACAAGCTGACATAGGTAAACTTGCAAGCAATGTTAAGATGGGCAGTAAGTTTCTTTAAATATATGAAAAGGAAGAGAGAAGCCAAAGTGAATATATGCCCCTTACAGAATGTGGCTCAGGAAATAATAGAACACTGGGAAATATAAGAGGACTTGAATAAATACTTTGCATCAGTCTTTACAGTAGAAGAAACAAAGTATTCTAAAATTGCTTTTAAAAATCAAGGGCAAAAGGAAGAGGGGAAATATAAATATCACTAGAGAAACAGTGCTAATGAAATTAATGGAGCTAAAGACCAATTAATTAGTCCCTGGACCTGATGAGAGACTTCCGAGAATATTGAAGGAAGCAGCTGCAGAGACAGTGAATGTACTAGTAGTAATCTTCCAGGAATCCTTAGATTTTGCAAAAGTGCCAGAGGAATAGAAAAACTACCAATGTAACTCTTTTTTATTTAAAAAGGGAAGAAGACAAAAACAGGTAAATACGAACCAGTTAGTATAATGTCTGTTATGGAAAAAATGTTAGAATCTATTATAAAGAATGTGTTCAGAAATTAATAATATGATCAAGTAGCTTCATGAAGAAAAAATTATGCTTGTCAAATTTACCAGAACTCTCTTTAAGGACGTAACAAGCAGGACAGATAAAAAGGGAAATTGTGGATGTAAATATTTGGATTTTTAGAAGGCGTTTGATAAGGTACCACACAATAGGCTACTCAAGAGCCTGTGGAGGTAGTATATTAACATGGATAGAAGATCGGCTAACTCATAGCCAATATTCGTAACTTATGAATAAGGCGGGCATTTTCAGGATGGCAATCTAATTAATGGTGTACCACAGGGATCAGTAGTGTGGCCACAATTATTTCCAATTTATGATAGTTTGGATGAGGAAGGTGAATGTACTTAGCTAAAGTTGCAGATGACACAAAAATAGGTGGGAAGGCAAGTGATGAATGTGACAGGTCTGCAGTGAAATATAGGCAGTTGGTGACCAAAACTTGACAGTCATACAGCGTGGAAACAGACCCGTCAGTCCACACTAACCATGTTCCCAAACTAAACCCATCCGAACTGCCTATCTTGACCCATATCCCTCCCAACCATTTCTATTCATGTATTTATCCAAATGTCTCTTAAACGTAACTGTACCTGAATCTACCACTTCCTCTGGCAATTCATTGCACACATGAACCATTTTTTTTTTTAAAAAAGAAAGTTGCCCCCATGTCCCCTTTAAATCTTTCTCCTCTATCCTTAAAAATATGTCCCCTAGTTTTGAGCTCCCTCACCTTGGGGAAATGACCTTTTCTATTTACCTTGTCTGTGCTCCTTTTATAATTTTACAAACCACCTACACTCCAGAAGAAACAGCACCAGTCTATCAAGCCCCTCCTTATAACTCAAACTCGCCATTGCTGGCGACAACTCTCTGAACCATTTCTGTTTAATAATATCCTTATTATATCAGGGGACCATAACTGCAAATAGTACTCCAGAAGAAGCCCATCAACATCCTGTACAACCTTAGCATAACATCCTAACTCATATACTCAAAAGGTCTGAGCAATGAAGGTGAGCGTGCTAAACACCTTCTTAAACATCCTGTCTACCTGTGATGCAAATTTCAAAGAATTATGTACCTGACCACCTAGAGGTGAAGAATGAGAGATTGTGCACTTTGGCAGGAAGAATAGAGGAGCTGAATACTGTTTAAATTGAGGAAAATGGCAGACATCTACAAAACCAAGGGATTTGGGAGTCCTTGTCCATAGATCAAGTGAGTGTGTTATTGGGAAAGGAAATGAAATGTTGGCCTTTTTTTCAAAAGGCATGCATTATAAAAGTAGGGGGAGGTCTTGCTAAAAGTATGCAAGATATTAGTCAGCCCACAACTAGAATGCTCTGATCAGTTTGAGCTCCTTACCTACAGAAAGATTATACTGGCATTAGAGGCAGTCCAGACAGAGTCAGTCTTGCTATTACCAGGAATGAGGGGATCATCTGGCGACAGGTTCAGTGGTTTGGGCCCGTACTTATTGGAATTTAGAACAGGCGGTGACTGTATTGGAAAAATGCAAGATTTGTAGGGAACTCGGAATAAAGTTGTCTCACATTTGAGAGATGATTTTCTTTTCTGGGTGTATTGAATCTTGGGAGTTCTATACTGTAGAGGGCTATCAAGGCTGTCTCTTCAGTATGTTTAAGGCTGAGACACAGATTTTTCTTCAATGGAATCAAGGGTATGGGGCAAAAGCAGGGAAGTGGAGATGAGGATTATCAGATCAACACTGAATGAGCAGATTTGTGCTGAATGGCCTACTTCTTTCCTAATCTTATGATCTTACAAGTGTCGTCTTCACTTGTATAGATTTCTCTCTCATGTATTTGTCTGCCATTGCCTGCAACTGGTGAGTTCAACAATCTAAGGAAACTTGCGAGGGTGGGGGGAAATGTTCTTCTGAATTTCCTATTGGATTTATTAAAGACCCCTTTATCTATTATAAGTAGAAACATTTTCTTCACACCTGTAACCATCAAACCTTTTTCACAAATTCAACTTCTGTTTTCCTTAAAGAAGGAAGGTGTAGTTACTCCAGATAAGTATATCCTTTAGATTTTAGACAGGACATGAGAAGCATCTTGGTTTCCTGCATAGTACAGAATGTCTGTTTTATGGATTGATGTCTCAGCCTCCATTACAAAGGGTCCAGCATTGCTGCGGAAACTTGGATGTCGTGAAATAGCTAATTTGTTTTCTTGTGGATTCAGCCTGCGGTCTTCACAGATGCAGATTCCAGCGCTCAGGCTTTAAGGATCTCTCACTTCTCTGTACTAAGTTTCATCTAATGTATGCTGTTGAGATGATGTCGTTTCTGGTCTGGATCATTAATACATAAAGAAAAAAGTAGTGGACCTGGGTACCTCTGAACTGTGCTATACATCTTCCTCGTCTTTTTAAAAAAACAATTTTCTGTTATTTGGCCAATCTTTTATCCCATTGGCTTTACTTTCAGGCTAGTTATGTGTGCATAATCAAATGAGTTTTGAAAGTCTATGTATCACATCAATGATTTCATTAAAAATCTGTCAAGTTCAGTTGAATTGTAACTTGCCTTCAGCAAATCAGTATCAGCTTTTGCTAATTAATCCCCAGTCTTTTAAGTGACTGTTAACTGAAAGCTTTCTTGCTGCTAAGATTAAACAGCCTGGTCTGTATCTGCTAGTTCTACTTTTACACTTATTTGAATAAGAATGTAATATTTGCAGTTCTGCAGTCCATCCTGTCTGAGGGGTTAAGGATGTGTTGCTCATCCTGTCCTATGGTACATGTACGTTCTCTGGTAAAGGAGGGGGCTGGAGAAGGGTTTAGTGATGGTGTGTTGCAGTGAGCTTGGATAATATTCTACAGATGCTCTTTAGCAGGATGTTGCTGATGCCCAAGGGCAACCTTTGTGTAGATGTACCTATCGTACTTAGGATCTAGAAGTATATGAAAGCTTCAAGATGTGGGCGTGAGGCATGTGGCAGTGGAAGGTGCAAGAGGATACATCAGGTGTGAGCCCAGCTAGTGATGATTGATGGGTGGTGAGCAGTGCATTCTGAGATTGTTATTGGGAAATTACTTTTTGAAGATGCATTCATTGGCCTTAACCACATGTGAGGTCATTGAATTTTTACCAGTCCCTAATACAAACTTTCGTGGCTATTTCCTGCCACTACCTTCTCAGTATGCAGTTGGAAAGATGCTGCCCCCACCCCACTCCTTTCAATCTACTGTAATATCACCTTCAAGTCTGCGCTAGAAGACCTGAAGTTTACTGCTTTGTTGGAGTAGTTCCACCTGCTGAGAGAGTCTGTCCCATGAACTTCCAGGAGCGGGTTTAGAGGCGAAGCCTGTCTTTTAGAAGAGTGGGCTTGTTTTCTGTGGTGCTGTGAGCATTAAGTCTGCTTAGCAGCAAACTTTTCAGGCATTGCAGACTTGGTCAAGATGAATAAGAAAGCCTGAAGAAGTTCCCTTCAATGTGGATTAATTGTGCATTGTGATCCCTACGCCCACTCTTAACTCCACTGCCAGTACCCAGTGATACTGTTGGTAATTTTTGCTAATAAATGCCTTGAGCTTTGATATGATACAATAAGGTACAACTCCAAGTCACACAAGACCACCAAAGCATGTTCAGAGAGATAATGTTGTAAGGAGTTAAGGCAAAGGAGCAGAGGGGTTTAGGGATGGTATTGAGAGATTAGGGCCTAAACAGCTGAAGGTGTGGGTGCCAGCGGGCATGGTATTAATATTAGGGCTGTTGACACCAGATATCAGTGTAAGAGTGGGATGGGGAACTGTGAAAGGTATTCCAGTGCAATGACCTAAATAAGAATGGAACAAGATGAGAGTAGTCCCATACACCCAATAGCAATGGATTGTTGGAAGATTATAGTCAATGATGTCAGAGGCCTGTGGACAGGTAGAGAGGAAATAATCACAGTCACAATGTAATTTACACTTTGATAATCATCTTTGTACTGTGGCAAGGTGGAAGACTGGAAAAAGGCACTCAAACTTGGCAAAGCTGGGAATGGATTTGGGAGGAACAACGCATTCAAGGATTTTTGAAGAGGAGAGAGAGAAATTTGAGGCTGTGTGCAAAGATAGAGAAGTTGAGATCTTGTTTTTGGAATGGGAACAGTATTTGAGAGCAATCTTAATACCTGCTAACATAGGGAGCAGGAAGGGAGTTGAATTTATCAGCAGCCTAGTAGGAATAGGCTTGAAGTGGGAGTCTCATAGTTAAGCTGAAGTGGGGGTGTGAGGTGAAATGGAAAGGAAACGGAGAAGATGCTGGGGAGTAGGGAGGTCTTGAAGTTGGGTCTGGTGAACTTGGCCTAGGGGAAAGGAAATGTCACAGCTGCTTGGATTGTCTGTCCGTGTTACTGACACAGAAATCCATGAGTTCCTGGTGTTTAGTGAGGGTAGAGGGGACAGGAGGAATGACGGTGATTGGTTGGAGATAAGAAAAGGCAAGAATTTCTTTCCTCCAGAGAGAGTAGTTTCAGAGATAAGCCAGGGACCCTGTAGTCTTGTACTCCAGTCACATCTGGCAGTTGGTGGTTAATACTGATTGTCTGTATGATCCTTTTCATGATGTCTACCATGAACATGAAGTGGATGAGTGTGTTAGAAGGTGGGGGGGCTGGTGAAGAGAGAGAGAGAGAGAGAGAGAGAGAGAAACCAAAGTGAAATACAGTAAGTAACAGTTAAATATGGCTGAATGCATCAAAGGTGGAGCTGAGGATGAGATTGAGTGCATTCAAATTTTAGGGTGCAAGTCTAGACAGGATTCTGAAAGTAAACTGGAAGAGAGCTTTTTTCAGATTGAAGTGGGTTTGAAAGGATGTAGGTGGAGACTGAGTGAAATGATCAGAAATGGTTTTATGTATCAATATTTTAGTCCTTTCATTTCTACCAATTAGTAAATCCAGCCATGGACAGCCTGTATTACTGTATCTCCACTGATGTTGACTCACATTTCATCTAGTGTCTCTTAAACTATTGGTTCCCTCAGTGCTGTATTTCTGGCTGTACCTCCACAGCTGTTTAATCCTTTGACTTATTTACCCTGTTTGTCATGACATTCCCCTCAGCATTCTGTATTACTGACTGGGGGAAGAATTTTTACCTGTAAAGGGGGGTGCACATGTTGGTGAATGGAATAAGAAGCCCTATATGTGATCTTACTGACTGCTTTTCACAGGTGTATATTTACTGCAAGGGGGAAACACACACCTAGGACAGGCAGGTTAGCAATTATATTGCACAAAATGACCAATTTAACCTTGGACTGTGTATCCAACTTGGGGTGTTCCAAATTCTCTCAAATAGGATAAACAAGGCAATGAAATTGACAGACTGCTGCTATCCTTAGTGCTGCGGGATGATTTCTACCACCTTCCACTTGTTTTGACTTTGCTCTTGCACTGCTGACAACAGTTTAACTTATGTAGCTTGGTTGTGAATCTCCTAAAATCACTTGATTCTCTGTGAAACAGAAGCACCTTTTTACCTTCACCTTCAACATCCACATCCTCCTAGAATAAAACCTGCTTTCCAGATGAATGTATAGTATTAGCTGATGCAAAGAACAGCTCAGCCCTGGATTCGGTTCCAAAGGATGGCTAACGCGTTCCAGAATATCTTAATCAGCGGGGCTGGGTGGTTGTGAATGGAATAGTATGATGTTGGTAATCGTTAAAACTCAATAATTTCATGTTGAATAATAGGAACGGTAGTAAACGACTCAATAATATCACCTGATTAATGGGGAAGTAAGTGCTGGCTAACCAGTACTGCCCACATACCCCGACTTAATGATGAATGCTGTATAATGGAGACAGTGATCAATTCCATGCTGTGTAATGGAGATGGTAGTGAATTTCCCTCTGTTTAATGAAGACAGTGATTAATGTCATGCTGTGTAGGGGAGAGAGTGGTTAACAGCCTTGCTGTATGATGGGCACAGAGGTGAAATGCCGCGCGCTGTTATTGGGGAGGGGGGAGGGTTGAAGGCCGCGCGCTGTCTAATCGGGACGGTGCGCGGGCCCCGCTGGTGCCGTTGCCGTGGGAACGCTGCGGCCTGGTCTCTGCGCGGCGCCGGAGCTCAGCCCGGGAGATGAGGGCGGGTAACCGGGGACGGGGCGGGGGGGCGGGGACGGTTGTGGTGGAGAGTGTTCGGGGGTGTCGGGAGTCAGGTAGAGCATTTAGACCGTCATAACAACGCCAGCACTTTTTGTCGACCCTTTCTCACTGCCGTGCAGCTCCCTCCGCCACACCCCCCCACTCCCCTTCAAGTCTGAACGTTGCTGTCAAATTTGCTTTCCAATTTCCCAATGACTCACCACTTCTATTCTTTTCTTGAGAACCAACTGGCTGCTGTTTGTCACTGAAAAAACAATCAGATCCTTAAGCTGAATTCTGAAGAAGGTTCTTGGCCCGAAACGTCAGCTTTCCTGCTCCTCTGCTGCCTGGCCTGCTGTGTTCATCCAGCTCTACACCTTGTTATCTCAGATCCTTAACCATCTCCGCTCTAAGGCATTCCCAGCTTCTCCAGCCCCAAACAATTGCATTCACTCCTCCTTCTACACTCCTCAAACCTCGACATCCTCTTTGAAGCGTTAAACCAAAAATTGAATATACTACTCCACTGACCAGTGTGGGTACCCCTCCCCCTAAAGGTTTATCCTTGTACTTAATGCCTTTTTTTTTGGAAAGCCAACAATTCTCTCTGTCCTTTTGGCAGCCTGAAAGGGTTACCTGCCGCCTTTGAAGATGTGTGTATGTCCATTTCGAAGTTTCTCTGTTCTGCGCTCCTTTAAAATTGTATCATTCAGTTTATATTGCCCCCTGTGCATTCTTGCAGCAATATTGAATGTGCGTACATCTAAAGTCGAAGTACTCTTCCGAGGAGTGATGCACAGAGCTACATCTCCCAATTTGCTGATGGTTAGGAAAATGAGTTGTGAAGAGGACATAGAGAGTCAGTAAAGAGTACACAGAGGTCAAGTGGGTAAAAATCTAGCAAATGGGGTATATGTGTGAAAGTGTGAAATTAATTGGCCATTTTGGGAGACTGTGTAAAAAGGGTGCATATTATCTAAATGGTGAGGAGTTCTGGAGTTATTGAGTCACAGAGCACGGAAACAGACCCTTTCGTCCCATAAGTCCATGCTGAATTTAATCCCAAACTAAACTAGTCCAACCTGCCCGCTTTTGGCCCACATCCCTTCAAATCTTGAACAAAAGTTGCTGGAAAAGCTCAGCAGGTCTGGCAGCATCTGTGAAGAAAAAAATCTGAGTTAACGTTTCAGATCTGGTGACCCTTCCTCAGAACAGACCCGTCAAATCTTCCCTATTCATGTTCTTATTTGGGTACCCTAGTGCATGGTTTTAGCTTTGATAGTATTTAATTGGAGGAGATTATTGCTCAAACAGAATTTGTTGTCAGTCTAATAACTGAGCAACAGTGGAGAAGTCCAATGAGTTCATGACAAAATTGAACTGTTTCATTAACGTACATGTGAAGACTCATGTTGTACTTTTGCATGATGTTGTCCAAGGATAATGTTCAAATTAGAAATAGGAGGTAGCTCAAGGGTAGAAATTTCACTGACACCAGAATGCAGTGGTCCAGGAAGAGAAAGTAGTGTAAGTTATATTCTGAGTATAATTTGGTAAGAATGGAACCAGGTAAAATCAGCCCCAAATGTGTTGAACACTAGTGGAGAGCAGAAAGGTTTGTCGTAAGTTGCAGACAGGCTGACAAGTAAAAGATGGTGAATGTTCATCTTTATCAGAATCATGGAAACCTGATCGAAGGATTTAAACAGAATTCCTGGAAAGATGGGACTAGATCATAAGAAACCAGGACCAGGAATAGGACATTCAGCTTATTTAACATGACAGCAAAGGGAGGTGCCTTATTTTTAAACTGTGCCCTCTAGTTCCAGAATGCCCAGTAAGGGGAAATATTCATTCAAAAAAATATTCAACACCTACCCTCTCAATCTCCCTCAGAATCTCATGTTTCAGTAAGATTTCCTCAGGACCTTGTATGTTCCAATAAGAATTGTACAACAAAAAGGCAACACGGCCAAGCTTATCTGAGGAGATGGTTGGTGGCAACAGATTTGGAGGAGAGTGAGATGATAGCTGAAGTAAGAAAACATTTATTGGCTAATATGGCAACCACATGGTGAAGTCGGATCCGCAGTAGCTTGGATGGAAATAGGGTAGATGGATCAGGAAATTAATCTCATTAACCAGATGAGTTTGGATAGGGCATGACAGGGAGGTATAGGGGGAAAAAATGTTAGGTGTTTGGCCTAGTGGTCTAGTGTAAGGGGTCATGACGGGGTCAGCTGATGCAATTGTTTTGATCTTATTGACAAAGAGCCGCGAGCTCTTTGCAGTTAAGTGACGGTGGAGAATACAGAGAGTAAGGTTTAAGAAGGATGTTTGCAATGAAGAAACAGCGTTATCATTGCACTCAAGGATGTTACAGAAATAGTGAGCACTTTTAGCAGACGAAGGCAGGATATTATAGTGTTCTATGGTCCAATTAGAACACTGCACTCAATGACTAAACCAGCTGTCTGTCATTTCCCTTCAAATAGGACCACCTTTTCAATCTCACTTCTGCCCTGCAGTTCCAAGCTCCAAAATGTCTTTTGACTTAACTAAGACACAAGTAATAAAATTATAGTAACGTAATAAAATAAAAGTTTAATACTTCGAAAGGAAAAGGAAAGGACATTATGTTTAGTTGCAATCTGGCAATTTATTCAAAGTCTGCTTGTTCCAAAGAAGTAGCAGATAAATTGCAGCTGGGCCTTAGTATCTGGATCAATAATAATGAGTTATTTTGCAATATCAGTACCAGTTGGGATGCAACCCTGCATGCATTTGGCAGAAAGCCCAAGCTGTGTGACTCTCAGACTGCAAGTTTAAACTCTTGCAATATTTAAACCTTTAAAATAAGTTCTTACACATAATCCTCATAACTATGCCCATCTAAGCTCAAAAGAATGAATATCACCCACAGTAAGACTTTTTGTTGTCCTTGCTTTGCTCTCTCACCAAATTCCAGACCACAGTTGGAAAATTGTTTTTTATAAATCCACAAAAGTGACAACTCCTATGAGGAACAGAGTGAAAAGGAGAGCCAGAGAGAGAGGGAGCTTGAATGGGGAAAGGAGAATTAGAGACTGTGGGAAATGACAAATGAAAGGAAGAGAATGAGTGAAAGAATGAAGGGAAATGAGCAAAGAGATGTTCACTAGACACAGTTCACTCACCATGGTTCACTCATTCTATACTCATGGCAGATCTTAAAATCATCTAGGTTTGGCATTACTTGTCTGATGTCAGAATTCACTTACTGTGCAATAATGTGGTTATTATTAAATTTCTACTTGCAGATGTGAATAGATTGAAATTTGAATTCTTTGTGAAGAAGTCCCAGTGTTCCGGGTTTCGATGAGTTTAGCAAACTAAACTATGGACCTCCCGACACTGAAGCCTCCTGCTACCAGCCAGAATTGGAAGACCACCCTCCCTCTAAAAGAGGATGTTCTTCCCCAGTGCAAGTACAGGCAACAGTTGCACAGGCAATACATTAAAAATGCATCGTTGAACTTGAAATTCTCCCAGGATGTAGTTAACTCCATGCTGTTTTACCGTGTCCCTTTCAAGGAAACAGATGGCAGAAACTTGTTCAATCTCTTTGAGGTTGTCCCACCCCAAGAGGTGAAAGATCACCCTCCCCGCAGGCCTGGCCGTTTGAAGCGAATTTCACACCACCCTAAGACTCTACGCCAGGTGCCCAAGAAGGAGGCGGAAGGTCAGTGGGCTGCATGGACCACAGACTGCCCTGATCGGAGATCAGCACCCAGCCATCTGCACAAGGACGCCATCTCTGCTGAAGTGATCCGCGTGCCAGAGAGCAGCAGTCTTGTGGCAGGAGCATTGCAGGCTCCATCAGTGAAGCAATGGGGAGACATTCCCGAGAGAGGGTCAAAAGATTGTGTTAGCAAACTGAATGAGCCTTGGGATGAGTGCCTGGTGAAGAAAATGAGCAAGAGGACAGCACAGTGGCTGGTGACCAAGCAGATGCCCAGGGGCCCTTCTCGCGCCAGGCTCAGCAAACTTCTGCAGGACCGTTACGGCTCTGCCTACACCCATGCCCTGGTAGAGGATGAGACCATGACTGCCAGTGATTTCCACCTGTACGACCAAATCAAGGCTGAAGAACCCGTTGTGAGTGTAGTTAGGAAAGAGACCAAGACTCCACTGACTACATACTACAGGTACTGATATCCAGCGCAAACTCCCAGTGTGATCTTCCTAGTTGATGGGTGTAACAATCCACAGGTGACTGTGTTGGTTTTTTGTTGCAGTTATATCATTTTGCATTATAGAAGGTACTGTCAATCATGCCTTTGCTCACATTTTAAAGGAGCCATTCATTGTTTTTCTGAAGCCTTGCAAATATTCTCGATTTAAGGCTAGCTCCCTGCTGAATAGTGTCATAGAGTCATATAGCATGGAAACAGAGCCTTCAGCCCTTCTCGTTCATGCCTATCAGGTTGTCTAAACTGAATTAGTCTTGTTTACCTGTATTTGGCCCATGTCCCTTTCCTATCCACTTTCCTGTCCAAATGTCTTTTTTAAATGTTATAATTGAACTCACTTCTACCACTTCCTCTGGCATCACCCCCTAGGTGAGAAAGTTGCTCCTCAGGTTCTTTTTAATTTTTCCTCTCTCACCTTAATCCTATGCCCTCTAGTTTAGGAGTCTCCTACCCTTGGGAAAAGAGCTTGGCTTTTCACATTATCATTGCCTCTCATGATTTTACAAAGCTCTATAAGTTCACCCCGCAAACATGCTAGCAATAACAGTCCCAGCCTATCCAACATCTTGTAATTCAAACCCTCCAGTCTTGGTAACATCCTTGTAAGTCTTTTTTGCAGTCTTTCCAGTTTAATAACATCCTTCCTGTAGCGGGGTGATCAGAGGGGAACATGGTATTCCAAATGTGACTTTACCAATGCCTTGTACAGCCTTCACAATATGTTCCAACTCTTATATTCAAAGCTCTGACCGATAAAGGCCCTAGGTCTGTCTGTCCAACAACACTGCCCAGGCCCTACCATTAAATCCTGCCCTGGTTTGTCATACCAAAATACAACACCTCACAGCCTTATCTAAATTGAACTCCATCTGCCTTTTCTAAGATCACTGGACTAGTTGATCAATATCCCGTTGTACTTTTAGGTAACCTTCATCACTGTCCATTGTAGCACCCAATTTTGATGTCATCCGCAAATTTTAACAATGTCTTCTATATTCTCATCCAAATAGTTTATATAGATGACGAATGACAAGAGAACCCAGCATCAATCCTCGTGGCACACCACGGTCAGAGACCTCTAGTCTGAACACAGCCCTCTACCATCACCCTCTGTCTCCTACCATCAAGCCAATTTTGTATCCAATTAACTAGCTCTCCCTTGATCCCATATGATCTCACCTTATTGACAAATCTATCATGTGGAACCTCTTTGAAAACGTTGCTGAAGTCCATGTAGACAATGTCTACTGCTGTGCCTTCACCTATCTTCTTGGTTACCTCTTCAAAAGAGTCAAGTTTGTGAGATACATTTCACGTGCACATAGCCATGCTGACTCTCCTCAATCAGTCCTTGCCTTTCCAAATGCATGTAGATTCTCTTTGAATCCCTTCTAACAACTTATCCACCACTGACATCACGTTCACTGCTCTGTAGTTCCCTGGCTTTTCCTTGCAGCCTTTTTAAATAAAAACACAACATTAGCCACCCTCCAGTCTTGTAGCACCTCTACCTTGGCTGTCGATGATACTAATATCTCTGGTGATGGTCTGCACTTTCCTCCCTAGCTTCCCACAATGTCCTGGGACACCCTTGATCAGGTCCTGGGGATTTAGCTATATTGCATTTTAGACCTCCTGGACCCTGTCTTCTCTAAAATGGGCATTTTCAAGACATTGCTATTTATGTTTCTGAGTTCCCTACCTTCCACGTCTTTCTCCACACTAACACTGATGCGAAATATTTGTTTAGGATCTTGCCCATCTCCTGCAGTTTCACACATAGGTGGCCTTGTTGTTCTTTAAGGGCCCCTGTTTTTTCCCTCGTTACTCTTTTTCTCATAATAAACTTGTAGAATCCCTTTGGATTCTCCTTAACCTTTTTTGCCGAAGTTATTTCGTCCCCCTTTTAGCCCTGCTGATTTTCTTATGCCCTGTATACTCCTCAAGGGATTCACTTGAGCCCAGCTGTCTGTACCTGACAAATGCCTCCTTTTTCATGACCAGAGCCTCAATATCTCTAGTCATCCAGTGTTCCTACTCCTGCCAACCTTGCCCTTCACGCTACCAGGAACATGCTGTCCCCAAACTCTCCTTATCCTGCTATTAAAAGCGTTCCACTTGCTAGACATCCCTTTATCCGTGAACAGCCTCCCCTAGTCAACTTTTGACTCTCTAATACCATCAAAATTGACCTTGCCCAAATGTATTTTTGTTTATTCATTCACAGGATGAGGCCAAGCCAGCATTTATTGCCCATCTCTAATTGCCCCTAATCCACCCATAAAGCTTCACTGGACAATCCCCAGGAATATCCTAAGTAAAGCAGTGATGTTTTCCCTAATCAAAAATGCTATTCCCACTCCTCTTTTGACTCCCTTCTGATCCTTTCTAAAGCATCTGTACCTGAGAACGTTGAGCTGTCAGTCCTCTCCCTCCCTTGGACATGTTCTTTAATAGCTATGTTATCCCAGCCCCATGTTCCCATCCATGCCCTGAATTCATCTGCCTTACTTATCAGGCATCTTGCATTGAAATAAATGCAGTTTAATTTATAAGTCTTCCCTCACATTTTTAGTTGTGCGGTTGCCTGCCTTGTGTATTTAACCTGCTGTCTTTAACTTCTGTACCAACCTCAACTTCTCTCTTGTCTTATTATTGCTTATGGCCTCATTCCCCAGCCAGACTAGTTTAAACCTTCCTGAGTAGCACTAGCAAATCTCCCCACGAGGATATTGGTCCCGCCTCCAGTTCACATGCAGCAGGTCACTTTTGCAGGACACTTCTGCTCCACAAGAGTTCCAAATGATCCAAAAATCTGTCTCCTGCACCAGCTGCTAAACCATACATTCATCTGCTCTACTGTCCTATTTTTACTCTAATTCACGCATGGCACCAAGAATAATCCAGAGATTACTACCCTTGAGGTTCTGCATTTTGACTTCCTGCTTAACTTTCTGCTTATATTTACTCTGCAGGGCCTCATCCCTTTGCCTACTTATATCATTGGTACCAATATATGCAATGACCTCTTGCAGTTCATGCTCCTCTTTGAGAATTTGCTGCAAACATTCCAAGAGGTCTTTGAACCTACTATGTGCTAATCGTGCCCTCTCAGGGTATCCTAGTGTATTAAAACTAAACTCCCTGAGTTGTTTTGCTATTATGTTATATCCCTCATTACCACTGGAAACAATTTCTTCATATCCATTCTATCAAAATACCTAACCGTTCAAACACCTCTGGCAAATTTACCTTTTTCTCCTCTGTTCAAAGGGGAACAACATAACCCCTCCACATAACTGGTTTCCTATTCTGGGCATAAATCTCCTCTGTACCATCTTTAAGGCCTTGACGTCTTTCTAAAAGTGCTGTGGCACAATAAAATGTGATGCTTCAGCTGAGGTCTAACCAATGCTATATAATATATAATAACTTGGCATTGCTACTACCTGAGGCATTACCTGAAATCCACGTTCCCTCTGTTTGGTCTGAGCAATTGTGTTCTGAAATGCAATTCTACCATTAACCCTACTTATTTGTCAGCTCTGTCATTTTACTTGCTGTCTCACAGGGTCCTTGCGTCGTTCTTAAACTGGATCTTCAGACGGCTGTAACTCACTTGGTGGCGATACGAAGGCCTCTAGGCATGGTCAGCTGAAGTGGGGCATCACCAACTTAGCAGACCACTGATCATCTCACCTAGAAAGTGTGTATGCTGAGCAACCCTGGCAACGAATATTGTCCCTTGTCTGATTTGGATAAGGATGCTGGTTCTGGGCAGTGCACCTCATAAAGAATATATTGACTTTGAAGAGAATGCACTATAAACTAAGTAGGGTACTTGATGAGAGGCACGGTTGCACATACTATGTTAGTATGCTGTTGGATGTAGACGGTTGAGAGATGATTTGATCTATATGTTGCACGTGATTGCAGGCTTCAATAGGGAGTACATAGTGAAACTATTTCCTCTGGTAAAGAAATCCAAAACAAGGATCCACGGTGTTATAGTTAGTTTCTTTAAGGGTGAAATCAGGAAGGACTTTTTCACACAAAGTAGAATTCTCTCTGTCACTCACATAAAAGGTTTGCGGAGTGTGATCATTTGGAGCTTTCCACACCAGTCGATAAAATTTTCTTCCTAGGTTAGTGTGTTAAGGCAGATTAAGACAGATGGGATTAAGAAATAGACCTAATTGAGGGGTTAAATGGCTTCATATTCCCATTTCTATGAGGAAGGTATGGTTTTGAATTTTGATCGTGGCTGTGTGAATGTTGGGATGTGGAACAAACAACATTCCTTTAAGAACCTGTTTATAGCATTGCCCCCATTTATGTTTGCTTTTCTCATGTCCTCTGCTATTTGTTTCAACCCTTGTGATATCCTTTGCACTGTGTTTGATCCAGTTGAGTGAGTTATGTCTCTTCGTGATTCTTGGGAAGGTCTGTCTGACAGTGAGTTGGGTTTTGTGTGTGTCTGTGTGTATTGAATGATTCCCTCTGGTACACTGCCTGACATTGGACGGCACAGTGGCAGAACATGCATGAGAAGGGATTGGAAGGCCTCTTCCCAAAACTTTGTTGAAATCTTTCTCAGCTCTTTCCATACCATATATTCTAGCTTGTACCTTTCCCAACCATCACGGTGAACAGCAATGAATGGCCTGGGCCTTTCTCTAATGTTACGTCTTTCTCAGCCCCCGAGCGCTCGGAAAATGAGGTTACTGCAGAGCTGCCTTTTTCACTATATAAGTGAAACATTCATGAAGCTGGAGAATCTGATTCTGGACCTGTAGGTGAGCAGTTTTCTTCAAAGGCAGTCTTTGACTGTCAGCTTAGACCTTCAAGGAGAGATTGTAGGCAAGAATAAACTTTGACTTGTACGGCTCTTTCCAGAATCTTGGAATGACCGTCAACCACTGAGGTACTTTTGACATAGAATCACAGTGTAGTGGAGCAACATGTTGTGCTCTACCAGCTCTGTGTAAGAGCAATTCAATTAATCCACTCAAATCCTTCCCCATAGTCCTGCAGATTTTAGCTTTCCATGTGCATGTTTCATAAGTTAACATTTATGTCTGCTTTCACAGCCCATTCAGTCAGTTGGATGAAATCAGTGTCAGAGAATTTAAAGTACTGTCTGGATTACCTTTTACATTTTCATCTATATTGTCTACAACTGCATATGTCACTCAGGAGTAGTCATTCTAGGCTGATCAACGCAACTGTGTCTTTGCTCATAATCCTAGGCTCTGACACTGGGATTAGCTTGAACCTGTTTTGTCTCTTGTGACCCTTGTCCCTGTTTTGTACTGTCATCCCACTTTTGTTCCTTTGGATAATACTTGTCCTAATTGGCGACATTAGGACAATTGTGCCTGCTCATAAAGTTGAATATTATTAATAAATTGCTGCAGTGACCTCAGCAGTGTAAATTCATTCAAGTGAAACATGTTTGAGAGGTTATTACTGTCAACACATGCTATCCTTAAGTCTTCATGGAGCTTTCAGCATCACCATCATGTAAGTACTGGCCAGGATACCAGGGGAAGCTGCTTTTCTTCAAAGTAGTTCTTGAGTATCTACCTGAGCAAGCAAATGGGGTCCTGTTGTCTCATCTAAAAGATGACACATCTGACAGTGCAGCACTCTCTCAGTATTGCACTGGAGCAACAGACTTTCGTTTTTTGTGCTGTAGCCCCCTGGACTCAGCCTGAAATTTAGCGACTCACAGGTGAGAATGCTGCTGCCTATCGGCTGCAGCTGGCTTCAAAAAGGAAAATCAGAGAAATTATAGCACTAGTGGAGGCCATGCTTGTGCTCGTTCTTCACATGGAGTATCTACTCTAATTTATTTCCCTGTCCTTTGTCACGTCCTGAAAGGTGAAGTTTATATTTTATAGACTGCAGGGTCAGCAAATAAATATGTGATTGGAAAAAGATTTAGATGCTGGTTCCTAGCTGTTAACCTGTTTGGGCAGCTGTAATTTAACAATGTTTAATTTAATGGATAAGGAGGGATAAGCGCTGACCCTGATCAAAGGCATGCAGAAGTTTGTGCTCTGTGCTGGAGAGGTGAGCTATTTCTGTGCATCAGGACAAGATAACAATATGAATAGCAGTTATGGCTAACAGTATGTTACTATGGTTGGCTTTCACAGGGTTCCTGGGTTTCACCTGAATGAGGGCATGGAGGAACCTGGATCCATAAATCAAACTGCAGTCAACCTGAAAGTGAAGCACTTTGAGCCTCCAACAAAACCCAAGACCATTCTGAGCTCAAAGCTTGGGAAACACGTCTATTATACTGAGAATATATTTGAGCAAGATCTATACACTGGTAATTAGAGACATTAAGAACTGCATGAACAGCTGTTTACAGGAAGTGCAAGGAAACTGAGTACTACATTTCTTGACATGTTGCTAAATAATGAGATTCTCATTTGTATTCAACACCAGTTGACAATCCAGTATCGGATTCTAAGGCTTCCAAACCCTTTTCATTCTACCCCACACCACACCTCTGCCTCCCTGATCTGTAATTCCTAAGGGAGAAAACTCCTGCACCTTCACTCTGTTGTGGTTCAGGGGATTGGGTGTAATCTGTGCATCTTGTGCTGATAATGTGCAATTTTTCAACAGGAGGTGTGTTAGAACTTTATTTTATTTCATTGTGGTAAAATCACACTGAAACCTGTGGCAAGTTGTGCACTTCCATTTAAATCCAATACACAGAACATTGGACGAGAGCAACATTAGCACCAGGCAATGCTGTTGCGTGTTGACTCATTCAAGATTTTGCACCTTTACTGAAAAGGGGTAATGGCATAAACAACCCAAGAAATGCTATTGTAGGTGCATTTGTTGGGTTCCTCAATTGTCCGTCTCATTGTCTGATCACAGTGAAGGACAAGCTTCAGACACCCCCTCCCACTGTTGTATTGCTGGGGCAGAATTGTGGATCTTCCCATCTGACAGCATTGTGGGTGCAAATTCCAGGCAACTAACTACCCCTTCTCAAGGGCAGAAGTGACATCACTTCACCTGATGAAGGAGCAGCACCTCAAATGCTTGTGATTTCAAATAAACCTGTTGGACTATAACTTGGTGTCATGTCATTTCTGACTTTGTCCACCCAGTCCAACAGTGGCACCTCCACATCGTGGCCTCCTCAAGGAGTGTTAGGGGTGGGAAATAAATACTGGTCTAGCCAGTGCCATGACGGAATCCCTACAGTGTGGAGGCAGACCATATAGCGTATCAAGTCCACACCACTCTTCTGAAAAGTATCTGATATACGAGAGATCTGTTCATAATTCTGATAATAGCAGGAAAGAAGCTGTTGTTCAGACTGGATCTAGAATCCAAAGGAGAGGGTGCAGATTTAAAGTAATTTGCAAAAGAAGTAAATGTAATGCGAAGAAACTTTTGCATACGGCAAATTGTTTGTTTGTGGAATGTAGAGCTGGGAAGTGTGATGGAGACAGATTCAATCAAGGCACTAATGAGGACATTGGATGATTGCTTAAATAGAACAGACATGCTGTGTTAACAGGGAAAGACGTGAGGTTGGCACGAAATCCATTTGATGAAGTAGTGAGGGCATGGATGGCCAGGGAGATAGAAAAGCTGATAGTAGGTGAAAATGTGTTGGCTGTGTTGAAAGTGGCCTATGTCATGACTGGGCTAGGGGTGTGGGGGTGGGTAAATGTGCTAAATTATTGAACTTAATACTGAGTCCTGAAGGCTGCAGTGTCCCCAAGTGGAAAATGAGGTGCTGTTCCTCCAGCTTCTTCTGAGCCTCACTGGAGCACTGCAGCAGTTCTCAGATGGAATGTTGGTCAAGGGAGTGAAGTGGCAGGCAACTGGGAGCAGACAGGATGTAAGTGTTCTGTAAAGTGGTTGCCCAGTCTACATTTTGTCTCAGCTGTGTGGAGGGGACCACACTGTGAGCAGCGAATACCCTAGATAGATTGAATGAAGTGTAGGTATATCTCTACTTCACCTGGAAGGTGTATCTGAGGACTTGGATAGTGAGGAGAGGGAAGTAAAAGGGCAAATGTTATACCTTCTGTGATTGTGTAGAAAGGTGCCATTTGATGTGAGGAGTCTTTGAGAGTGGAGGAGCAATGGACCCGAATGTTCCAGAGGGAATAGTCTTTGTGGAATGCTGATATGGGAGGGAAGGCGAATAAGACCATAAGATATAGGAGCAGAAATTAGACCATTTGGCCCACCAAGTCTGCTCCGCCATTTAATCATAGCTAAGTTCCTCAAACCCATTCTCCCACTTTATCCCCATAACCCTTGATCCCCTTGATAATTAAGAACCTAT
The DNA here is from genome assembly GCF_030684315.1 of Stegostoma tigrinum. Classification (NCBI taxonomy): domain Eukaryota; kingdom Metazoa; phylum Chordata; class Chondrichthyes; order Orectolobiformes; family Stegostomatidae; genus Stegostoma; species Stegostoma tigrinum. Next base: position 85,055,953 of record NC_081363.1, read on the forward strand.
CTATGTGTCTAGTGATAGTATCCCGCTGGAGATGGTGGACATGGTGGCTTATGATCCTTTGGATGTGGGGACTGGTAAGGTGGAAAGTGAGGGCTGTGACTTGAACCTGTGTGCCTGGATGGCATGTGGCAGCATTGGGAAACCAGTTTAATGAACCCTCAAAAACCCTCAATGAATCCTCAACAATTCTGTGAGTACATCAATAAACAGGGGCCCCCTCACTTATTCTGTGATCATACCTTTGCACAGATGACTCCTCATCTCTTTTGTGACTATTCTGAATTGATCATCCTTCATCTGCTTTTTATATCACACTACTAAACAGGAATTTCTCGCTCATTGTTTGAATAAATCACTCAAGTGGATAAGTGTTCATGTAATGAAAGACATGGGTTAAGAACTGAAAGTAACCTAAAATAGAATAAGGCTTTGGAATAAGTTAAAATTTTGAGGGAAGGATGTTGCCCTGGGCAGTGTACAAGAGTGTACAGGATTTAACTTTGGATATTGTGCTGGGTAGGTATTTGATCTATTGGAGAAGTCAGCTAATTCTTCATGGCTTTTCATGTTTATGTGTTAAATTTGGGATGTTTGGTCATTATGTGCTAGTTGCTTTGTGCACTGAATTTTACACGTTTTATATTTTAGGGTCATCCAGCGTGGTTTACCACCGTGGTGAGAAATACAAGGAGAGGATCATCATGGACAACCTTTCTGAGTATCAGAAAAACCTCCAAGAGCGCTTTCCCCAGCCCCCAGAAGAGTGGCTGGAAGACAAAGGAGACAAAGACAAACAGCAGGCACCTCCAGGTCTGAGCTCCATTAAAAGCCAAGCTAGTAACTTAAGGTCCTTGTCATGTCTTGCCGCAGAAGTTACATCCTCAACATCGGGAAGACTGAAAACTTTGACTTCAACCCTGTCAGAAGCTCCACTTAATGCCGTGCTTACGGTATGATGAAACACGCCTAGCCCCCTTGTGTGATTTTTTTTTTTCTGGACTCACTCCCACATGCATTGAATAGTCCTTCCCCACCACTACGTTATCCTTAAGGAGCCCACTCATGAGCCCCCCCCTCATAAAATATCTTGGTGACTCATCAAAGCTGATCAGCTCCCAAGAATCACTTACCTTTTGTTAATTTCACCTACGTTTGGTGTATTCATAGCTTCTTTCAAATAGATCTCTTAAATCCTCTTTCAAGGGTTCCTTCTTTGATTTAAGTATAATTCTGACCTGAACTCTAAAGCTGTATCCATTTCTATATTACCAGTAATGTTAATACTTAATAGAATCCCTACAGTGTGGAAACAGGCCCTTCGGCCCAACAAGTCTACACCAACCCTTGGACCATACCATTATAACCCACCTAAGCTACACATCCCCGGACACTTCGGGCAATCTAGCATGGCCAATCTGCCTGCCTTGCACATCTTTGGACTGTGGGAGGAAACTGGAGCACCCAGAGGAAACCACGCAGACACGGGGAGAATGTCTGTGTGGAGTTTGCACAGTCGCCCAAGGGTGGAATTGAACCTGGGTCCCTGGCACTGTGAGGCAGCAGTGCTAACCAATGAGCCACTGGGCTGCTCCAATCACAATGTATCAGAACTCACCTCTCCAGGGTATCCAACCCCAAGACCTGACGTCTATCTTAAGCCTGAGATCATCCACTGTTCCTTTCTTCGTCCTTTCTCTAGGTCTCAAAGTTCTTTAAATGGGAAGAACAAAGCTGTACACAACAGTTCAAAGTTACATAAATGCAAGGTGTATTGCTGCTTCATCTGTCTTCATTAATAAACTTTTGGATGTGGCAGATGCAGCATCATCAATGTCAACATCTTGCAGCTTTATGTGGCAATTAATATAGAAAAGTTCCACAAGGTGTATCACAGGTGTACCCAAAAAGCAGGTGCTGAGGTAAAGGAGAAAAAATTAGGTACAGAGAGCAGAGGCTTGGACAGAGATGCATTTAAAGGAAGATATTAAGGAGGAGATAGAGATGGAGGATTAGAAGGGATTAGGGAGAAAATTGCATGTGAGGCCGAGACACTGAAGCGACAGCTGCCACTAATGAAGGGAGTGAGAGATGCACAAAAGGCCAGAAGTTGGAGACTGTTGTAAAGCAGAGAAGGATATAGGTTATGAAAGAAGGGATGTGAGGTCGGAAGCTCAGCTTAAATAGTGAACAATCTGACTCAACCTGAGATTAGTCTAGAGGAAATTGAGTGGAATGGAATAGATGTCAAAGATTTGAGATTTGGGGCAAGAACTCAAGATGGTTTTGCTCTTTCCAAACTTAGTAAAGAAACGGTGGTTTAGTTGCAGAGGCACACAGACAAGTAATGAAGTGGAAAAAATCTTGGCAGTTGGAATATTGCATGGGGAAATGTGAGGTTATGCACTTTTAGAGTCATAGTCATAGAGTCGTAGAGATATACAGCATGGAAATAGACCCTTCGGTCTAACTTGTCCATGCCGACCAGATATCCTAAATAAATCTAGACCCATTTTCAGCATTTGGCCTATATCCCTTTGAGAGGTGACCTTATAGAGGTTTATAAAATCACGAGGGGCATGGATATGGTGAATAGCCTTTTTCCCAGGGCATAGCTTTAAGGTGAGAGGGGAAAGTTTTAAAAGGGACGTATTGGGAAACCTTTTCATGTAGAGGGGTGGTGCATGTATGGAATGAGCTGCCAGAGGAAGTGGTGAGGCTGGTATAATTATGACACATAAAAGGCATCTGGATGGGTACGTGATTAGGAATGTTTTAGAGGGATAAGGGCTAAATGTTAGCAAATGGGACTTGATTTATTTTGGATATCTGGTCAGTATGGATGAGTTGGACCGAAGGGTCTGTTTCCGTGGTGTATAACTCTTGACTCTATGACTGTTATCAAATATGGAGTACTGTCTTATGAGGGGAAGTTGAGTAGATTGGCTGTGTACTCGTTGGAATTTAAAAGAATGAGAGGTAACTTTATTGAAACATACAAGTTTCTTAGGGGATTTGAAAGGGTAGTTGCAAAAAGGGTATTTCCCCTTGTGAGACAGTCTACCATCTGAGGGGACAATCTCAGAATAAAGAGTTGGAACAAATAATAAACAGTACAGCACAGCAACAGGCCCTTCAGCCTCTAAGCCTGTGCCGACACATTTTGTCCTTCCATATTAAAACTGTCGTCATTTACAGGGTCTGTATTCTTCTATTCCCTTCCTGTTCATGTATTCACTGCACATTTAAGATAAGGATGAATTTCTTCTCCCTGAGGAAAGTGAATTTGTGGAATTCTTTACAGTAGAAGGCCATTGAGTCTGGGTCATTAAGTATATTCAGGGATAAGATAGACAGATTTTCAATCAGTAAAGGGATGAAGGATTATAGAAAAAAGGCTGAAAAATAAAGTTGAGGATTGTCAATCAGTGTTGACCTCATTGAATGAAAGAGCAGACTCAATAGACTCGATGGACTGAATAGCCTATTCTGCTGCTGTGTTTTATGGTCTTAGCCAGGACAATGTTGAGGTAATGGTGGAAGAGCGTGGATTGTTACCAGTGTATTTTACAATAGGTCACCCTTCCTATTTTGTGTAGTTTATAGATATTGCTGCCTTTTTAAGAAGGTTGTTGTTATGTTGCTTGTATCACAATTGATGGTAACTCTGAGCACCAAGGAGTTGCAAAATGATTTTGACAGGTGCTGCAGTTTAGCTTGGGAACGAGGGATGCAATATGAAATTTGAAAGTTTGTGCTCATTTTAGAAGCAACTGCATATTGGATTTCTACGCTGTACCTTCCCTTTGCTGATTTGTCTTCTCTGGATGCTTGTTTGAGTGCTTTTCCTGTGACTTCAGCTTCCTTCATTCTAATAATCAAGAGTGTTTTTCCCTTCTTTTATCAAAGTATCTTTAAAACAGTACTCCTTGCCCATATTCCAGCCTTTTGAAAGGCTTTGAGAACAAGCATATGTCAGGAGCAGGTAATAATGAGGCCCCTTGGAACTTTGAGCCTATTCCACCATTCAGTGAGATAATGACTGATTTGCTTGTAACTTTACCTGCGCTCCTCCTACCCCTGATAATTTTTCATCCTCTTGCTAACTGAGAATCAACCACTGCCTTAAAAATATTTAAAGATTCTGCTTCACTGGCTGTAAGGAAGAGAGCTCCAAAGACAATCATCCTTCTGAGAATTATTTTCGTTTCATGTCTGAAGTAGATAATCCTTTAATTTTAAACACTAGTTCTAGAGTCTTTCAAAAGAGGAAACATCCTCTCAACATCCCCTCCCGTCAAAACGCCTAAGGAACTTGTGTTTCAATCAAGTTGCCCCTTACTGTTCGAAATTTGAGCAGATATAGGTCTAGGCTGTTCAACCTTATTTCGTAAGGCAACCTGCCCCTTCCAGTATTAGTCTAGTAAACATACTCTGACTGCTTTCAGTGCTTTTACACTCTCTTCTTCAAATAAGGAAACCAGTACAGTGCACAGCCCTCCTGATATGATTTACTGAAGCATAATCTTTCATATTGCCTTTCCATCACAATAAAAATAACACTTTTCTACTTACTTGATCAACTGGGGACTGTATGAGGCCTTATTTTGACCGTGTTGAAGTGAATAAGTTCGCAGCGAGTTAACACCTTGCCCTATTACCTTACGCGGCATTTTACCCTTCCTTTTCGTTTTTTCTAAAGTAGAGTCATAAACCAAAAAAGAAGAGCACCTCTAACGTGATGAATAAAATTATACCATAGTGTAGGACTTTTTGAAGTGGGGTGTGTGGTGGGGATAATGAGAGCTGCTTCTCAAGTCAGAATACTGAGGCCCAAGATGCTTGAAGGATGAGGATGAAGAATTATGGCTGTTCAGAGAAGCTTCACTGATAATGAAACTGTTTCTGCCAGTGGAAGAATTGATTGCACCTTTATCCATGCAGAATCCAAGAGGGTGTCGAAAGGCTTGAGGCGGTGGACAGGCCTGCCTACCCTCACTGATTACACCATGGAGCAAGGACTGAGACTGCCAGACTATGATCTGGTGGAAAAAAAAGTGAAGAAATCCTTTAAAATGCAAGAGGACCTGCAAGTAATGCGCAACATGGTCACGGGATGGATCAAAGCTTGGCGCATCTGTAAGTTTTTTGTGCTCAGAAAAAAAATTAGCAAATTATTTCCATGATGTTCCTCATTTTATGTCAATAGCTACTGTAGGCTATTGGGCATCAAATATTCCATGGGCACCAATTATTTCAGAGTGACAAGAGTTTAATATTTATTTACCCAGTTATGCTCTATCTGTTCCCAATTTATTCCATTTAAAGTAGTGAAAGTGCCATGCAATATGATAGAGGGTGTTGTTGGTGTGAAAGCAGAACTTGGTCTAAACAAGGACAGACTGTTGTATTTAAAGTTTGAAACAGGTCAGACTGGTAAAGGAGTCAAGATCCTTCCTTAAAGGACGGCAGTGGATCAGATGGGTTTTTAGGTCTTGTTAACAGCTTTATGGTCACTATGTCGTCATTTATTAAAACGTGAAACCTCACTTGTTACAAATTTTTAATTAAAACCTTAAGTAGCCCCAAGTAGCCCAAGCCAACAATGAGAGTCAACATCCGTCTAGCCTACACCCAGTCAGATTCAGCACCTTGTGGAACCTGCCACCCAAGTGACAGTCAGCTCCCATTGTACCCTTCTCCCCAGTGAGTCAGCTCCCATTGTACCCATCTCTGTAGTGACAGTCAGCTCCTATTGTACTGCCTCTCTCTTCCTCCCCCCCCCCCCTCCCCAGTGACAGTCAGCTCCCACCGAACCTGCCAGTCAGCACCTGTACAACCTGCAACACACACTCTCATTAGGGTACAGGCTCTGCTGAAATTTGAGTATGACTGGAGTACGGTTTTCATACCCACTGACCTGCGCTGAAGTATGGTTTTCAGAAGTGCTGAATCATTCAAACTATTAATTCAAAATTTGCAATAAATATTCATTCCCTTATAGAATAAAAGCTTCATGGGAAAGTGTTCAAGCAATGAGATGGGGTGTTGCGAACAGAATATCATTAGCAGAAAGAGGCTTTCATTAGCCTAGCTCTTGTAATCATGGTTAATCTTGGATAAATTGCCTATTTTCAGCTAGGTCTTGGGATCCAGCCTGAAGAAATGAATGAATTTGTGTGTTTGTGGCGGAGTGAGTGAGTAAGTAGCTGGATATGGTGAACTAGGATTTTCAAAACAACATTTGATAAGGTGCCATGCAAGTGGCTGTTGCACACAATTTGGTCCTGTGGGATCGGGAGAAATATATTAGCACGGACTGAGGATTACTTACTGGGACTGAAAACAGGGAGTAGAAATCAATGATAATGGGAACTGCAGATGCTGGAGAATCCAAGATAATAAAATGTGAAGCTGGATGAACACAGCAGGCCCAGCAGCATCTCAGGAGCACAAAAGCTGACGTTTCGGGCCTAGACCCTTCATCGGAGAGCTCTCCCGAAACGTCAGCTTTTGTGCTCCTGAGATGCTGCTGGGCCTGCTGTGTTCATCCAGCCTCACATTTTATTATCTGTGATTCTCAGTTGTCAGTTTATTTCCTGAGTCAGGTTCCCTGAACCGATTGAGAGCTGACCATGTGATCTTGCTGCATGTAGTTTCAGTAGAAACTGGATTCTTCTCAGACACAGTCATTGACTGTTATGTAAATCCTCCTATAGTACTATGTAAGCTGAAAACAGTGTTGCAACATACAGTTTTAAAATTCTGTTACACTGTAGATTCGCATTGGCAGGATGTCACTATAGAAGAACTGAAGAGAGACCTCAAAGCAATACATAGAAATGTCCAGCTCAGTGCCCTTGCAACTTGTGCATCAGGAGCCATTGAGCGTCCAAAACTGGAAGAAGACAAAGGTGTGATTTACATTTATAAATCAGAAAGAAATTTCATTTCAGTGTTGCATCGTTGCTGATTTCTAAAATGTTTGCAGCTCTTTTGACCTTACCGATGACATAACGACTTGTGATCTTTGTAAATGGAAGCAGTTTAGGTGGTTCCTAGGGCAGTGTAACAGTGGAACACCACTATTGTTTCTAACAGTGTCAGAGCCAGCATTTTTGTTCATCTTTGCTCTCAATTCAGTGCTTTGCTAGGCAATTCAGTGTCTGTTCACTGTGGCTCTGGATTCACAAGTAGGCCAGATCGAAGAAGGATTGTAGATGTCCTTTTCTTGAGGGCATTGGTGAGCCAGATAAAGTTTTGCAATGACAAAAGCAGTGAAAACTAGAGACTCTGGAGAAATTCAGCAGGTCTTGCAGCAACTGTGGAGAGAAAGCTGAGTCAATGATTCTGAAGAAGGGTCATTAGTCCTGAAAGATTAACTGTGTTTTCTCCCCACATGTTGCCAGAATTGCTAAGTTTCTCCAGCGATCTCAGTTTCTGCTTCATATTTCCAGCATTTGCAGTTTTGTTTTAAGAATTTTACAATAATCTGGTAATTTTACAGTCGCTGTTAAAATACAAGCATTAGGCCTGTTCCGCCCTAGCCGATTCCCAACTGGTGAAGGGGAGTCACCAAGAGATTGACGGCAAAGTCAGTCACCAGGAGATTGCCATCAATCTCCATAAAGAACTAATCAGTTTTTTTTCTTGAGCCACACCCCCTTGTGTAGTTTTTTTGATGTCTGCTTATTAGTTATTAGAGTATATCAGTTACAGAGATGGGTGAACTGCCAAAAAGGGGCAAAAAACCCCAAAAACCTCCTCTCCCTTGGCTGTAGTATTTACGGCATTCACCCTTCCTCCTCCTCCTCCTCCTCCCCCCCCCCCCACACACTCTCTCTCACACACACACTCTCGTGCACATAAAGTAATGGGGACAATAGGAGTAATGAGTAATACTAACAGTAACAGCTACGATTGGGGTGGGGGCTGGGACGCATGGAGCAGTTGAAATAATGTACATAGTCACCCATACAGAGAGAATTTCATGGAAAATAAAGGACTAATTGGAAGTGTCGCACAGTATCATTATTGGAGTGGTAGACTGAGATATCAGGAGAATCGTTGACCCACAGGGATAAATACAGTGTGATATAGGCACTTGCAGAAGGATGGAGAAAGAATCTCTCACTGAGCAGCAGGGACAATTGAGAAATCCTCACGTGATGTGCAGGCTAGGAGGATTGGCCATGCTAAATTGCCCGTAGTGTTCAGGGCTGTGTGGGTTATAGGGAGATGGGTCTGGGTGGGATGCTCCAAGGGGCAGTGTGGACCTGTTGGGCCGAAGGGCCTGTTTCCACACTGTAGGGAATCTAATCTAATCATTGAGAAATATGAAACAAGCGGTCCAGAGAAGGTATTCTCGGTTGACACCAGGTAAGGTGGAAAGGACTGGCTTATAAGGAGAGTTGGCAGTAGGTTGACCCTGTACTCACTGGAATTTAGAAATATGTGAAATGTGAAACGTACAAGATTCTTGGGGGACTGAACAGGGTAGATGCAGAGATGTTGTTTCCTGTTGTGGGAGAGTCTAGGATCAGAAGGGATGATCTCAGAATAAGGGATTACACATTCAAGGCAGAGATGAGGAGGAATTTCTTACGTTTGAGGGTAGTGAATCCGTGGAATTCTTTGCTGCAGATCGCTGTTGAGGCTGTTATATTCAAGGCTGAGAGACAGATTTCAATCAGCAAGGGAATCAGTGGTTAAGGAGAAAAGGCAAGAAAGTGGAGTTGAGGACTATCAGATCAGGCACAGTCTAATTGAATGGCGGGGCTACTCAATGGGCTGAATGGCCTAAATTTACTCCTATGTTTTATGGTCTTGATAAAAATATGCAGTCCAGAGTTGTCAACTGCAGTATTGTTAAATTTGGGTACTATATTCTAGGGAGCATTGAAGACAGTGATTTGGCCCATAGCTTTATGCACTAGAAAGTGATTTGGCCCATAGCTTTATGCACTAGAAAGGCCAAAGTATACATCTACATACTTCTTAAATAGTATGAGGGTTTCTGCTTTTACCACCCTTACAATTTTATATCACAGTCATGTCTCTGTCAATTTCCTCTGCTCTGAGGAAAATGACTCCAGCCCGCCCAGTCTCTTTTCATAACTGAATCTCGCCAGCCCAGACAACATCCTGGTTCAATCTCCTTTGCATCCTCTCTAATGCTAGCGCATCCCTTCAATAATGTGGATTCCAGAACTGCACACAATCCTCGAGCGGTGGCCGAATCATTGGATGATTACTTGGATAAAAATAATATGGACAGGTATGGACAAAAAGTGCAAGGTTGGCACAAGGTAAAGATGCTCACTTGAAGTGTTGGTACAAGCAGAACAGCTGAATAACTGCCTCTTGTGCCATAACGCTTCTGTAATCCCATGGCATTCGTATGCTCACATTCTTCAATGGCAAAACTCTCATTCAAGTATCATTGTAGCATTACATCTGGAGAATCAGATCAAATTGGGCAGCAATGTCCTGATAGCTGTGTTTAACTTACAAGTAGAGACTGCAGAGGTTGCTGCTGATTTACTACATTATGTGCTGAGCATTGGCAGTTTCATATTGTCTCTTCACACAAAATCAGGCCAGAATGTGTCTTCATCTATTCCCATTATTTTCAATTGGTGGGGCGAGGGGTGTCTCATTTATTTATTCTTTCATGGGATCTGGACCTCTGTGCCAAAGCCAGCATTTGTTGTCCATCCCTAATTATTATTGAACCAAGTAGCTGGGTTGGCCATTTCAGAGAGGGAAGTTAAGAGTCAGCTGCTTTGCTGTGGGTCTGGAGTCACAGGTCGAATAGACCAGCAGGCCGGGCAGCATCAGAGGAACAGGAAAGTCGACATTTAGTCCCAAAATGTCGACTTTCCTGTTCCTCTGATGCTGCCTGAGCTGCTGTGTCCCTCCAGCTCCACATTGGATTGATTCTGGCTCTAGCACTGGCGTTTCTTGCTATCTCTGTAGATAGACCAGTGAGAATGGTAGATTTCCTTCCCTAAAGCACATGAGTGAACCAGGTGGGTTTTTATGATGACCGATGATAGTTTCATGGCCACTGTCACGGATTAAAATTCTCTTTTATTAATAAATCTAAATTCCACCTTCTGCCCGGTAGGATTTTGGAATTCTAAGAGTCATAAACAGGGCTGTAGATGGACAGGACAAATTTTCAAGTGACTGAATTTCTGTAAAATGCCACTAATTTCATTCTAGATGGTATCAATCTTCACTTGAGGGATGCGAGTGAAGTTCAAGCTGTGCCCGAGTCTCTCCAACCACTGATTAGTGAGGCCCTGAACAGCAATAACAAGCATGTGCAATTGGCAGCAGCGATCTGCCACGTCACAATGGAGAAAGTGAATGAAAGAGTTACAGAGATCCTACGTGACAATCTCCTTCATGGTATGAACTAGCATAGGCTGATGCATGAGAAAAAGCTTTGTATATATATCCAGGACTTTAGGACTATCCAATTTATATCAAGTCAAAAAGTAATTATGATACTGTAGGAAGCTTTTCAGCCCATCAAATCCATACTGGCTCTCTAGTACAATTGGGTCAATCTCATTTTCTCAGCCCTGCAAGTTTATTTCCTTCAAGACCCTTTCCAATTTCATTTTGAAGACATTGCTTCTACTGTCATCATCTTGGTAAACAATTAAGTTCCAAGTCAACACTTGCTGTATAGAAGCATTCTTCATTGCTTCCCCTGCTGAATCTATGTCCCACAATCCTTTTACCACTAGCTAAGAGAGACCTCCTTTTTGCTTATCTCAATTAAACCAGGCAAAATCTTGTACACCTCTATCAAATTTCTCTTCAACCTTTTTTTATGCCAATCTTTCCAACTTTTTTGTTGTGAAACTTTCTCATCATTCAAACTATTGTTGTAAATCTTCTGTGCATCTCTTTCTAAGGTGTGGTGACCCGAACTGATGCGGTACCTCTGGCCTGGTCCATCAGAGCTTTATCAGAGTTCAACATAATTTCCCTGCATTTGTATTCACTGTCTTTATTCTTGAAAATCTGTACCAATAAAATTGTGGTCCTGACATGTCTCGGGGAGCATTGTTTTTCAAACTGGAGGATATAGTAGATAGAAAACATGTACCAAGACTCACTGTTTTCTGTCCTTAAGCCAAACGTTTAGCCAACTAACACAATAAGCTTCAAAATGGAGTTTATATAGCTTTGGTCAAAAACAGAAGTTGCTGGAAAAGTTCAGCAGGTCTGGCAGCATCTGTGAAGAAAAAAATATCCTAGTTAATGTTTCGAGTCTGGTGAATTCTGAGGAAGGGTTCTTTGGACTCGAAACGTTACCTCTGATGTTTTTTCTTTACAGTTGCTGCCAGATCTGCTGAGCTTTTCCAGCAACTTCTGTTTTTATTCTTGATTTACAGCATCCGTAGTTAATTTAGTTTTTATTTATATAGTTTTGGATTAGTTTGATTCGGTTGAGCTAACCTAATTAAAAGTCTCAACCCTTTCAAAGTATATAGTTTAAATGCTTCATGTTCAACAGATATATACAATCTGATAGGATGAGGTCACCAAGTTAATAAATAATATCACATTTTGTTCAGCATAATCAAGCTGACAATCATTGACAATTGAAAACTCTTTGGACTACAGTAACACAGAAAAGTTATACTTATTAAAAATTCAAGACAGACCTCAAACTGATCTAAAATCTGGCCCTTGTACAGGAAACCAATTAATTCCTTCAAACAAAACATCTCATTTTCACACTGGCTAAAGTCTCTGACTAACTGCCTTGAACAATGTTAAATCTCAGACCGATATCCCTGACTAACTGTCCTAACCTCAATATTCCGCATTTACAGACAATCCCTGATTAACAGAGACTATTCTTTCAATCAATCTAAAACTAACCTGTGGCAGGACCACATGTCATCAATCCTGATTTTATATTTTATAAACCCTCTTAATAAAATGTTGTAGTTAAAACTCTGTTATGTGCCTGGGTTTTAGCATTGTTTCAGAGGCAGTTAGTTTACTAATAATGTGGTAATAGTTAATTAGATTTGTCTATATGTGGATGATCTCTCTCTAAAATTGTGTGTCACAGTGAGTTCTTCTTATGTTTAAAAAAAAAGCTGTTATTCTTAAGCGTTGGTGCCAAGGTTGGTGTTGCTTTTTGCGTTCCCTTTTGCCATTCTCCACTTAAATTCTTCCAGTGACAGTGTTACTTCATCTCTGCTCCCAGCCTATTGTATCTAACCTGGTTTTCACTTGGAGAATTCACCTGATGTGCACATTCACTCTCTCTCTTTTTATTGTATCAACACTCCATCACCATCCAAAGAGCACTGTCCTTAGTTCCCAGCCTTTTCCCTCTTGTTGGAATGTACCTAGCTTGTACCTGAACCATCTAACGATCACCCATTGTTCTGTTACAGCATTTCCTGCCAACCTTTTGGTTCCATTTTACCCTGGTTAGATCCCTTCTCTCCCCATTGAAGGTGGCCTTCTGATCTAGTACTTTTATTTCAGATTATTCCTTGTATTTTTCCATCACTAGTCTTATCCCAATATTCCTCCTCACTCACTTGGTCCAGTCAGCCCATATCTTTCCCTCATCTTTTATGTTCCTTATACAAAATTCCACTTCCCTTCTCCACATTGATTGTCGTCTGCCATCAATGTGTCCACTCCATCAACTTATCTATTTCCTATGAAGCGATTCTCACAGTTTACACAGACTTTGAAATTTTCACTCACCAGTGGGTGTCTGTTTCTTGTACTAAAATTGAAAGCTGAAGACTGATTTTCCTGCAATTTTATAAGGCCAGTGATTTAAATCCCTTAAGACTGTGACACTTTAAATCCACGTTACAAGATTTGAAGCCTCCTCCTTAAAATTGTTGTGACAGCACTGCAGATCAAGCCCATAAGAGCAGGGGTCTGTTTGAACTCCATTTTAATTTCCAATTGCCTGGTAGTACTATAACCTGTCTCCCCCCGCCACCCTCCCACCCCACCAGTAAACACACAGTCTGCTGGAAATGAGCTGGGACTTATGCTTTCGGGTTTCCATCTGCCTTTTTAAAAAGACTGCTATATCGTCTTGACCTCAGCAAAAATCTGGTCTGAAGTTCACCTGCAAAGCGCACATCTCTGCTGTCCATTCATGACCTTAGAAATTCTCTAGTCCTCTTTTCGTGTCTGGTTAGTCCCTTGATTAACCTTTCAATATGTGTCTCTAGAATAACTCTTTGTCAAGATATACCCTTCAAATAATTCATTTTAAATTATTCTTAGCTTGATTAAGATGTTAATTTCTGAGTTTAAGCCAGTGATGTAGTTTAAAGAGGGTAAAAATTAAGGAGAAATGCTTGCCAGTCGCATACTTGCTTTGCTGTGTTGTCATACTTTGATGATTTTGCTGCCTTCTCATTGTGGCCTGTCTGTCCTTATCCACTACCAGCCCATCCTGTCCCACTGAATTCTAATACACCCACCAACCTCTCAAACCCCACATCCCTAGTCCATCCTCTCCATCCCGCACTCCAACCACCAACCTCATGCACCTCAGCCGTCTCCTTCCACCATTTCCACAATCCCCAGTCCATCTTCTCTAACTAATTTTATGTTAACATCCATTTCAATAGGTTGCTGAGATAACAGTGCCCCTACCCAAGCCTGTGCCCTCCCACTGTGCTCCTTCCATTGCCCACCCCACCGTCCCATTTGTTCCCTTCCACTGTGCTCCTTCCATTGTTCAGCATTTGGTCTTATTGCATTTCAATCATTTTTGGCCACTGCTGAAATACAGCAACAATGGCAGCTAATTGTGGAAAACAATTGATGTGATGTCCACAGACACAAGTGAGATAATGGTTAGACATCCTACTTGCTCAAGGATAAGATCTGGCCATGACACTGGCAGAAACTCTCATGCTGTTATTTAAGGAATGCTGGTGACTTTCTGCATGCACTTGAGAAGACCACTGAACTTGAAAATAAAAGTCTCATCCTAAAGATAACAGTACAATATTCCGTCAGATCTACATGGCAATATATATGACTAGACATTGTGTTCAGATCCCTGGGGTTGGATTTGAATCAACAACCTTCTCAGTTGAGAGATGAGTACTTCATAGCTAACACAAAATCCCCCAACTGCTAATTCATAGAAGCAAATTACTACAGATGCTGGATTATGTGCTGGAAACAACAAATGCTGGCGATCACAGCGGGTCAGACAGCGTCCATGGAGAGACAGCAAGCTAACTTTTCAAGTTTAGATGACTCTTCATCAGAGCTGAAGTGAAGTGTGGAGGGGACAGCATTTATGCTATATTTTGGGGGGATGTGGGTGAGGTGTGGGGTTAGTGGAGAAAAGATGTCGATAGTTCAGATCAAATGATCAGAATGTGAGAATGGCAGAACAATGGTGTGTCTCCTGCCAGGTAAGAAAGGACATAGCATGGTGGTTCAATGGCTATCACTGCTGCCTCACAGCGCCAGGAATCTGGGTTAGAATCCATCCTCGGGCGACTGTCTGTGTGGAGTTTGCATGTTCTCCCTGTGTCTGAGTGGGTTTTCTCCGTGTTCTCTGCTTTCCTCCCACAGTCCAAAGATACGCAGGCCAGGTGGATTGGCCAAACTAAATTGCCCATAGTGTTCAGGGATGTGTAGATTAAGTGGCATAAAGGGGGATGTGTCTGGACAGGATGCTTTGTGGGTCGGCGTGGACTTGTTGAGCCAAAGGCCCTGTTTCCACACTATAGGCATTCTATGATTCTTTGACAGATAGTCCCACTGAGATTGGTGGGTGTTGGGGGAAGAGGGGTTGGTGAAGGGGAGACAGTACATGATAACAGAATGTAACAAGCTAAATGAAAGGGAAGAAATAGGTAACGGTGTGAACTGGAGGATAACAGCAGGCCAGGCAGTATCAGAGGAGCAGGAAAGTTGATGTTTTGGGTCATTTCTGAAGAAGGTCCCTATTCGAAACGTCAACTTTCCAGCTCATCTGATGCTACCTGGCCTGCTGTGTTCCATCAGCTCCACACTGTTATCTCTAACTCCAACATCGGCAGCTTTTACTATCTCTTGGGAAGAACTAGGAATTGGTTCACTATTTGAATGTGTTGAATTCAGTATTAAGCCCAGAAGGCTGTAAAGTGCCAAGTCTGAAAATGAGATATTTTTCCTCCAATTGGTGCTGTGATTCACTGGAACACATCAGCATGCCAAGGACAGACACTTGGGCATATGAGTAGGCCGCTGTGTTAAAATGACCAGCTATGGGAAGGTCGGGGTTATGGACTAGAGGTTTTTCACAAAGCGGTCACCCAGTCTGCATTTCGCTTCTCCGATGTAGAGTATCTTGTTGAACACTGTAGTGAAATGGAGAGAAATGAAGTCAACTCCAGCAGTGTGTCACCACCAAACACATCTTCTCCTCACTCCCCAGTCTGCATTTCGCAGGGATTATTCTCTCCGAGACACCCTTGTCCATTCCACAACCACCAACACAACCCCCACTCTCCCCACGGCACCCTCCCATGTAACCCCCAGAAGGTGCAACATTTATAAGGGCAGCCCTTTACCTCCTCCCTGCTCACCATCCAAGGGCCTAAACAGTCTTTCCACGTGAAGCAGCATTTCACTTGTACCTCTTCCAATCTTGTGTACTGTAGTCACTGCACCCAGTGTAGCCTACTCTACACTGGAGAAACCAAACACAGACTGGGTGACTGATTTGTGTGCACACGTGACCCCAACCTTGCCATAGCTGGTCATTTTAATACGGCATCCTGCTCGTATGCCCATGTGTCTGTCCTTGGCATGCTGGAGTGTTCCAGTGAATCACAGCACAAACTGGAGGAACAACATCTTATTTTCAGACTAGGCACTTTACAGCCTTCTGGACATAATATTGAGTTCAACGCATTCAAATTGTGAACCAACTCCCATTTCTTTCCTTTTTTTTAAAGTTTGTTACATTCTGTTATCATGTGCCATCTCTTCTCCCCATCTCAGTGGGGCTGTCTGTCCTTTCAAGTCTAGCAGGAGACACACCATCGTTCTGCCATTCTCACATTCTGATCACTTGATGTGGACTATCAACATTTCTTTCTCCACCCGCACCCTACACCCACCACTACCACATCCAGCCCATGCCCTCTGCCCAAGCTATAGCATAAATACTGCCCCCTCCACACTTCAGTCTGATGAAGAATCATCCAGACTTGAAACCTTAGCTTGCTGTCTCTGCATGGATGCTGTCTGATCTGCCATGATCTCCAGTATTTTATTTCAGTACTAATTTATGGATCTCTGTCTCAGTGCCAGGATGCACCAGATAATACAGAACATATTGCATTATAATGATATAGAAGATGACCATTCAGCCCACCAAGTCCATACTAGCTCTGAACAGAACAGTCCATCGCTGTCATCTCTGCTTCCTCATTAGTTGTGGCTTTGAGCATATTCTCACTCATTCTGAAGAAAGATTCTTCTTCACATCTGATCTAGCACTTGTCCCAAATCTTAAGCATGGGGCCCTGGTCCATTACCATTAGCTAATGGAAATATCAAACCCATCATAATCTCCTACACTTCTATCAACCTTGTTGTCAACTCCTGGAGAGAAGTCATATGAGATTCAACAAACTGTCTCTGTTGTTTCTCCAGCAGTTTCTGTTTACACTCCCCTGAACTCCTTTGCTTCAAAACAAATGTGAAGCAGGAAGGTGCCAAGTTTGGCTCCTAGTCTGTGCTGAGTGACTTTTTTTGTCTTACAGGAAATTCTGCTGATCGTTGGATTGCAGCTCAAAGCCTGGCTCTCAATGGTGACGACAGCTATCCTGTAGTCAGCAAAATTATCCAGCATCTCTTCGATAAACCAGAACCAGAGATT
This sequence comes from Stegostoma tigrinum, assembly GCF_030684315.1. Lineage (NCBI taxonomy): Eukaryota > Metazoa > Chordata > Chondrichthyes > Orectolobiformes > Stegostomatidae > Stegostoma > Stegostoma tigrinum. The sequence continues at coordinate 85,072,859 of NC_081363.1, forward strand.
ATGAAGCAAGTCTGTCTGATCCTGGGCCCACTCAGTGAGAGGACAGTACGTGAGCTGGAATATTATGATGCAGCAAAATTACCAAACACACTGTACAGCTGCCTTCTGTTTGGGACAGGCTAGCTGGTGTTATTTCTTCTTCTGCACAATTCATGGGCCGTTCAAACCTTCTGAGATAGATTCAGTGAAAGGAGGGTTTGCCTCACAATCAGGAAATGTTAGTTTTGGAGACATGACAGGATAAAATTCCCATGTGTAATAGTGTTCAGTCTAGAGACGACAACCAGAGCAAGATTAAATCTGTAAAACTGAAGAGTATTAATTCTGGAGACAGAATAAGGACAGAATATAGACCTGTGTCTGAGAGTATTAATTCAAGAAAGTCAATAATAGGAGAAAGGGTAAATTTAACTACTGCATATTAATTCTGGAAAGACAGTACAAGAGACTCACAAGGTGTTATTATGAGACACTATAATAGGAGGGAGGATATACCTGTGGAGAGTATTCATTCTGAACAGATCGGGGAAAAGAGGAAGAGTGAGCACGTGACTGAGAGCATTAATCTTGTGTGCTATTGAATTATACAGACGATGAGTATCCCAGATTAGTCCACAGTCTGCACTGTGAAAGTTGGATTGAAGGTACAGTGTAGAAACAGGCCAATCAGCCTAGTTGCTTTATGCTAGAGTTAATACTCATGACCAGTCTCCCATCCATCTTTAGCAATCCCTAATCCTTTGATTGCAGTCTCCTTTCATGCTCACCCAGCATCAATTGTTGTTTTCCTGAACTACGTCTTGTGATGGCACTTTATGAATTCTTAACTACTTTCTGGGTAAGGCCTTTTGTTTTTCCTGAATTCTGAATTGGATTTGTTAGTGACCATCTTAATATTTTTGATTTCTACTCTATGAGCTGACCCACAAGGAGAATCTTTGTCTTCTCATCCTTCCCTTTCATTGTCTTAGGATGTGACTTCTTTACTCATCCTATCAAAATACATCGCCTCACACTTAATCTGTATTGAAATCCATTTATTAGTTCATACCTATTTTGTATGTGTGTTAATATTGAATGTTAACTAGAACCCCCAGTCTGGTGCCATCCACTAATTTCAAAATGGCTGGCTTTATGGTTCCAGGAGGAGCTCTTCAGTCTGTGGAAAAGATGATTAAAATGGATTATTGCATGAGCTTCTGTGTGGTGGACAGCAGGGACATCCTTCTGTGGTTAAGTCTCCATTCAAGGGCAGCACACTGAGGGATGAGTCTGAGGGCAGCGTGAGAGGACTGAGTGTTCAAAGTGCCCCTTCCAACAAGTACCTGCCTGTTTTGATTGAATGCTATTCTATTCTTAGCTGTTAGGGGGATAGGTCCTTGGATAGGTAGACCATGGATGGTCTTGACTGTATTGAAGAATCCACACACATCCTGGGTGTTGACAAGTTGCCTTAGTTCCTTGTGCTTTCCATCTACTGTGTGTTCTTTAGGTCAGTTTGTTTCTCTCATTGACCTTTGGCTTTCATTTGTCTATGGACCTGCTTTCTTTCCCTCGAGATTTGGTGGTGTTTCCAATACTGGAACACCTTGTATTTGTGAGTTGATCATTACTAGCCCTCCTGGTCAGTCTTGTCAAGCCTTGTCTTGATGTTTCCTATGGGTAACTGTTATGGAGTTAAGGGCAATCCAGACACTTTAAACACTCTGTGGTTCCTCATCATTGAGTCATTGAATATCTCCAGTTTGGCTGTGAGGCAGTGACTGGGTAGCTCTTTCTTTAGAGACTGTGAATCCATCGAGATTGATTTAACTGAGGCACTGTTTCTGAAGTTGCTGCTTGTTATTGGGCTGGACTAATGGAAATAATAGACCGGATTAGGAGATGGTCGAGCAGTTGGTCAGCTCCTGTCATTAGCACAGATGGTGTGTTTACCCTGGTGCTGCCTCAATCTGATGACCCGGTGAAGTTGGTACCAATGTCTAGGCGAGGCTGTTGCTGAGGTCTTGTGTTTGTCCCTCTGACAAAATCAGGTATTAGATATGACCAGACTTTGCTCTACGCATTTCATCAGGAGGAGGACTCCATTGTGTTTGCCTTCTCTTTGTCTTCCTCATCAATCATACCTTCCCAGTGGTTTATGTCTCTCCCAGTTCTGCTGTTAAAATCTCTGGCGAATTAGCTCATACTCCTTTGAGACACAGGACAGTGGCTGATTAAAGTTTGAATTGAAATCTTTATCACCTCATCCATTGCTTCTAGGCTTGGATGTATGCATGACAACTGTGGTGGACTATTTCTGAGTTAGGGTGAGCTGAAGGGTCCTGAGGTATTTGTTTATCTTATAGGCTGTGACGGGTGGAAGGGGCTCACTGAAATAGTCAGCTTGTTTTTTTTTTATGGTGAGACCAATCCTACGGTATTTTCCTTAGATTTACTCTTTTGGTAAAATGTGTAACTGCTACCTTGTTCTTTGAGCTGAACATTTTCCTGTCCACTGTGTCTCACTCAGGAGGTGCCAGTGACATGATGTCAGAGATTCTGACCTATGATAGCAGTGTGAGGCTCAAGTTGTCATGAAGATTCTGATGTTCTACTTCCGAAACCTCATTTAGAGAGGGTGGGAGATGCCTATGCATGGGGTCTTTTAGCACAAGATGTTCATATCATATTATCTTGCAGAACAAGGTCTTTGTCCAGATGCAGGGATAGCTGGGGTTGAGCTATACGAACAGGCACTAATGCTCAAGGGTTGTAGCTCCAGCCTGCCCCCCCTCCCACCTTCTTTAGAGAGGTCTCCTTGATGCAACAAAGGCGCTATATAGGCTTCAAAATGGCTGGTTGGGTCCTACCCCTATGCTAATGACATTTTTTTGTTTTTACTATCATGTTTCAAGCTCTGCACTCCCTCGCCTATCCTGGGTTGTGTCTGACTCTCTCCTCACTGCTCCTGACTCTGAAACTACTCTTCAGGTCAATCGCAAGTTTCCTCTCTCCCATCTTGCTGCTTCGCTGATTATAGGTTCCCTCTCTCGAGGAGGAGCAAGAACAGGAGGGAGTGAACCTGTGCTCAGAGGACCAGACCAGCTAGCACAGGAGAGAACAAATCTGTGGTTGGAAGAGCAGCTTCTCATAGATTCTGCCTTTACCAGGTTTACACTTCCACCAATCAAACTCTACGTTGTTTTCCCGCTCCCGCTGAAATACTCCTGATTGTTTAGTCATAATGTTAGCTTATGTGTTTGAAATGTCCTTCGAATTCTTCGCCACCACCTTTGCTACATTTTTGCAGGCCATTTTTAAGGTTCCATGGGTGAATTTGCTTGCAGACGCCTTATATTTTGAACTTTGTTTGAGGGACTCCCAAAGGTGATAAATGATAGGTTAGATACAGAGTGAAGCTTTCTCTACACTGTCTCCTTCAAACATTCCCAAAATGCTCCCAGGACAGGCAAAGCAAAGGTTAGATACAAAGTGAAGCTCCCACTAGACTCTTCAACAAACATTCCAGGGCAGTATAGTACAGGTTTAGGTACAATGTAAAACTCTGTCCCCATCAATCACACCCAGGACTGGTACAGAATGGGGTTAGATACACTATCCCCCATACACATTGTTCATCAAGGTCTAGTGTATAACCTGTTGGTATTTTGTAACCTCTCTGTTTAACCAGACTCTGGCACATTTCATACTGGCGAAGCATCTGAACAGCCGCAATTGGCAAGAGAAGGTGCTAGCATGCAACGTCTTCTCCTGTCTGCGTGGTTCACTTAACAAGGTAGGCCTGAGTTCATTGTGTCGCGTATACTGGCCTTCTGTTGGGACATGCTTCAGTTATACAGGGGATTGTTGAGATGACATCTAGAATGCTGCATACAGTACTGTTCACTGTATCTACAGAAGAATATTAATGTGTTAGAAGCAGTTCAGAGAAAGTTTACTGGATTAATACCTGGAATGAGCGGATTGCATCATGAGGAAAGTTTAGACGGTAACATATAAGAGACTGAGGGGACTTGACCAGGTGGATGTGGAAAGAATGTTTCCTTTGCTGGATGTGGAAAGGAGAATCTAGAACTGGCATCGTAGTTTAAAAATGAGACGTCACCCATTTAAAACATTTTCTCTTAGTGATTTGTCTTTAGAATTTCCTTCTTCAAAAGGCAGTGGATGCAGAATTTCTAAGTATTTTTAATGTAGAGGTAGATAGATTCTTGATGACCAAGGGGATGAAATATCCAAGGATGTACAGGAATGTCGAGTTGAAGTTAAAATCAGAACAGTCGTGATCTTATTGAATGTCAAAACAAGCTCCAAGGGCTGAGTGGCCTACTCTTATTCCTTGTTCGGATGTGGAATAAAATGCTCTGTCACCTTTTTGATGACCCAGGATTTAACGCGCAAGATTGTGCACTTGATGTGGAATGACTGGAACAGCAATGTCCGACAGGCAGCAACACACTCATTGGGAGCCTTGGGACTGGGGAAGGAAGCCCATGATAAGCTCAGGTAAGACAGAATAATGGAGAAGCCTGTAAATGGGAAGCAGTTCCTTGACTGTTTCAATGGGTAAAGGTCCGAGCTACATAGCCTGTCCAAAATGCTGTGACTTTGACCTATGTCTCCTGTAGCTCCACTCCTCAGTGAGTCTTGAGTCTCCACCAGCACCCAAATGTCTGAACTGATATGTCACAAGCTTCGACCTACTGTAGATTCCATTTTTTGTTGGTGGCACAAGTTGTGTTAATCATTGATTTTACATTGCACACAATTTGGAGGAACTCATGTTGCCCGATACTCGCGTAACCCCAGAAAACGTAACCATGTCTGTCCTTGGAATTGGATGGTATTGTTTGACTTCTCCTTTGAATTGCTACCTTCCAGAGGGCAGAATTCAGGTAGTAAACAAAGTAAGATTTGTTTTTAAACTGCACCAGAATTCTCCTTTAAAAAGACCACTGGATCTTTAAGACTTACCAGATTGCCTCTGCTACATTTAGAGGATGTCTAAGGGGTGTTGCTAACCTCTCCATCCTTTCCACTATTTCTACATAAAACCGCATCCCAGCTACTTTCTATTAACTTATCAGTGAAGGGAGGAGCTGCTGTAAACTGTCCCTGAGGCAGATACCTCACTGAGCAGGTCAGATTAAATGCTGTTGCTTACATTATCTAACATGTTTCCTGACTTCAGGACATGGTGAAGATGTTAATAAGTGATTTAGTTCTTTTGAAGTATGGTTGTTGCTGTAATATAGCACACAGTGAGTTATAACAAACAGTGAATTGTAAATGATCAGATAATATCTTTCTCATGAAGTTGGTTGAGGGCTAAATATTGGTTAGATCTCTGTCGAGAATGGCCCTGCTTTTATTTCTGAAATAGGGCCATGGATCCTTCGTATATACCCAAGAGGCCAGGCAGATTTAACACCTCATTTGATAAACAGCATCTTTCAAGGTGCAGTGCTCCCTCAGCGTTGCAATGAGTGCATACGACCGAGCCCAGTCACTGAATTGGACTTGAAGCAATGTGCTTCTGATTTCAGAGTCAGTTGTTTGCAAGTTGAGTCTGGACTTTCACTGCTGCAAAGATGCCATCTGTGGCTGTTACTTACTTCCACATCCCTGTGTCAAAAGGTTGTGACTTAAGCCCAATTCTAGATACTTAAGTGTGCAGTACAGCCTGATGTTTCAGTGCCAGTTTGAATGACATTCCATCTACTACTTCAACAATACTTCCTTCGCTGATGCACATTTAGAACATAGAACAGTACAGCACAGACCAGGCCCTTCAGCCCACGATGTTGTGCCGACCATTGATCCTCATGTATGCACCCTCAAATTTCTGTGACCATATGCATGTCCAGCAGTCTCTTAAATGTCCCCAATGACCTTGCTTCCACAACTGCTGCTGGCAACGCATTCCATGCTCTCTCAACTCTCTGTGTAAAGAACCCGCCTCTGACATCCCCTCTATACTTTCCTCCAACCAGCTTAAAACTATGACCCCTCGTGTTAGCCATTTCTGCCCTGGGAAATAGTCTCTGGCTATCAATTCTATCTATGCCTCTCATTATCTTGTATACCTCAATTAGGTCCCCTCTCCTCCTCCTCTTCTCCAATGAAAAAAGTCCGAGCTCAGTCAACCTCTCTTCATAAGATAAGCCCTCCAGTCCAGGCAGCATCCTGGTAAACCTCCTCTGAACCCACTCCAAAGCATCCACATCTTTCCTATAATAGGGCGACCAGAACTGGACGCAGTATTCCAAGTGCGGTCTAACCAAAGTTTTATAGAGCTGCAACAAGATCTCACGACTCTTAAACTGAATCCCCCTGCTAATGAAAGCCAAAACACCGTATGCTTTCTTAACAACCCTGTCCACTTGGGTGGCCATTTTAAGGGATCTATGTATCTGCACACCAAGATCCCTCTGTTCCTCCACACTGCCAAGAATCCTATCCTTAATCCTGTACTCAGCTTTCAAATTCGACCTTCCAAAATGCATCACCTTGCATTTATCCAGGTTGAACTCCATCTGCCACCTCTCAGCCCGTCTCTGCATCCTGTCAATGTCCCGCTGCAGCCTACAACAGCCCTATATACTGTCAACGACACCTCCAACCTTCGTGTCGTCTGCAAACTTGCTGACCCATCCTTCAATCCCCTCATCTAAGTCATTAATAAAAATTACAAACAGTAGAGGCCCAAGGACAGAGCCCTGTGGAACACCACTGACCACTGACTTCCAGGCAGAATATTTTCCTTCTACTACCACTCGCTGTCTTCTGTTGGCCAGCCAATTCTGTATCCAAGCAGCTAAGTTCCCCTGTATCCCATTCCTCCTGACCTTCTGAATGAGCCTACCATGGGGAACCTTATCAAATGCCTTGCTGAAGTCCATATACACCACATCCACAGCTCGACCCTCATCAACTTTTCTAGTCACATCCTCAAAGAACTCGATAAGGTTTGTGAGGCATGACCTGCCCCTCACAAAGCCATGTTGACTGCATTTAATCAAGCCATGCTCTTCCAGATGGACATAAATCCCATCCCTCAGAATCCTTTCTAACACATTGCAGACAACAGATGTGAGACTTACTGATCTGTAATTGCCGGGGATTTCCCTATTTCCTTTCTTGAAGAGAGGAATTACATTTGCCTCTCTCCAGTCCTCAGGTACGACTCCAGTGGAGAGCGAGGATGCAAAGATCTTTGCAAGTGGCGAAGCAATTGCATTTCTCGTTTCCCAAAGCAGCCGAGGACAAATCTGGTCTGAGCCTGGCGACTTGTCAATCTTAATGTTTGACAGAATTTTCAGCACATCAGCTTCCTCTGTCTCTGTCCATTCCAGCATGCACACCTGCTCTTCAAAGGTTTCATTCACTACAAAGTTTGTTTCTTTCGTAAAGACAGAAGCAAAAAACTCATTTAGGGCTTCCCCTACCTCCTCAGACTCCACACACAATCCATATGATACAGTGCAATAACTCACTAAAGGTTTCTTTAACAATACTTTCCAAACCTGTGACTACTAACAAAAGGATGATCTTATTGAAATGAAGGCTGAGTCACTGAACCTATTCCAGAATGGGTTAGATAGATTGCTTTGGAGCTAAAAAGTATTAGGGCAGTTCTGAAGATCAAGTGGGTTTATGTTGTGTACACTTTAGCTGCACAAGATTAAGTTACTTTTTGACAGAGTGAGATGGCTATTTTGAGACAGAATGGCACCAGAAGTTTTTGAATCAACAGATTACCTCATGATAGCCTTTGGATTGGTGCAGCCGTAGTCTGTTACAGATCTGTGCTGTGCATTCACAGATATATATAAGCTCGCAAATAAGAAGCATTCCTCACCATTTCTCTCGGTGAATGAAGGGGCAAAAGTTGAAAACTTTGAAAAGAAAGAATTCAAATTCAAGAAAAGACCTAGGCCCACCCAATCAGGTACTGAATTGAAGTACAACCATCGGTCTATAGGCAATATTGCATCACCATTGCTTTAAAAAAACTCAAAAGATCTGAGAAACAACAAATTCATCCTTGTTGTCTGGACCCAAATACAGAATTTGTTTTCACCTGGGGAGCATGTACGTGGGAACACCAGCACATGAAGGTTCCCCAAAAGCTATTCACCATCCTGACTTGGGAATATATTCATTCACTGTCACTGGATCAAAATCCTGGAAATCCCATCTTTACACCAAGGTGTCCTGTAGTTCAAGATTATAGTTCACCACCATCTTCTCTCTGGCAAATAGGGTTAGGCTTGGATAAAAGCTAGGGATATGTTACAGTCAGGAAGAGTGCATCAGTGATCGAGAATCACTGTTTCACAAGCCATCCCAAATATGTAATTTGCCCGACTGACTGCCTATCAGGACAATGTAACTCACACCAGGTTTCACCATTAACAGGAAAGTAACTATTATATATAAGCTTATTCCTAACAAATGGCAAATAAAAATTTATTATTAATCTATGACTGTGTAACTTAAGCTTTACACATTTAAAACTTCAAATACATTAATTCACAAATAAAACAAACAGACAGAAAGTTTGGCAGATATTGTGGGTAGTAAATGTAGACAGGTGAAAACAAATTCTGTACTTGGGTCCAGACAACAAGGATGAATTTGTTGTTTCTCAGATCTTTTGAGTTTTTTTAAAGTAATGGTGATGCAATATTGCCTGTAGAACGATGGTTGTACTTCAATTCAGTAGCTGATTGGGTGGGCCTAGGTCTTTTCTTGAATTTGAATTCTTTCTCTTCAAAGTTTTCAACTTTTGCCCCTTTATTCAACGAGAGAAATGGTGAGGAATGCGTCTTATTTGCGAGCTTATATATATCTGTGAATGCACAGCACAGATCTGTAACAGACTACAGCTGCACCAATCCAAAGGCTATCATGAGGTAATCTGTTGATTCAAAAACTTCTGGTGCCATTCTGTCCCAAAGTAGCCATCTCACTCTGTCAAAAAGTAACTTAATCTTGTGCAGCTAAAGTGTACACAATATAAACCCACTTGATCTTTAGAACTGCCCTAATACTTTTTAGCTCCAAAGCAATCTATCTAACCCATTCTGGAATAGGTTCAATGACTCAGCCTTCATTTCAATAAGATCATCCTTTTGTTCTTGTACATCTCCATAGGTGTAGGACCAACCTATTTGGCTAGTCTTCAGAGATAAGCCTTTAATCCCAGGAACGAGTCACGTGAACCATCTTTGAACTGCTTCTAGCATAGCTGTAACCTTTTCCAAATAAAAGAAACAAATGTACACTGTATACTAGATGTGGTCTCACCAAGGCTTCAGGCTGCAGTGATAAAACGTCTCTAGTTTTGTGTTCCATCCTTGAATTAAGCACCAACATTTCCCTTTTCCTTTCTAATCACTTGCTGTAACATACTAACTTTGTGATGTATTTGTACTCTGCAATTCCATTATTCCTTTAAACCGACTTGCACCGTCTCCATATTTTTCTTGCTAAAATGTATTATCTTACAATTATCAGTGTTGGATTTTATTTGCCAGTTGTTTGCATATTTTGTAGGTTTATTAATGTTCTCTTGTGTTCTATAGCATGTCGTACAGCATGGAAACAGACTCTTTGGCCTGACTCATGCACACCGAGTAGGCATCCCAATCTGACCTAGTCCTATTGCCAGCATTTGGTCCATGTCTGTCTAAATCCTTTCTGTTCATATACCCATCCAGATGCCTTTTAAATGTTGTAATTGTATCTGCCTCCACCACCTTGTTCCATACATGCACCACTCTCTGCTTGATTACGTTTTGTGGTAGTCCTTCTCAATATTAACTATCCCCCAATTTAGTGACATCCACAAATTCTAAAATTCCAAAGTCTCAATTATTTCTGTATAATGTGAACAGCAGTAAATCCAGTAGGGACCCATATGAAACATATTTCCCACCTTCACCCCCTCTAACTAACCATTCTTTACTTTCTGTCTTGAACACCACTCGAATGTAGAAGAGAATTTCCACTGGAGAAGTGAATTTCAGAGGAGAAATTCCTCCTCATCTCCACCTGAAAGGTAGACCTTATTTTGAAATTGCTCCCTGTTGTTCTATACTTCCTTGTAAGGGGAAACATCCTCTCAAAACTACTGTGTTAAGCCTGTTACGGATCTTTTATATTCCACCAGGATCATTAACTATGGAGCACCCTATTGAAGGCCTTTTGAAAATCCAGATAAATTACATCCACTGCATCGTCTAATCTCTATGAATTTTCTAAGGAGGAAACAATAACTTGGTCAAGCAGAATGTTTTCTTTGAAATCCATGATTGCTCTTCATTGTTCCTCATTTGTAGATGTTCTTCTATTGTCCTCTTTAGCTAGTCAAAGGCAGGGAGATTTCCATCAGCTCTGGGGAATGATACCAGTGGCGCCCCTCAGGCATCTGTTTTATTTATCTGTTTTGTGTCATATTTTTATCTGAGTTTGGAGCTAGTGTTGATAAATGCAATGGCTAGAGATGTAGGTAACACAAAGCTTTTGAAAGTAGGAGCCTCTTAAATATGAACAAAATTGGCTAGTAGGTGATTTAAGCACTCTTAGGAATGAATAGGCACAACATTTTAATGGTCAATCTATGCTGACAATGGAAACGGTTACTATTAATTCAATTAATTGTAAATTAGACCACTTTCAGAAAGTTATATCAGAAAGTTATCAGTAATAGGAAACATGACATTGAAAGAGACCTTCTAATCTTTGCTTCTCAAAGGTATCTCCCTCTGGGGTTTTCTTAGCTCATGTCTGGGTTCATTCTAATCTCTGAGAGACATTGATGACAACGGATAATCAATAACCATGTTGTCATTGCATCACGCACCTATCAGCTTGATAGAGGGAAGATTTGATCCGTATTGCTCTGTTTTAATCTTGCAGTTCCTATCTTATTATCATGCAGTTTGATTTTGACAAATATGAGCTGATTGTATTGTTTTGCTAAACAATAGAACATTTTTAAAGGTATAGTATGAAAGATATGGACCTGTCAGTGTATGAGGGGTGAAAGAGTGGACCGTGGGTGTGCAAGGGGTATTTTTACTGTATTAAATTATTTTGCAGGGAGAGATTGGAGAAGGGGGATTGCAGGAGCCGAATCGAGGCCTTGTCTTGTATTGGTCAGCTCGGAGTGATGACTGGAAAACTGATGCCAGGCTTCCTTTCCTGTTTCACTGATGATTCTGTGGGTGTGAGGCGAGAGGCGTGCCTGACAGCTGGTTTTCTGAAGATAGAAGATGACCAGGTAGGAACAGTACTCAGTTACTCTACAATCTGCCTTCATAAAATAAGTATCTTTAACAGTGATCGGAGCAGGATTCCCAGTTGATTATGCTGCCTGCCCAGTCATCAAGACACACATTTGAAACAGAAAGCAGGTCTGACTGTGCATAGTTAGACATGGAACAGTTCGAAAACACAAATCGCCGGAGAAACTCAGCTGGTTTGGCAGCTGCTGACTGAGCCATGGTCACTCAGCACCCGACCAGTTGAAATCCCCAAGAACTCCCAAAAGCAGACCCACATGGGTAACTGCTAGAGACTATAGCTCACATCAACAATGACAAACAACCAGGCAGCTATTGCTTTGCCCACTGGCAGAAGGAATACTCAACAGATCCACGTTTCACAATCAGTGACAGCAAAGGCCTTTGATTCCCAGATGACCCGTAGAAACGTTACCCATTTAAATTTGGCCAGCTGCACAAAGAGGGGCTGGTCAGAGGTATCTCAGGTGGCTACAAGAAAGAATCCGTGATACTTAGATCCCAGGAGGATAAAGATTACTGACAGAGTTTAATGCCACACACACTGACCTGTTTTTCACTGGAGTTCATATCCCACCCCATAGCCAAGACTCCAACCCTCAAAAGCCTACTTAAACCTCTTTGCCAAGATCCACAAACAAGGCTGCCCCTGGTAGAACCAATATTTCAGACCATTCCTGAGCGCTGAACTGATTTCTTCCCATTTTGATTCTATCTTTTTCTCCTTTTGTCCCGTCTGTTCCCACGCAAAACTCTTACAATGCTGTCTGCCTCTTTTAATAGTTTCCCGTTTCCAGGCCTTAACCAACTCCTCTTCATTATGGATATCCAGTCTCCTTACACTTCCATCAGGGTGGTCTCTAAGCCACTGCTTTTTGTCATTTATATAAATGATTTGGTGTGAACATGGGAGGTTGGTTAGTAAGTTTGCAAATTGGATACGTAGTGGACGGCGAAGGAGGTTACCTCAGGGTACAACAGGATCTAATCAATGGGTCAATGGACTGAGGAATGGTAGATGGAGTTTAATTTGGATAAATGTGAGGTGCTACATTTTGGAAAGGCAAACCAGGGCAGGATTCATACATTTAAGTGTAAGGTCCTGGGGAGTGTTGCTAAACAAAGAGACCTTGGAATGCAGGTTCATAGTTCCATGAAAGTGGAGTCACAGGTAGACAGGACAGTGAAGACGGCGTTTGGTATGCTTTCCTTTATCGGTCAGAACATTGAGTATAGGAGTTGGGAGGCCATGTTGCGGCTGTAAGGACATTGGATCGGCCGCTTTTGGAGTATTGCGAGGAAGTTGCCAGGATTGGAGGGTTTGAGCTACAGGGAGAGGCTGAGGCTATTTTCCCTGGAGTCTCGGAAGCAGACGTTTATAAAATCATGAAGGGACATGGATGTGGTAAATAGGCAAGGTCTTCTATCTGGGGTGGAGGAGCCCTAAACTGAAGGGCATAGGTTTAAGTTGAGAGGGAAAAGATTTAAAAGGGACCAAAGGGTCAACTTTTTCACACAGAGGGTGATGTGTGTGTGGAATGAGCTGCCAGAGGAAGTGGTGGAGGCTGGTACAATTAGAACAGTTGAAAGGAATCTAGATGGATATATGAATAGGAAGGGTTTAGAGGGATATGGGCCAAATGCTGACAAAGAAGACTAAATTTACATCGGATATCTGGTCAGCATGGATGAGTTGGACGAGGGCATCTGTTTCCTTGCCTGTTTATCTCTATGCCTCTATGACTGTCCACTTCTTCCACAAATGGAGGCCCATTCTACCACCCCCCCCCCTCCTTGTTCACATATTGAACAATCTCTCCTTCAATTCCAGTCGCTTCCTTCAAACAGAAGGGAATTGCTACATGGTCCTTGTTATGCTGTGTTTCTGAAATATGTGGGGCATGCATTTTGTCAGTCTTACCTAGTTCAATTTCCAGTACATTGGCAATGTCATTGGTGCAATGTCCATGAACTAGAAAGCTCCTTTAAAATTGTCTCCTATTTCTGCCCTCTCACTTTCACTCAGTCCTTCTCTCATTTCATCACTTGTCTCATTACCCCTTCCTTTGGTCCTCCAACATCAAGCCTTTCCCTATTTAATTTCTCCCATCTTCCTCCCTATCACAGATCTTCTTTCCTTTTGCTCCTTCACACACTCGAGCCTTTAACTTCAAATTTGGTATAGTTCTAACTTTTCCTAGTTCTGATGTTTTCCCTGGCCTAGAACCAAAACACATGGCCCCCAAATGAAAGAGAGGCTGTTTAAGACTGAAGGAATTACTTCACCCAGAGGCTGGTGAATCTTTTGAATCCTGTACTCTGGAAGGCTGTGTCAGTGATTAATTATGTTCAAGACAGAGATTTGATAGGTTTCTGCCTGTTAGAGATTTCAAAAGGTATGGAGATTGTGTGGAAATGTATGATTGAGGTAGGAGATCAGCCATCATCTAATTGAGCAGTGGAGCAGGCTCGAGAGCCAAATGGCCTACTCCCATTAGCTATTTCCTAAGTTTTTCAATGATTGAATTATTAACTTCGTGCAACACAGATGAATCTGACCTGCCAGATGTTCTGGTATTTATTGTGGCAGGGTTCAATTTCGCTCGTGATCCAGTTGCAACAACGGCACTCATGCATTCTCTATACAAAGGCAGCTTCGTGCAATAGGGAGAAAATGACACAAATCCAGTGAAATTTCAGTTATAGATTCATAGAGTCATAGAGTCGTACAGCATAAAAACGGACCCTTTGGTCCAACTAGTCCATGCCGACCATATTCCCAAACTAAACCAGTCCCATTTGTCCGTGTTTGGCCCATATCCCTCCAAACATTTCCTATTCATGTTCTTGTCCAAATACCCAGTGTAAACTGGGGGGAAAGAACCCTGGAATTCTCACCATTCCAGCGAGAAACACCACAACTCACTTCATTGCTTGGTGCTGTCTGACTGCCTTAACATGAGCCACTAAAAGGTTAGTGCAGATATCACCGTCAGCTGCCTCCAAAATTCCCAAAGCCAGTGATGTGCACCAAAAACAAACGGAGAGTGAATGGGGGACTTAAGGGCCTTTCTCAGCTAAAAGCTAAATTGGAACATTACGTTAAAATGACACAAATCCAGTGAAATTTCAGTTATAGATTCATAGAGTCATAGAGTCGTACAGCATAAAAACGGACCCTTTGGTCCAACTAGTCCATGCCGACCATATTCCCAAACTAAACCAGTCCCATTTGTCCGTGTTTGGCCCATATCCCTCCAAACATTTCCTATTCATGTTCTTGTCCAAATACCTTTTAAATTTTGTAACTGTAATCCAGTATACACACAAATCACTCTCTGTGTAAAAATAATTTGCCCCTCATTTTTTTTAAAAACCTTTCTCCATTCACCTGAAAAGTATGCCTCCTAGTCTTGAAATCCCACCAGTGTAACAACCTCCAGTAACCACCTTCTGCCACTAAGTGGAGCTGAAGACTTCAGCACAAGTGCAGAACAACATCCAGTTCATGCAGAGACACCAGGTGACTGTAAAAGTACAAACAAAGGAGTTTCTGCAGGAGCCCTGGAGTGCATGTGGTTGTGAAGAGGGACTGAGAACAAGGGCAAGAATGGAGGAGGAGCGGCTGGGGAGACAGAGAAGTTCGTGGGGAAAATAAGGTCTTGAAAGTAGGTAGGCCTCAGAACAGGCTGACAACATTAAACTGAAACTCACCACGTTAAACAGATACACTGTCACGATTTCAATAGCGACTTTAACGTGAAACAGCAGTAAATGAGTCCACTTTAAACAGGGATCTGATGTGTAAGTTTTTCCTGTGGATCAGCTAGAAATCGCCAGTGACATCACCCAGTTCTTTTGTAGCAGTAGTGTTTAAAAAGAAGCTTTTAGAACTCATTCATTGGAGCCATATAATGGTCAGAGGCTGCACTACTTTGCTACAGTGGACATAATAGTGGCCACTTAGAATGGGAACTGATGACAGGATAGTCATCAGAAAAACAGACCACATGAGTTTGTATGGAGAAGCAAATCCATGCCCTGTGAAATTTGTACTATATGAGTATCTTTAAAGTTGAATGTCTTGGTTTGCTGACTCAAAGTCCAGTTTTAACTGAAATAAAGAACTGTGGATGCTGGAGTCATAGAGTCATAGAATCATACAACATGGAAACAGACCCTTCGGTCCAACCACGCCATGCCGAATATAATCCCAAACTAAATTAGTCCCACCTGCCTGTTCCTAATCCATATCCCTCTAAACCTGTTCTATTCATAAGTCCATCCAAATGTCTTTTAAATGTTGTAATTGTACCCACATCCACTACTTCCTCAGAAAGTTCATTCCACACACGTACCACCCTCTTAAAAAATTTGCCCCTCATGCTGGTTTTAAATCTCTGTCCTCTCACCTTAAAAATGTGTCTCTTGGTCTTGAAATTCCCCAACCTAGGGAAAAGCCAATACCATCAACTCTATCTATACCTCTCATTATTTTATAAACTTCTATCAGGTCACCTGTCAACCTCCTACGCTCCAGTGAGATCTGAAGCACTCACATAGCAATTGCTGGAGAAAACCAGCAGGCCTGGCATAATCTGTTTTCAGCCTACACTCCTCCTCATAACCCATGGCCCTCGATAGCCCCTGTGTGACTAGTGTAACTCGTCCAGTCCACGCTCCACTTTCCTTTGCCCTTGCACCCTTCGTACCAGCTCCCACAGTATCCACCGTGGGCAGACCTCAGGTTCTGTGTTGAGATTGAATATAGCGCTTATGTGTACATTGATAAATTCAGAATTTTAGAGAAAAACACTCTCATTGATAAATATTATTCACTACATATAATTTCCTTCAAATATTTAAACCCCAATTAAAAAAGACTTAATAAACAGTTAGAACTGTCATCTAAACTGCAAACTGACAAGTACTACACCTTGATATATTATGTGAAATCAGTCAGCAGCAAAGATTCTATAATATCAGTCCTCAGACTTGTATCAATATAGAATAAATGGTACACATTTACACTGCAGACATTTCCTACAAATATTTAAAGAGCAGGTGATTTAAATGCCTTGACAGCTTGCTTGACAGTCCCAGTGAGCTTGTTAATGTCAGTGATTTTATTTATAATTAATGCACAATCATGTGTCCTTTGCTGTTGGTAAAGGTACACCTTAGCACTCCCAAAGGGCTGCTTGACACTTTCATAAAGGTGCCCCTGTCCACAATCAAATGGGTACCACACCTCTCCAAAAGGGTACTGTTCCTCTCCAAAGAACTGCAGTTAGTTTAGACCACCTTTTACTAAGTCTAAAATGCATGAGACGCAATTTGGACATCCCACAAATGAAAATAAGGATTGCCCTTAATATGTGCAGCTTCCCCTGTGCACCTACAAATCAGAACTGCAAGCTGCAGGGTGACAATGACAAGGGCCAAACTTTCAGATTCATGCCTCCGGTACCATTTTCGCTGAGACGTTCAGCTTCTCCATCTGTACGAAGACTCAGCCCAATGAGGAAGTGGTCCTGTCTCTCCTCTGGCAATTTTTTCAGTGAAATAGGCAGATGCATGATGGATCAAATTTAATGCTGAGTAATGTGAACTGACATATTTTGAAAGGAAAAGAAAGAGGAAAGCAATGTTAGTAGAATGACAAGATACAATTTTAAAGAGGAATGTAAGAACAGCAATCTGGGATGTAGGTACAAAAATCAGTGAAGGCGGCAGAACGCATTGAGAAGATTGCTTAAAAAAAACAAAATCATATTGCATCCTTGGGTTCACGCATAGAGAAATAGAATCCAAAATGAAAGATGTTGTGCTTAATACTGGTTCAGCCTCAACAGGAACGTTGTTTTCAATTGTGGGCACCACACTTTAAGAAGGATATCTAGACCTTGGAGTGGGTGCAGAGAAATTTTACTAGAATTGTACCGGCAATGAGGGCATCAATCATATCAAGAGATTGATGAGGTTGGAGTGGTTCAGCTTAGAACAGAGCAGGTTAAGGAGGGACCTCGTTAAGGTATTCAAAATTATATAAAGTATTGATGGCACAGATGACGAGAAGCTGTTTCCACTGACAGAAAGATCAGACTTAAGAGACTGTGCTAAAAATCCAGAGGAGGTAAGGTGGGGAATTTGTTATTTTTACACAATCTTGAATGTACTGCGTAAAAGGATGAGTGAAGAAACTTTAGCAATAACTTTGAAAAGGAAGTTGGATGTGTAGCTGAAATTGGGGGAAAAAATACTTACCTGACTATGGGGGAGGAGTTGGAGTGTGGGACGTATGTGGTAGTGCTGTAGAGCTAATGGAGATCTCTTTCATAGAGCCAGTATTGGAATGACAGGCTGCATGGCCTCCTTCTGTGCGGCTTAATCCTTTGCAAATAATTTTCCAGTGTTGCTTGTAGATTTTGCCACCACAGGAGTCATGTTCACCTTGGGCCATGTGGAGTGCTGAATGAGTCACTTATTGTCAGGCTGAATATTCAGTAATAAATCAGCCTAGTGTCTGTTTATATTTAGCGCTGATATTGAATAATTAAAGGACCAGAATGTAGCTTCAAACACACAGCAGAGAGCATCCAATCTCTCCTATCAATTCCACACCTGCACCTTATTTGTGTCTTGAGATGAGCTTGCATTCCTTACGCTTTTTGTAAGCAAGCAGCTCATCACCTTCTCAAAGGGGAATTAGGGACGAATAATTAATACTGGCCTAGCCAATAACACCGATATTCAGTGAGTGAATATAAGCATGAAGTTAATTTGTTGCTTGGTCCCGAATTGAGTTAAATTATCAAAAGACTCTTCTACCTGTGCTAACTGACCTGATCTCTCATGGGGTTGGTGACAGGTATACTGTATTAGTCAACTGTTGTGTCCTGGACTGAGCATGAGTAAAAAACCTGTAATCAGATCCTGATTACTTTCAGATGGTAGGGATCAGTAACGAAGACTCATTCTGATGTCTGGGCTCTGACTGTCGTCTGGTGATTCCAGTCAGAACATCGAAGGGAGTGTTCCTTTGTTATAAAGCAGAGGTTAACCCCCCTCTGATAACTGAAACCAAAACACCCAGAGAGGCATGCTTTGCCCTATAATCTGTTAAAATGAGTGCGAGAAGGGGTGTAATCTGTTTTTTTCAGCAGCTTCTAGTGGTTAAGTAAAATAAACCCCGACACTCACTTTACAATCAACAAGTAACAATTTATTTATCTTTCTCTAACAGTCAACAAATCATCTAAATAATTAACAAACCGAATAAACCCCTTCTAACTACTAACTGTTCCTGAATAAAACAAGATTCTAGTGATATGCTGTTCCAAAAAATACAAATCCCACTTATATAAAACAAAAATAAAAAATAGAATTTAGTCTCTCGAAATTACAGCCAGGTTATGTGTCCTCTGGAATGTTCTTTCAGGAATAATAACAAGTTGTGCCACAAGTACCTTTGATTTAGCTGGTGCTTTCTCTGAAACTTAGGGAAGACTTAGAGCTAGTAATTCTCTGTTAAGAGCTGTTATCTCTTGCAGATGGCAGTCTCCTGTCTTTGCCTAACTGTCCCTTCTTTTATCCACTTGATGACATATCAGTATTCCTGATAATAGGATTGGTCCTATGTTGTCAAAACCATCATATTTAAATTTAATTGGTTTTTGGTATCTAAGTGCTTGGTTCAAATTAATTGCCTAAATTCAAAGCTTGTCTTGATTAAAAATAAAACTGCTGCTTGGCCTGCTGACTGTACAGCTTTTTGATATAAATGTTTCAATTCAGGTATTCTCTGTGCACCTGCAAATCCATAAGCTGCTGCCCACCGACATCCTTATTGAATCTCTAAGCATAGAAAAAGCACATTATCTTTTAAAGGGACCACACACTGCTCCCCCCCCCCCCCCCCCCCCCCCCCCGCCCTAGCATTTTGGAAACACCAACATTTTATAAACACCAAGTTCTAACATTCTGCCTTCCAATCCACAAATACTGTACCCAACTTTGCAACACCTTCCGTTTGGGCGAGTTTGTCAATGTCCGCTGTTTTGCATTAAGAGCCAGCTCCTTGAGTTAGGGGCAGAGAAAACCTCAAGTACATTGAGCAACTCTTTGTATCATCTACAGGTCCTTCAACATCTGGTGCGACTGATGCAGTCTGATCACATCTGGAAAATCAAGGCATATGCAATCAAGGGTTGGTGTCTCTGCTTCGCCTTTACTTATTGGTAATTACATGTGCCAAGTTAGTTTTATTGTTCAATTCAGTACTTGGTTCCCAAGTCTGTCAAATGGAATATCTGTTTGCAGATCCTGCAATGGGTTTGTAATTCCCAGGGGTGACCTTCTAATTAGTTTACAAATCCAGTCAACTTGGTTTGCCATTTTTACATGTTATTCCCTGATAAACTGATGTGGCTTTCTGTAGGAGTGCAGAGCTGACTATATTTGATGGGTGTAATGTTACTGTATTGAGACCAAGACTCTGATATTCTCTTGTTTTCTTTTCCATGCTGATTCACCAAACCTAAACTCTGTTGGAGAAGCTTTAGGAGCCATTGGTCATGTGACTGAGCAGCTGAAGGATTTGCTTCTCTGGGCACTCCATTACGAGCAAGAGCCTGGCATCCGAATGGAAGCCTGTAACAGTATTGTGTCCCTGAACCTGAACGATGCTAATGTGCAGAATATTTTAAGAGAGCAGCTTCTGGTCGAGTCTGACCCACTTGTCCGCGAGTAAGTTAATGCACTGCGGCTGTTGGTGCAGTTAGATAATCGCAGTTAGATATGCACATAATCCTCCACCTAGTGGACAAGATAAAGCTTGGTTTCTTTACAGCTACGAGAGCCTGGGTTCTTTGTATGACAAGTTGTTCTCGAGCCTTTGTAATGCGTGCGCAGCTGACACTGAGTAGTCACGTATCCTGTGTTTGCTTCATATGAGATTGTTACAGTCAGGAGGAGGACAGAAACTTCTATCCTTTCAGCATGTGCTAGGTTTGAATCAGTCACATAAAGGTGAATAATCAGATCTTTCTATTGTATGGTGGGTCTTAGTCATGAGTGTTGTGCCTTGTAAAAGATTTGAGAACAGTGTTGTTTCTCAGATCTCATTTTGTTTGAGGCAAAAATGTAATCTTATGCAGCTTTCACGGACTAGAATTCTGACTCAGCATTGTCCTCAGCTTGTCCAGGGAATTTTACTCCGTATAGATGCTCAGGAAAGACAGCAGGAATTTAACACAAAAATAGAAGAAGTGGGGGAGCATATTGCTGTTTGACTCTACCAGATGAAGATTCCCACTGACAGAACACATGTTGCTTGATGTGACATTTGCCTGCTGAAATATGTCACTTTGTTGGAAAAAGAAGACAAAGATTGAAACAGAGATAGTAGGAACTGCTGATGCTGGAGTCTGAGATAACAAGGTGTGGAACCGGATGAACACAGCAGCCCAGGCAGCATCAGAAGAGCAGGAAAGCTGGCATCTCAGGTCTGGACCCTTCTTCAGAAGTGGGGGAGGGGAAGGGGAGTCTGAAATAAATGGGGGGGAGGGGGTGGTGGCAGTGAGGCGATGATAGAAGGTGGATAGAGGAGCAGGTAGCAAGTAGCAGGAGAGGAGACCGACAGATCAAGGAGGTGGGGATGGAGCCAGTAAAGGTGAGTGTAGGTAGGGAGTTGAGATGGGGGTTGGTCAGTTGAGGGAAGACAGATCTTCCGCCACTTCCACCACCTGCAATCTGACTACACTACCAAAGACATTCTTCCCTCCCCACCCTTATCTGCCTTCCGGAGGGACTACTCTCTCCGTAACTCCCTTATCCGCTCCACATTCCCCCTAGCCCCACCACCCCGGCACTTTTCCCTGCAACTGCGTGAAGTGCTACACCTGCCCCTACATCTACCCCCTCACCCCCATCCCAGGCCCCAAGAAATCCTGTCACACTAAACAGATGTTCATCTGCATGTCTGCTAATGTAGTTTATTGTATCCGCTGTTCCCAATGTGGCCTCCTGTACATAGGGGAAATGAAGCAGAGGCTTGGAGACCGCTGAATGGAGAACCTACACTCAGTTTGTGACGAACGACTGTACCTTCCAATCGCGAACCACTTCAACTCTCCCTCACATTCCTTGGACAACATGTCCCATCCTAGGCCTCCTCCAGTGCCTCAACAATGACACCTGAAGGCCGAGGATCAGCAGCTCATGTTTTGCTTGGGAACCCTGCAGGTCAATGGTATCAATGTGGACTTTTCAAGCTTCAAAATCTCCCCATCCCCACCCTCATCCCAAACCAGCCCAGCTTGTTCCCGCCTCCTTGACCTGCCATCTTTTCTCCCCACCTAACTGTGCCTCCCACCTCACTGACAAACCCCCACCCTCATCTCTACCTACTAGCCTCATCTCCGCCCCCTTGACTTGTCCATCTTCCCTCAACTGACTAACCTCCATCCCAACTCCCCACATACACGCACCTTTACTGGTTCCATCCCCGCCTCCTTGACCTGTCCGTCTTCTCTCCACCTATCTGCTCCTTTATCCATCTTCCATCATCACCTCCCCCCACCTCTATTTATTTCAGATTCCCCTTTCCCTCCCACATTTCTGAAGAAGCGTCCAGACCTGAAACGTCAGCCTTCCTGCTCCTCTGATGTTGCCTGGCCTGTTGTGTTCATCCGGTTCCACACCTTGTTATCAAAGATTGAAACAGGCTTCCCCACCCCAGGAATCTAACTCAGCTTGTCAAATTGTAAAAACGCAGAGGAGTATCATATTTTTTGGAAAACTTACACCTTTCTGCGTGTTACAGCACATCTTGTATTATACTCCAGGCATGGTTGCATTCATCAACTTGTGTATTTGCATCAAAAAACAAATCTGTTGGGAAAACTCAGCAGGATGACAGCATCTCTGGAGATAGAAAGCATATCTGTGTGTTTGTACTTGCATATGTTCGATCCTGTATTCAGCTGCAAATTTATTTCAGTTGGTACATATCTGTGTACATTTAGGCATGTTCATGCATCTGTATGCGTGTGTACCTGTGCGTCTGACTCTGTGTTTATTTAAGATAACAAGGTGTAGAGCTGGATGAACACAGCAGGCCAAGTAGCATCAGAGGATCAGGAAGGCTGATGTTTCAGGCTGAGACCCTTCTTCAGAAATTTGTTTACCTGTGTATGCATGCATGCCACATTTAGATCCCTGGAATGTTTATTATGTTAATTCAAGCATACAGCATAGATACTTTCCAGTTGGGTCAACTCTTAGCATTTCTGCACCACACAAATATGTATTTGTTTTCTCTTTTACTTTTCGGTCTGATTGTCCTTAGTCTAATATGGCCACAATGCATGCATAGACCAATGACTGAGCAATTAAACACAGCAGGACCCTGACCCCGACTCTATCGTGGGAAACCTCTACACACGCACTGATGAACTCAGCATGGTCCACACGTGCTGCCATTGTCGTTAATGTATGAGCTGCTGATGTGGAGGGGCTGGTGGAGGGCTATGACTTCTCTCATGTAGTTGAGTTATTCTAATGAATGTAAACTTGATTTGAGCGAAAGCCCTTCAGCATGACAAATTTGATGCTGTCTACAATGAACTAATCCTGAACAATGATGAGAGGTGGTTAAGTCAAGGCAAGATCCTACTAGAATTTTAGATCTAATGCCTGAAATGTCACTTTGCATACCTCATTCCTTGAGTTAACGATGAGCTGCCAGACAATGTGTGGATCACTCAACTTCAGATTCCTTTACAGATATAACATCAAAACTAAATGAGCTGGACTATGAACTTCAGGGAAGGGACATGTCAAATCTGTGCTGTGAATACATTTAAGTTGAAACTGGGTCTACAGTCTTCTCAATAGTGAAATAAAATGCTGCTGTTCTCCATATCTGGAGATATCGAGTATGGGGATAATTACTGTGTGAAAGGTTATTGAGCTGAGCATCAGGTCAGGGACCAGTGAATTTTTGGGGACTTGTCAAAAGATCTATCATTTTGTGCTTTTTAAAAGCAAGACCTTACTTTGATCCCATCTACATCTGCGAGTCAGCGTTCTCCCAAATAGAGGTACTCAAATCTAAGTATTGTACCGACCTCTCAGATACCCAGTTGATGGACTATACACCATTATCAGCCTCAAATTATAAGCCAGACTTCAAGGCACTGGCAGATAATGTGCAGTCACAGTCTCACACTGAGACTAAGTAAGGACAAAATGAAAAATTACAGGTACTTGGTTCTATACTTAGCACTAAAAATAAGCTGTTCACTCTATATTTTCTTAGAGCTATGACCTGGGTTGGACTTAAATTCAGAAATGGTGTTTAAACAGGCTGGAGACCATTGGGGTATATCGTGTACACCACTGCTACTGAGCATTGGTGGAAGAGGAAGTGGATGCCCAGTCGAGTGGGCTGCTTTGTTCTGGGTGGAGTTGTTCTTCCCGAATGCTGTCAGAGCTGCAGAAATGCTACCTGACCTGCTGAGAATTTTCACTGCTGTTGGTTTTCACTTCAGGTTTTGTCTCTCTCACCATTAACTACAGGAACTGTATCCTTCAAGGTATGGCAACTCGGTGAGACCGAGCCCTTCTTAGTAATAAGTATCAAAGTATTCCCCCCTCTACTTATCCCTCTATTCAGATGTCATTCTGTACCCTTGGTGCCTGTCCAAGTGGAACTGAAGGTAGAGAGCACTGAAGGGTGGTTGGGGGTGGGGAATGGGATGGTAAGTGATCTCCTTGTGCATGTTTGACTTGGATGCCATGAGACCTCCTGGGGCTTGTAGTCAATGTTGAGGACTCCCAGGGCCATTGTGACTGTGTACGATTATATTGTCACGTCTGTGGATTAGAACATAGAACAACACAGCGCAGAACCGGCCCTTTGGCCCTCTGTTGCACCGACCTAATCTAATCTAATGAACTAATCTAAGCCCATCCCCCTACACTATCCCATCATCATCCATATGCTTACCCAAGGACTCTGTCGTTTTGTTGGGATGAGCCACACCAGGGGATGGTACGTTTGCTGAAAGTTATGATTTTATGGCTAACAGGTTGTTACTGGACTATCCCTTGAGAATACACTGTCAATTTTGACACCAGTCTGCAGTTGGCTTTGCAGATAAATAAGACTGAGTGGTTTTGTTGATTCTGGTGCCAGTTGTTTAGACTAACTTTATTCTTTTTAGATGTGTTCATTGTGGATTGCTGGGGGTGTGAGTGGATGACTGGGTGAGAGTTGATGCACACATGGAGGCTTTCTGTGTTTGTACGTGTACGTGGATGGATGTGTACCTGTGTGTAGGTTAGGGCCAGTGCGTGTGTATGTCTGTGTAGGGCTCATTACCCTCTACCAACCAGATAGGCATTGTCCATGTGTGGAGTGGGCTCATGTTTATGAGAATTGTCCCTACCATAAGAAGGATTCGATTTGATTTATTATTGTCCCATGTACTGCGATATAATGAAAAATATTATTTTGCTTGCTATCCAAGAAATCATGCCCTATATAGGTACATCAGGGTAATGGAACAGAATGCAGAATATAGTCTTAGAGGTGCAGAAAAGGTGCAGAGAAAGATCAACTCTAATGTATGAGAAGTCCATTCATAAGTCTGATAACAGTGGGGAAGGAACTGTTTTTGATTCTGTTGATCACCCTGATGTACTACATTCTTGCTGTAGCAGGAGTGCAGTGAAAAACTTTGTTGTTTTTACGGGCACTCCATGTTTGAATGCCTCCAATCAGGTCCCTGCCCAGGTCACAGTATAAAGACAGTGACATTCTGTAAGGCTGTGATGAAGGTAAACTATTCTACCTCATCCTGCTTGACTTGATTGCAGAGATTGACATTTTCAACTGTACCATCCTCCCCAGCTATCTGAGATTGGCTGTGGTTCCTGAGTCAGGTTTGAACGAAGATGAGGGTAATCATTTCCTTCAGCACCACAACTTCTTGAGCATAGAATCTGAGAATCATAGAACTCCTAGAGTGCAGAAAGACGCCATTTGTACCTGTTAATGAGAGAGACTAAAGTGGTGGTTGTTCTTATGCACATGCCTCTTTGAATGTTTTGTAGGAATAATATAATCAGTTAAGTATTGGTATTAACTCTGCCCATATGGGAGCACTACCCACCACTACATTTTGTTAGCTTAGCAAAGCAGTGCACTCCTTCAGCTGGATTGTCACAGATACTGACTGCTGTGCAATTTTATCTCCTAGAGATGTGAGCTTAGCGCTGCAGAGTCTAGGGGGGAGCAGCGAAGTCAATGAAGGGATGCTGCCAAAAATCAAACAACAGGTAAAAACTCTGAAGACACTTTTACATCTTACCTCCAGAGGAACTATGAGCAATTTTTAAAAATTCACTCATGGGATATGGTGTCTCTGGTTAGTTCAGCATTTATTGCCCATCCTAATCACCTGGGGGCAGTTAAGTCAATCATGTTGCTGTGGGCCAGACCAGATAGCGATAACAGGTTTCCTTCCCTAAAGAACATTAGTGAACTGGATGGGGTTTTCCAATAATTGACAATGGATTCATGCTCATCGGTAGACCTAATTCTATACTCTTTTTGGAATTCAAATTCAACCATTTTCCATTAGCTGACTTTCTAGACTAATAGTTTAGTGATTATACCAGTAGGCCATTACCTCAAAATACAGTAGAATCAAAATTGTGTGTCAGACATTGGCCTCTCAGGAACTTGATGGGCTGAATGGCCTACCTATATTTTGGCCTTTAAGTACAGAAGACTGATGACAACTGTACAAGGTATT
Source organism: Stegostoma tigrinum (assembly GCF_030684315.1). NCBI lineage: Eukaryota > Metazoa > Chordata > Chondrichthyes > Orectolobiformes > Stegostomatidae > Stegostoma > Stegostoma tigrinum. The sequence continues at coordinate 85,098,999 of NC_081363.1, forward strand.
GGTGTGACCAGACGTAGGGGATATATTGGAAACAGTTCAGGGAAGGTTCACAAGGCTGATTGCTGGATGAAGGGGGTTTATGAGGAATGGTTGAAGCTATACCTAATTAGAGATTGAAAGAACGACAGGTGATCTTATTGAAAAGTGAGATGCTGAAGGGGTTGGCAGGGTAAATGTTGAGTGATGTTTCCCCTCATGGGAGAGTCTAAACCTAGGGCCACTGTCAAGGTGAGAGATCGCCGTTAAAGACTGAGAAGAGGAGGAATTTCTTCTCTGCAGGTCATTGGTCTTGTGAACCTCCCTTACCCAGAGAGCAGTGGAGACTGGCTCATTGGTTGTACCTGTGGCAGAGATAGACAGACTTTTGATTTATAAGAGAATCTAGGAAGTGGAGTTGAGATCACAAGGGGATGAGCACATAAAATAAAGTACAGGTACTGCAGATGCTATACCTGATACAAAAACAGCAGATGCCAGAGCACTCAGCAGGCCTGACAGCATCTGTGGAGAGGAACAGAGTTAACTTCAAGTTTGATATAGTGTCTCACTGGACTTGAAACGCTAACTGTTCCTTCAATCCACAGATGCTGGCAGATCTTCTGAGTTTCTGCAGCATTCTGTTTTTATTTCAGGTCAGCCAAGATCATATTGCATGGTGGAGCAGGCATGAGGGACTGTATGGCTTTCTCCTGTTTTGTTTAAAATGTCCATTTTCTCAAAAATCCTTTGGACCCCTTTCCTAAGCAATCATAGGATTTCCAGTGGCCTGCCATACATCATTCCAGTGTACATGGGAGTTACACATGGAGACCTTGCAGAATCCCCATAGCAAAGGATTGCATAGGAAATAATTATTCTGCTCAGCAATTCCCCTACACCTGGAACCCTCTGCAAACCTGCATTTAACTTCATAAGAATCCTCCAAATTATCAGTACATGATTAGTTTAGATTAAAAGTCCAACTTTCCTAAGTTCTCCTGAGTAACAACTGTCCCGAATTTACCTCACAGCCAACTACTCTTTCCTCATCCTGACCTGACACCACTAGTACCGAACATCACCCTCTCACTTCCCCCAAACCACACCCAGTGGAACTGATCGTCCTTCACCCTTTTGCTGTTCTGCACCCAATGCCTATTTTCCCATATCTGGACACACTCCCCCCTCTTCCCCAATTCATATCCACCAACCCTGAAACCCACGTTCTCCCCAACAGGCCTGATTTCTCCATCTGTCCCCAACCTTCCTTAAACACTATCACTTACCTTGCCCCTTGCTACTTTGCAGCCTACTTGGTAGTTTTACTCTGTATCTAACCCTGAACTGTCCCTGTCCCTGGAGTATTTGACAGGGACTGTGTAGAGGAAGCTCTACTCAGTATCTGTCCTGGGAGTGTTGGGTGGGGAGTGTAGAGACCTTTACTTTGTTAGAAGAGTAGCTTAACTCTGATTCAACCCTGTGCTGTCCCTATCCTGGGGGTATTTGCTTACAGTGGAAAACACTTTGAGTTGATGAGTGACACGTTTGGTGAATTTATTTTTAACAGATCAAGACGCTGTGTCAGAAAGATGTTGTCATTTGGAAGCTGCTAAGGGTGGAGATGGTGAAGTTGAATATTGCCCAGCAGATTGAGAGGATCGATCTCAAGAAACAACCGGAGCATCTGACAGCCCTGCGTGAACAGATTGAGCATCTGAACAAGAGCGTGATTGGTGCGCAAGAGGAGTAGATTCAGCAGGGATCTGGGAGTAACAGATTGCCAGTGGGCTGAATGAGTGCTGAAAGGGATCTATGAGTTGTTGGAGATAATGGGAACTGCAGATGCTGGAGAATTCCAAGATCATAAAATGTGAGGCTGGATGAACACAGCAGGCCAAGCAGCATCTCAGGAGCACAAAAGCTGACGTTTCGGGCCTAGGGTCTAGGCCCGAAACGTCAGCTTTTGTGCTCCTGAGATGCTGCTTGGCCTGCTGTGTTCATCCAGCCTCACATTTTATGATCTAGGAGTTGTTGGAATCAGGTTTGGCCTCACTTCAAACATCCCCTACCCACTCAGTCAGTAAGTCACCAGATTCTCATTTTGGACATGGAGGTGGTTCAGAGATTAGGCACCACACACTGAAATAAAACCCATAGGTCAGTGGGCAGGGTTGGGTCTTAATAGTTGATGGTGCTGGTTTGGGAACAAAATGGCAGCTCAGTTAGTTGGAACCAGCCATCAGAGCAATGGTACAGTTGGCAGGGTTTGAAGCAGCAAGTAAGAACACTGAGAAATTGACTCTCTCTTTGTTCTAGCTCCCCGTCTCCCTTCGATGGAGATCAACTCTGAAGATGACGTTAAGGAATGTGAGGCTGAAATTCAGGTAACTGACCATTGCACCAGGAGTGTTCACAAGCTGTGCCTGATCCCCTTCTGTCAGTGCCAGCCTGACCCTGACCCTTCCACCCTCCTAATCCCTTATTTTACACACCTTCCCCAAGTAGGTGGGCATGTCAGTCCATGACTTCTGTCCCTGAACCTCTCACTCTGGCTCAGTACAGTCCAGATCAGGAACAAAATTCCAGCCAGCTGGCAGCTCTCTGTGGGAGAGATAGTAGGAACTGCAGATGCTAGAGAACTTGAGATAACAAGGTGTAGAGCTGGATGAACATAGTGGCCAAGCAGCATCATTGGAGCAGGAAGGCTGACGTTTCGGGCCTAGACCCTTCTTCAGAAAATGATAATGGTAACAATGAATAGTAATAACTCTCTGCCCACTACCCACTACTACATTTTGTTAGCTCAGCAAAGCAGTGCACTCCTTCAGTTGGATTGTCACAGATAGTGACTGCTGTACAATTTTATCTCCTAATGGTTCTGGAGGAGGGTCTAGGCCCGAAACATCAGCCTTCCTGCTCCTCTGTTGCCGCTTGGCCTGCTGTGTTCATCCAGCTGTACGTCTTATCTCAGCTCTCTGGGATGTTGTTTTCTTTGGTCCCTAGTCCCTGCTGATCTGAACTTTGCTTGTTTTTTTGTTGCAGTCAATTCTGGACAGCTCTAGTCCAGCAGCTTTGCAGCTGAAAAAGGAAAATCACTTGGTCGAGTGCCAGCTGAATGGGGAGTGGCAAACACTCAGTGAGGATGAACTGCACTATTCCAAAGCGCTGAGGAAGGGCAAGTTATAGCAGCCTGTCAGCCATATAATGTACAACAGCCAATTAGAAAAGGAATTAAAGCACAGAAGAGATGGAGACAGAAAGTTAAGTTTAATAAATAAGCCAGAAGTAACAGATGGAAATAATCAGAGTGAGTGTGTTTCTGAACACAGCACTGAACTCTTCCTATAGTGTATGGGAATACTTCATTTTTATATACAGAGCCATCAAATCTTTGCAAAGTTTAATTGAGCATGCTCTCTGTCAAGTGGATCAATAACCAGGATTAATCACGTAAAATAATTAGCAAGCCAGTTAGGACACCAGCTTGGTGTTGTGAAGGCTGATGGAATCAGATTGCAGAGGCAAAAGTTGGTGAGTGGTACTAAGACGGACAGCTGCATGAGCTAGCACTTGCTTGTTGGACTGAATAGTCTTTTACACTTTAACACTGGAATTTCTGTTCTATCAACCAACAGATGTCTTCTGTTCCGTGGAACTCTGTCTATAAACAATCTTCTCTTCATCTAATGGAACAATTACTACCTGTTGTTTTTAATTAGACATTCAGTGATACAGAACTTGAGTATTATTTAAAAAACAACACATTTGTCCAAGTTTTGCTTTTTACACTCTTCAGGACAATTTACAAGAATACTAATTTGAGGGGAAAAAACCCACATTTTATATTGGATGAGAGGATAGTGATTTGTTGGCAGGCACAGTGGTGTTGCCATGGAGAATACACCCATTAATGCTGATTGACAGCAGCTTGGTTTTGTCGAATTCAAACAGGTGCAGTATGTATACACATTCTTTCTGTTTGTAAAGCACAGTGCCCAGTGTATAAATATGTAGCTTCCAGTATAAATCCAACTGCTAAAATCAGCTCAAAAATTCTTTGCATAAAGATTAGATAATTTTGAATCTGCAAAGTGTCCCAAACTGTTAATTACTTGGTGCAGAAACAATAGCTTAACTGTGACAACAGGTTTCGGGTAATGGTTTCTCCGCCTAAAAAGTGTCAAGTTACTTAAAACATTTGTCTTATGCCAATTTAAAAACTGTAACATCAAGAAATTATTGTATTCTGGCTTTCAGTTTAATGGCTGATAATTATTTGGCACACTGATGAAATTAATTTTAACATTGCTATGGGCAAGTCCAAGCACCTCACTCAAGGACAGAAGGTGATGTTACTGTCTGAGTGGATCATCTAACAAAGGGACGGGCAAGAATGAAAGCATGTCCTCAAATCCAATCTCAAGGAGCTTTTGACAAAATAAAATGACCCCATTACCTCAGTTTTGATGTTTGCACTACTGTGCCATGCTTCTTTTGAGGAAGGGGGAAATCTTAATGGCCTTATTTCAACTAGAAAAGAGCAAACTCCTAGGTTCAAACCCTTCAACTAGCAAAAGGTTTGGCGTTCAGTCTGTTTCATTGAGTCACAGACATGATTTATGTTAGATGAATTACAGAATAGTGGGGGAACGTGTGCCTAAGATATATGGGCAAAAATTAGTTTAGGTTTCCGGATTTGTGTTCTTTCCTTCTATCAGAATGTTGGGCCTGGTATCCCAGCAAAATGTGGTCAGTAAATCAGAGGCCCTTCCTCCAGCCTTGGTCACAAATGCATGGGAGAGATAGTAGAAGACTTGCTATTTGGTTGTCATACATTAATCTCTGTGACTTTACAAGGGGGTGGTCAGTGTTTCTAATCTGAGAGTAAATCACCAAACAATGGTTTCCCACCAGATTTTTTAAAAAAATCTGCTAATAAAGTAGCAAACTATAATTAATGGAATTTAGAAGCGAGGTGGAGTCTAGGCCAATTTTAATCATAGAAAATAGGCTGAGTAGAGCAATGTTCTTCACTGGAGCAAATGGAATGCACTGCCTGAGAGGCTGGAGCAGGCACATTCAATTGCAACAATCGAAAGGAAATTAGACTATTATCTGAAAATGAAGAATGTACAACATTCCAGCAGTATGACAAAATAAATTGCTCATTTGAGAGCCAGTGTAGGCAACAGCCTTAAACAGTTCTGTGATCTGCGTAGTGTTTGTGAATAACGTGTACTGTACAGGAGTATCTGCAGTAGCTCATGTATCAATGCAGAATAACCCCACATACCTGTTTTCCTATGAAATACAGTCTAGGGCAGTTGAATGGGCTAGGTTAAGTGCATCTGATAAGCTAGTCTGGTCCATTTTGTACAAGGGGTAAGTCAGAAATGGAATTGAAATGAACATAATTCATTACACAACATATCAGGTTCAGAAATACATTGAGTCACATTTATTCAGATTCTTGAAATAGTTTCCAATCAGTGTAAAATCATTTATTGTAAACATTCATTCCGATCACACTGACAGTTCACAGCTTCACCCATGACGCAGTCTCACAATCATTTACAATATGGTCTACATAATACGTAGCGTCATGGCCACTTGCGACACAGCCTTAAGGGGCCATATACAATACACAAAGTCATGGCCACATTACATGTAGCTGCAGAAAGCAGGTACAAAACGCAGCCTCTCTGCTCTCACGACACACGGGACAAGTACTCAGCATTGGTGCCATGTATTACCCACACGGTGTGAAAAGGGTACACAATTCACAGCCTCATAGCACAGTTTCATTGAGCTAATCCATCTTTCAAAGAATCTTTTCTTGATACCTCATCCAACTATTGAGCTTGGTACATTTTAAGCTTAAAATCTTGAAGGAAAAAAAAGCCTTACTTTTAAAAAAATCCAACGAAACGGTCATGGTCAGGTTGCAATGTTGCTCAAGGCCTGACTGTGACCCCACACTCAATCAAACTATAATGTCATCGAACCAAAGAATAAATAAAACCACAGTGATATGTAGCAGGCATCACACAGTATTAACCAAAAAAAACCCCCCATCAGAACGTGTCTCTACTCCAGCCACGGTTTTCACTATCAGAACTGGACTGGAATCGAGACTTGCCCTCAGAATATGGCCTGAGCATCAACATCAACATCCATTCACAATATCCTCCATTTCACAATCCTTATCACGTACAATACACACTCACAAATTCCACCCCAGATATTTTCTTAAAAAAAAACTTAGTCCTGTTTGAGAAAGCACATTTTCATCTGAATGTAATTCTCTATCAAGGCATAAAATTAATAAACAATAAGAAATAAATGGTATGCAAATTGACAGACTAGTTTCTGGCTGTAGGAATCAGTAAGGATTCCACAGGGCAGCTCTTGAACTGTGGGAAACTGCCACACAAATGTATATTTGAGTTACAAAATCCACAGTATTACACTCTGACACATGCACTCACGCAGACCCAGACTCTCAAATACACACACAAACCAAATCATGCACACAGATTGAGACGCACCTGCATGCAGTCCAAGACATATGCACACAAACACAGTGTGCACAAGCTTGCGCAGCAGTCACTGTTGATCGGTATTCCCACTACTTCACTCGTTTCATTTAATGTTCCATTCTGTCGACTTTCGCCCTTCAGGCAACACAGCCTGTGTTGCAGGGCATACAGATCTGTGACACCTGCAGCTGGTCGGTTTAGTCCAGATGTGAAGCCATCGAGACTCCTCCATGATCTGCAGCAAGTTTTAGAGACTATCACTGCGGAATGATGGAAATGTACTGTGTAAAGACAATTCTTTTTTACAAAATCTTCTAAATTGCTTCCCAATTTGGGAGGTCAAATATCTTCTCATGGGTCCAACTGGCTGTTCTCTTCAGCATGTTCACAAAGGTGCTTGGGAACATCCTGCAAAAATCAATTGAAAAGGTTTCAGAATACCATGGGCAGACAGACAAGGAGTGAAGGCCTTGTTCCACACCCACACTGTCCTGACAGGTGAGACTGCAAACTCCAGCTCGGACAGGTAACCCGTACATTTGAACAAACCCCTCAGTTAGGTTCCAGTCTGTAACTCACTCACAAGAATCTTATTTATTTATCTATCCAAGACACACTCTTCAAAACTCTTGATTAGATTCAAGCCTGGTCTGAGTATCTGATATCGTACACAGTATGTTGCAGACTGTAACTCACCCAACCACACAAACCTGCAATGAGATTCATGCCTTTAGTTCACTTCCATTATTTTTACCACACTACATAAAAACTCATTATAAACCCCTGATTAGATGACAGCCTGTAACTCACTCCTAAGTGATTGTCAAATAAACTGGGCTGGTGCTGATTAGATTCTCACTTATAATTTTGCCTCAGGTACAGAGTGCTGATTGGATTGGCCTTGACTAGTAATTTTTAATGTGACCTTGTTCTTTCCTAGCCCCTGGACTTTCCTCACCTGTTTGGACCCATTTTTCACAGAGAAGAAACCATCACAGTTGCGCCAGCGACACTTCAGGGTCTGGAAGGAGGGATTGTGGTGATCAGACAACAGGTGATGCTTCAGGTGACTGAGAACACCAAAAATCAAAGTACAGCCAGACCACTGCAAGGGAACAGGCAAAAAATTAAACAGGTTGGGTGGGGGGGGAAGAGGAGGGGCAATGAGTGAAAAGGAGGGATAAAATGAGAGGGAAGGAGGACTGAGAGAAGGAGGAGGGGCAAGCAGGAGGGCATCGGGAAGGGGTGGGGATGCCGATGGTATATTTGAATACGTCAGGCAGATTTGCAGAATGGTTACCCAGCACAGGAGGCTCTTCAGTCCAGCCTGTATTGGCACTCTGTAACAAATCACCCAGCATCAGTCTCTCATTACTCCGTGTAACCCTTGCCTTTCAGAAAAAATGCTACTTATCCCTGCATCTCCCTCACTCTTCATTAGTGTGTCCCAGAGCCGAACCACTCACTGTGAGAGAAAATGCTTACGTTGCCAGTGCTTCTTTTGCCAATTACCTTAATATGAGTCCTCTAGTTCATGATTCCTTTAATGGGGAATGTATTATTCTACGTACTCCAGACCCCTCATGATTCTGAATATCTCTATCAAATCGCTTGACCCTTCTCCAAAAGAGAATAGCCCCAATTTCTTCAATCTATCCAAGTAACTGAAGCATTTCATCCCGGAACCATTCTCATAAATCCTTCCTGCGCGCAAACACACACTCAGTGGCTTAAGCGTACAGCCGAGAACTGGATACAAAACTCCATTCTCTGGACGAAACCAGCATTGTATACAAGTTTAAAATTATCATCTTGCTCTTGTTCTCTATGCTCTATTAATAACATTCAGCATACTGTATGTTCTGGTAACCATACTCAAAACTGTACAACCACCTTCAATGATTAATGCACATATATACCCAGGTCCTTCTGCTCCACCTTTCAAAATAAAAATGCTCTATACATTCTTGCTACCAAAATAAATCACTTCAGGCTCCTTTACAGTTAATGTCATCTGCCATTTGTCTGCTCACTCCACCAAGCTCTCTGTCCTATAGATATTCAACATCATCCTCCCCTCAACACTTCCAGATATTGTATCATCCGCAAATTTTGAAATCAGCAACAGTAGAGGTCCTAACATAGAGCCCCTGGGGAACGCTATTATGAATATTCCTTCAATCTGAAAAGCACCCATTAATCAATATTCTTGTCTCCTGTCAATGAGACAATTTCCGGATCCAAAATAAAAACAGAATGCTGGCGAAACTTAAGTCTGGCAGTATCTGCAGAGACAGAAACAAAGTTAAAGTTTCGAGTGCCATATGATTCCACTTTGGAACTGAAAGAAGCTGGAAAATGCTGCTTTACGTTGTTGACAGAGGAGCAAGAGGAATAAATTATGAGGATGCCCAGAGCAAAAGACCTCGGCGGTGATAAAAGTAGTTAAAGGAGTGACAAAGATGAAAAACAGGTATAAACGTTAGCCGCGAAAAGAAAAAGCCAACAAGACACAAACAAGACAGGGCCAGCAGAGAGTGAGGGGTGTAAGAGAAACAGAGGACAGTAATCATACCCTGACTGTGGGCTGAATCCTAGAGACTGTAAAGTGCCGAAGTGGAAAATGAGGCATTGTCGCTCCAGCTTGCATTGACCTTCATTGGAACACTGCTGCAGGCCAAGGACAAAATGTTATCACAAGAGCAAGGTGGTTTATTGAAACTGGAAAGTCAGGGCCATTCTGACAGAGTGGAGGTATTCAGTAAAACAGGGACCCAGTCTGTTGCCAATGTAAAGGGGACCACATTGTGAGCAGTCAATGTAAAAGAGGGAGTTATGCAGATAATGGATGCATTGGGTGTAATTGTTCAAAAACTCTTGGATTTTGGAGAAGTCCTGGAGGGATGGAGGCAAAAAACAGGTAACTATAGGTGGAAATAGCCTAACACTGATTCCAGTGCTTCTTCAATAATAAATCATTAAGGAAATAATAGCAGCTCATTTGGGAAATCATAATCTAATCAAGCAGAGTCAGCATGGCTTCATGAAAGGGAAACAGTGAGAAGGTGGTACAGAAGGGTCAGGGAAAGAGCAAATACAGTGAAAGAGGGAGACAGGCTGAAATACAGTATGACCTGAGTACAAGAGTCAGGGAAACAGGCAGATTCAGCAAGAGCTGGGTACAGCAACAACCAACTGCTGTATAAAAATAAACAAAGTTATTTTCATACTTACCCAACAGCGATAGTTTTGCATCAAGTTCAATCGCACAGCCTGTATGCTACCATCGTAACAACCTGTATAGATCTAAGAGCAAAAAAAACCAAGTTGCTGATCGAATGTAGATAGGCCAACAAGGGGTGAAGCCACATTAGATTTGGTACTGGGAATGAGCCTGGCCAGGTGTTAGATTTGGAAGTAGGTGAGCACTTTGGTGATAGCGATCACAATTCTGTTTTGTTTACTTTAGTGATGGAAAGGGATAGGCGTATACCACTGGGCAAGAGTCATAGCCGGAGGAAAGGCAATTACGATGGGATTAGGTAGGATTTAGGGAGTATAGGATGGGGAAGAAAACTGCAGGGGATGGGCACATTAGAAATGTGGAGCTTCTTCAAGGAAAAGCTCCTGTGTGTCCTAGATAAATATGTACCTGTCAGACAGGGAGGAAGCTGTAGAGTGCGGGAGCGGTGGTTTACAAAGGAGGTGGAATCTCTGGTCAATAGGACGAAGGCGGCTTATGTTCGGATGAGATGTGAAGGCTCAGTTAAGGCACTTGAGGGCTACGAGGTAGCCAGGAAAGACCTAAAGACAGAGCTCAGAAGAGCCAGGAGGAGACATGAGGAGTTGTTGGCGGATAGGATCAGGGTAAACCCGAAGGCTTTCTACAGGTATTTAAGGAATAAAAGAATGATGAAAGTAAGATTAGGCCCAATCAAGGATAGTAGTGGTAAGTTGTGTGTGGAGTCAGATGAGATAGGGGAACTTTAAATGAATATTTTTCAACAGTATTCACTCTAGAAAATGACAATGTTGTAGAGGAGAATACTGAGATACAGGCTCCTAGACTAGGTGGGATTGAGGTTCACAAGGAAGAGGTATTAGAAAACCTTCAGAGGGTGAAGATAGATAAGTCCCCTGGGTCGGATGGGATTTATCCTCAGATCCTCTGGGAAGCCAGGGAGGAGATTGCCGAGCCTTTGGCATTGATCTTTAACTCGTCATTGTCTACAGGAATAGTGCCAGATGACTGGTGGATAGCAAATGTGGTTCCCCTGTTCAAGAAGGGGAGTAGAGACAACCCTGGTAATTGTAGACCAGTGAGCCTTACCTCAGTTGTTGGTAAAGTGTTGGAAAAGGTGAGAAGGGATAGGATGTATAATCATCTAGAAAAGAATAAATTGATTAGGGATAGTCAGCACGGTTTTGTGAAGGGAAGGTCGTGCCTCACAAACCTTATTGAGTTCTTTGAGAAGGTGACCAAACAGTTAGATGAGAGTAAACCAGTTGATGTGGTGTATATGGATTTCAGCAAGGCGTTCGATAAGGTTCCTCACAATATTGTACAAAATGCGGAGGAATGGGATTGTGGGAGATATAGCAGTTTGGATCGGAAATTGGCTTGCTGAAAGAAGACAGAGGGTGGTAGTTGATGGGAAATGTTCATCCTGGAGACCGATTACCAGTGGTGTACCACAAGAGTCGGCGTTGGGTCCACTGCTGTTTGTCATTTTTATAGATAACCTGGATGAGGGTGTAGAAGGATGGGTTAATAAATTTTCAGACGACATTAAGGTCGGTGGAGTTGTGGACAGTGACGAAGGATGCTGTAGGTTGCAGAGAGACATAGATAAGCTGCAGAGCTGGGCTGAGAGGTGGCAAATGGAGTCTAATGCAGACAAGTGTGAGGTGATGCACTTTGGTAGGAGTAACCGGAAGGCAAAGTACAGGGCTAATGGTAAGATTCTTAGTAGTGTAGATGAGCAGAGAGATCTCGGTGTCCACGTACACAGATCCTTGAAAGTTGCCACCCAGGTTGACAGGGCTGTTAAGGCGGCATACAGTGCTTTAGCTTTTATTAATAGAGGGATCGAGTTCCAGAACCAAGAGGTTATGGTGAAGCTGTACAAAACTCTGGTGCAGCTGCACTTGGAGTATTGTGTACAGTTCTGGTCACCGCATTATGAGGAGGATGTGGAAGCTTTGGAAAGGGTGCAGAGGAGATTTACTAGCATGTTGCCTGGTATGGAGGGAAGGTCTTACGAGGAAAGGCTGAGGGACTTGAGGCTGTTTTCATTAGAGAGAAGAAGGTCGAGAGGTGACTTAATCGAAACATATAAAACAATCAGAGGGTTAGATAGGGTGGATAGGGACAGCCTTTTTCCGAGGATGGTGACGGCGAGCACGTGGGGGCATAGCTTTAAATTGAGGGGTGAAAGATATAGGACAGATGTCAGAGGTAGTTTCTTTACTCAGAGAATAGCAAGGGAATGGAACGCTTTGCCTGCAATGGTAGTAGATTCGCCAACTTTAGGTACATTTAAGTCATCATTGGATAAGCATATGGATGTACACGGAATAGTGTAGGTTAGATGGGCTTGAGATCGGTATGACAGGTCGACACAACATCGAGGGCCGAAGGGCCTGTACTGTGCTGTAATGTTCTATGTTCTATGAATCAACACCATGAGTTTCATAACTGATCTTGAACCAAGCAGCTTGCTAGGCCAGAGAAAATGGGAACTGCAAATGCTGGAGAATCCAAGATAACAAAGTGTGTGGCTGGATGAACACAGCAGGCCAAGCAGCATCTCAGGAGCACAAAGGTCTGATGAAGGGTCTAGGCACGAAATGTCAGCTTTTGTGCTCCTGAGATGCTGCTTGACCTGCTGTGTTCATCCAGCTACACACTTTGTTAGCTTGCTAGGCCATGCTGGAGGGCAGGTGTGAACCAACCACATTTCTCTGCATCTGGGATTGCATAAAAATCAGATTAGCTAAGGAAGGCAGATTTACTTCAAGGAGAGGAAGGAACCAGATTGGTTTAATTGTCATCACTGAGCTTTCCGTTCATTATATTTAACCTTCCATCTAGCTGCCCTGGTGGGATCTTGTTTCTGTCTACAGCATTAGTCCAGTCCTCTGCTTCACTGGATTTACAATTTGGATTTATCAAACAGATACTACAGCAGTGACCTTGCCATTCATTGCTGTATCACAGAGCCAGGTGGGGACAGGGACATCTCCTTGATTCCAGTGGAGCACTGCAAGTTGAGCGTTCATATTTAATCAGGTTGCTGCTGACACTCACCATGCTCTTGTGTATGACCATACACATCAACATATCCTTGTGGCCACCGTATACCTGCAAACGATCATGTGACTAGACACCAAAAGAGAAGAAAAATGACACTGTTAAGACAATTCTTTCACATGCTCTCATGCTTAACTTTAAATTGGGTAAACATAGCCCTGTTAACACAGGTAAACAATCTCAAAGCTCTTCACAAGAACACAATCAAACAGAATGAGACACAGAGCTATGTGAGGATCCAACAGCAGAGCAGTGGTGGTGGTGGATGGGGGGAGTGAATGGATTTGGTTAGAAAGCTTAGGCTCTTGACAGTTCAAATAATGATGCGACAATTAAAATCTGACTGAGGGGGATAGAAGTAGAGGCATTTAGGCATCTCAAAGTTTTGCAGGGTTGTACGAAATTAAAGACATAGGAATGGAAACAAAGACATGAATTTTAATGTCCTCAAAAGTCTTTTAGACATAAATACAATGACAGATACATTTGACTGTTATCTGCTGCACAATCTCACACAAACAAGTGTGACAGGAAAGAGACCATCTGGTGAAATGTAAGACCATGTCACCATTAAAATACAAGATAATTGTGGGCAGAACCTAAATAGTGTGTGGTTGGTGCAGGTGACTGGCCTGAAACCTTCAGTATTGTATTGTCATTTTACACAGCAACAAACCTGTAGCCAGCTTCACAGGTACATTAGCACCAGCAAGTCAGAGTGCTATGAACCTTCTCTTCGGGTCACAGCAGTCTGGACAGTGTACTATTCCCCAGTTCCTCTTGAACTAAGCAGGCAACAGTTTCTAATCTCACAAGCTGATACCTGATACAAACTCTTGGCTCTTTTGTACGCCTGAGCTGTTCACACTGATTTCAGGATTCAGAACCTTTTAACTGGATCACACATCACTTCTCCGAGAGCTTCTGAAATTCTGGTTTTCTTTTTATTTTCAAACAGTAAACAGGCTTCTCTGTACGGAGCTTGGGAAACACGGAGTTTGAGAACACTGTCCTGCTGCAGCATGGCTGGTGCTATGTGAAAGGGTAACAGTTCATGTCACTGATGGTGATAAAACAGCTAACCAACAGAAAACAAAATCCGGATAAATGGGTCAGATTGGAGAAGTAACCGGTGGAGTGCTGCCGTGATCAGTGTTGAGGGCTCAACTACCTGCATCTATGGAAATAACTTGGACTGAATGTACTGCAGCCAAATTTGCTTATGATAGAAAGTCAGGTTAGAAAGCAAGTTGTAAGGTTAAGTGAATGGGAAAATATATGATATATGGTGTATAATGTGAACTTGCCTACTTTGGCAGGAAGAATTCGAAGCAGAGTACTATTTTAATGAAGAGACACTACAGAATGATATCTTTAGTGTGAATCACAGTCACCAAGCAATTTGGAAGGCAAATGGAATGCTGACCTTTACTGCAAGGCAACTGGAGTGCAGCACTAAAAAGTCTCACTGCAATTGTACACAGTTTTGGCACCAGAAACATGTTGTGCAGTTTTGGTTTCAATGTGTAATTTGTGCATTTAGAATGAGGGGGGGAAACTCATTAACAAACATGAAGTCTTGAAAGTGGTGCACAGAGTTTGTTTAAGCTCACTGGGGAACCTAAAACATGGGATAGGGTTTCAGGATAAGGGTCAGATTGTTTCAGACTGTGACAAGGAGAAATTATTTTACCCAACTGGTTGAGAGTCCTCAGAACTGTCCAGCTCAAAGGGCTTGGGGTGTTGAGTATATTCAAGGTAGACATAGACAGGTTTTAGTGATTCAGTTGAATGAATGACCTGATGTAGGGAGCAGGCAGAAAGGAGGAGTTGAAATCCAAGAGCAGATATCATTTTACGCAATAGCAGAGTGGGCTTGGCAGGGCAAATAGTCTATTCCTGCTCCAATTTATGGTGCCATTGTAAGTCTTACTGCAATTACTAAGGCCACAAAGATGTGTACAGTTTGGTGACCTGACTTAAGTAAGAACAGATTTGCATAGGAAACAGTTCAGAGAAGATTCATGAGGATAATGTCTGGACTGAAGAGATGGCCTTGCCTTGTGAGGAATGGTTGACCCCACACTTTTGGAGTTTGGAAGAACGAGGGGTGATCTTACCTGAGACCAGAGGTGGGACCTTTTCAAATGTTCTTAAACCCAGGTACAAATTCCACAGACATTTTAAAGACACAAGATTTTCTTAGCATGCAGGTTCCAGGTCAAAGGTGACAGACATTTGCACCCACCAGGACTGAACATATTAAGCAGATGTTCACCTGCACATCTGCCAATGTAGTATACTGTATCCACTGTACCCGGTGTGGCTTCCTCTACATTGGGGAAACCAAGCGGAGGCTTGTGGACCACTTTACAGAACACCTCCGTTTGGTTCGCAATAAACAACTACACCTCCCAATCGCAAACCATTTTAACTCCCCCTCTCATTCCTTAGACGACATGTCCATCATGGGCCTCCTGCAGTGCCACAATGATGCCACCTGAAGGTTGCAGGAACAGCAACTCATATTCCGCTTGGGAACCCTGCAGCCCAATGGTATCAATGGGGACTTCACAAGCTTCAAAATCTCCCCTTTCCCCACTGCATCACAAAACCAGCCCAGCTCATCCCAGCGTCCCTAACCTGTTCTTCTTCTCACCTATCCCCTCCTCCCACCTCAAGCCGCACCTCCATTTCCCAGCTACCAACCTCATCCTGCCTCCTTGACCTGTCCGTCCTCCCTGAACTGACCTATCCCCTCCCCACCTATACTCTCCTCTCCACCTATCTTCTCCTCTATCCATCTTTGGTCCGCCTCCCCCTCTCTCCCTATTTATTCCAGAACCCTCTCCCCATCCCCCTCTCTGATGAAGGGTGTAGGCCCAAAACGTCAGTTTTTGTGCTCCTGAGGCACTGCTTGGCCTGTTGTATTTATCCAGCTACATACTTTGTTATCCTGAACACTAGTGTTGTACAGTGGCAGACCGTTACCTAACAATACTCTCAGCCAGTCTTACATAGTGACAGACCTGTACGTTAGTATTATACAATGCTAGCACTTGCATCCACCTGTACTGTAGCAGACCTAGATTCTCAGTATCCCAACCCAGGTAAGAAATGACAGACTGAAACAACCAACATTGCACCTCTATTATATAGTGACAGACCCAAGTTCACACATAATGTTCTCCAGTGTTAGCCACTGGCAGAGCTAGACTAAAGTGATACTCAATTTGGACTTTTCCAGCAGCAGGTCCTGGCTTTAGTCTTGACCTAAACATGGACAAAACAGCTGAATTCCAGAGGTGAGGTGACAACGATTGCCTTGGCGTTAAGGCACATGAGCAAACCTGGAATTAATGGCAAGGCGGGGGGGTGGAGAGAGACACAAACTCTCCACGGGTTTGTGTCACAGCTGGCACACAGGAAGATGGTTGTGACTGTTGGAGCTTAGTCATCTCAGCTGCAGGACATCACTGCAGGAGTTCCAGTTTCAGCTGCTTCATCGTGACCTCCACTCCATCATAAAGGTCAGAAGTGGGGATGTTTGCCGATGACCGCACAATATTAAACACCATTCACAACTTCTCAGATACTGAAGCAGTTCATGTTCAAATGCAATAATACCTGAAACAATATCCTGGTTTAGGCTGACAAGTGGCAAGAAACATTCATGCCACACAAACACCAGGCAATGACCATCTCCAACAAGGTATCATCTAACCATCACTCTTTGACATTCAATGGCATTGCCATCACTGAATCTCCCATTATCAAATTCCTGGGTTTACCATTGACCAGAACTTAAACTAGTCATACAAGTACAGCGGCCACTGTAGCAGGTCAGAGGTTGGGAATACTGCAGCAAGTAACTCACCTCCTGACTCTCTCAAACCCAAGTCAGACAAGTCAGGAGTGCGATGGAAAACGCTCCCCTTGCCTAGATGAGTGCAGTTGGGTATTGATGCCCTCCAGGACAGCAGCCCACTTGATGGGCACCGCATCCACCAATAAACACTCCCTCAGCCACTAACGCTCATTTGTGCTACTTTCTACAAGATGCATTGCAGCAATTCAAAAGTCCTTAGACAGCACCTTCCAAAACCACAATCATTTCCACCTAGAAGGGCAGGGCAGCAGATACATGGGAACTTCACCATCTACAGGTTTCCCTCAAAACTACTCACCATCCTGACTTGGAAATATATCATCACTGTCTCTGGGTCAAAATTCTCAAACCCCTAATAGTACTATGGGGGTGTCGCTGCAGCAGGCTGACTGGAGTGATTCAATAAAGTGGCTTAGTGCCACCTTCTCAATGACAATAAATTATGTCCAGCAATGATCCACACTTGTGAAAGAATAAAAACAGAACAGTACCCGCCAACACTGTAACCTTGTGTTACAGTGACACCCCTGTATAAGCCAGTACTGCACTCCAGTGTTACACAGTGACAAACCTGTATATAAATATATACCAGTGCTGTACTCATGTTACACAATGACACAGTTATATACACTCGTACGATACTTCAGGGTTACACAGTGACAGAACTGTATACATCAGCTAGCTTACCTGTAGTTCATAAACTCGCACTAGTTTGTCTAAGCAGGCTGTCACCATCACCTTTCCCAGGATGTTTACAACAGTGACGGCGTGATTATGGCCTTTGTAGATCCGCACTAATTCTCCCGTCTGAGAGTAAAGAAACAGTACAAGATAGTCAGTTTGGTTCTGATTGCAAGCTAATCAAAATTATCTCCAGGAACTCTGGGGACCTCTGAAACCTCTACTTGCCGAGTGCTACATTTGCATGGGACCTGCTGTCTCTCACTTGACAAACTTCAACACTTTAGCCTAGTAGCAATTCTTTACAGACAGGTCAAAGCAATCTGGTGTTGACAGGATATTGGAATTAAACAGAGATCAACCAATATGCAAACAGGTTATGACAGTAGATGTCACCTGTCACTCCAAGGGCAACCTCTTGCTTCTAAGTGACAGAGCTGTGGGTTCATGTCCCACTGCACAGACTTGGTTTATACAGGAAGAGTATTTACCCTCAAACTAAGTAATGTAATCTCTCTTGTCTGTCAGTTGAAAGTAGGCCTTCCAGCCTCTTAAATCCGCTTCATTATTCAATAAGATCATGGATGATGCAACGCCATTTTCTGCCCTCCCCCTATACCCCTTGTCACCATTTTCTATCAAAAACCTAACAGACTTGAACACAGTCAATCACTCATTACATTCAGTACCCATTACATTCTGAGGAAGAGATTCCACAGGGCAACAATCTCAGTAAAAATTCTCATCTGCCTTATTATTAAACTGTGCCCACTAGTTTCAGCTTCTGTACAAGGTGAACATCCTCTCAGCCTCCACCCTGTCAAGAGTCCGAAATGCTTGGAAAGGAGATTATGAAGCAATGAGGCAGAAGTAGCTATGGTGGATTGGGAAATTCTATTGAAAGGTTTATAGCGGACAAGCAGGGAAGCGAAGGCCTAGCAGTTTTATTGCTGGACTATTAATCCAGAGAATGTTCTGGGGATCTGGGTCCCACAGGAGGTGGTGATGGAATTTGAATTCAATAAAAAGAAATGTGGAATTAAGAATCTAACGATGATAATAAATTCATTGTTGATTGTCAAAAAAAACCCATCTGGTTTACTAGTGTCCTTTAGGGAAGGAAACTGCCATCCTTACCTGGTCTGGCCTACATGTGACTCCAGACCCATAGCAATGTGGTTGGCTCTTAACTGGTCTCTGGGTAATTAGGGATGAGCCCTAGCCAGTGACACACTCATCCCCTGAATGAATAAATAAAAAGCAATAGCTGGTATTTAAAGAAAAGACTACAGTGACTGCAGTAGACATACATTCCTTTGAGGCACAAAGATCCAAAGGGAAAAGTAAGCTAACTGTGGTTAATGAAAGAAGTTAAAGACTGTATTAGATTGAAGCAAATTGTTTGTAGCGATTCCAGGAAAAGTTGCAAGCCTGAGATTAAGGAGCAATTCAGAACCTAGCAAAGGAGGATCAAGAAACTGATTAAGAAAGGGAAGATGGAATATTTATGCATCCCTAATTACCCAGAGAGCAGTTAAGTGAGAACATAAAAGGTGGACTATCAGCTTATGTAAAGAGAAAAGTTAGGACAAGTGTGGATCCATGACAAGTGGGGTCAGAAAAACTTATAATGTAAAGCCTTGGAAATGGCAGAGAATCTAAACAGTTGCTTTGCGTCTGTCTTCACAGAAGATGCAGAAATTCTCCCAAAAGTACTGGGCAGTGAAGGGATCTTGTGAAAATGAGGAACTGACAGAAATTGTAATAAATAGAGGGTGCACTTGAGAAGTTAACTGGATTGAAGGTTGATTAATCTCTTGAACCTGATCAGACCATTCAAGGAGGTGGTTAGAGAGATAATGGATGCATTTGTGGTAAACTTTCAAAATTCTATAATTTCTGGGAAGGTACCTGTGAATGCAATGTAGCAACTGTAGCGTCACTATTTAACAGGGAAAGTGGACACAGACTTACAGATTGTTATCTTGACAGTAGCAGGGAAAATGTGAGACTCCATTTTGAAGATTGTGATAATTGGACATCTAGAAAATACTAGTAAAATTTGGCAGAGTGGACACAGATTTAAGGGAAACCACATCTCAAACTTTTTGGAGTTGTGTGAGAAAATTAGCATAGATAAAGGAGAACCAGAAGATGTGGTGTATTTGGATTTTTGGCTTTTGATAAAGCCCTACAGAGGAGGTTAGTAAATAAAATGACTGCAGATGGGATTGGGGGGGAATTGTATGAGAATGGATTGTGAATTAGCTAATGAACACAAAACAGAGAATTGGAACAAACAGATCACTTTCAGGATGGTAGGGTGTTGCTAGTGGGGTGTCTGTCACAAGGACCATTGCTTGGCTCATTGGTTATACACGTTTTGGATGTGGTGAACAAGATGCAATATTTCCAAAATTTGCCGATGAAACCAAACTAAGGAGGATGCAAGGAAGGTGCAATGGAGTTTCAACATGCTAACTGAGCAGTTTAGAAAAAATACAAAGTTATTGACTTTGGTAGAAAACAAAAACAGAAAAGAAAAATATTTCTCGGAAGATGAGGGGGTGCTGTGAAGCACAAGTGTCCAAAGAGACCTGAGTGTTCTTGGTCGTGAGTCACTGCAAGTCAGTAAGTAGGTGCAGCAACCATGTAGGAAGACGAATTGTACTCTGGTGTTCATCGCAAGTGGATTTGAGAACAGGAATAAAGATGACCTGTAGTTGGGTGTGCAAAGTTTTGGTGCTCTTATGTGAGGAAGAATACATGTCTCCCTTCGAGAAAGTGCAACAGAAGTTCACCAGATCGATTCCAGGGATGGTGAGATTGTCTTACAAGGACAGATTGAGAACTCTAGATCTGTATTGCCCAGAGTTTTGAAGGATGAGAGGTAACCCCATTGAAACTTACAAAATTCATGAAGGGTATATGTGAGTAAGATGTATTCCCTGGCTGTTGAGTCAAAAACCAGGGAACACTATCTCAGGACCAGGGACGGGCCATTTTGGATTGAAATGAGGAAAAATTTCTTCATTCAGAAGGTGGTCAATTGCAGAGATGTGGAACCTGAATCACGGAGTAGGTTCAAGACAGAAATCAACAGTGTTCTGGAGACTAATAACATCAAGGGTTACAGAGAGAAATGCAGAAAACAGGCTTTGAAGTGGATGATCAGCCATGATGCAACTGAATGGGCAGAATGACCTACTCCTGTGTTCCCTCAGGGTCATGTTTTGATGAGATCATCTCATTCTTGGGAGCTCCAGCCTTTGCAGGATAACTCATCATACCAGGAATCAGTCAAGTGAATCTTCCCTGAACTGCTTCTAACTCAATGATTCTTGTTTGGTCTCCTTCCCTGCAGGTTACACCACTGCCAAGGTCACGTCCAAATATTTTTTTTAAAACACAGTGAGGGTTACCCCCTTCTCGAAACCCTATTAGAAATGAGTTCTACGTACCCATCAAACTCCTGGTGAAAAAAAAACATGCAACTCACCTTTAGTCCTTCCATCAATGATTTTAAATCTATGACCGCTGGTATTGTCATCTTTACCAAAGGAAAATTCTTCCGACCTATCCCTCAATTTTAGGCAATTCAGTTAACTATTCTCTCAGTGCTGTGTTCCAAAGTAAACAACCCGGATCTACCTGAACAACACTTCTCAGTATCTCGAGTTATTATAATTGTGCATTACTCTGCCTGGTTGAGTTACCCCTCATTTGTCTGGACAAGACTGCAATTGCTATTGTCCTGACAAATGACAAGCCACGATATCTTGCTGTAGTCTACACCTTCCCTTCTCACTATGAGGACGCAATCAGCTTTCTATCATGTGCATAGTCTGAGTCATGCCCCTTAACTTGAAGTTTAAATTGTTGATACATAAACAAGGTGATGCATAACTGAGAGCGACAGTTCAGTGCAGAGTTGAGTGAGTGCAGCACTGTCTTTTGATTGAAACTTGAGGCCCCAGGTGGATGGGAAAATAAACACACATTCATGTAACACCTTCTGTGAAAATGGGATGTCTCAAAGTCCTTTTCCATTGAAGTACTTGTAAGTTACTGATGATCGAAGGTGGGAAACACAGCAACCAAGGCAGAATTCCCACAAAAACAATGTGATAATGGCCAGACAATCTGCTCTGCTGAGGTAGGCAGAGGGGGAAATACTGGCCAGCACACTGGGAGATAGTTGTATCTTGAAATCAGTGTCGCTGGATTTTTCACATCTACCTGAGGATGGCTGAAGTTTAATGTCTCTCCTGAAACACAACAACTCTGAATGCTGACGTGCCCTCAGCGAAATGTGTCAGGTTTGAGTTCTGTGCTTATATTCTGGAGTAAGACCTGAACACTCAGCTTCTGATTCAGAGGCAAGAACGCTACCAACGGAGGCACGGCCAACACCTTCACACATTCCAAGGGGACTGTGTCTAAAATGAGGACAGTTCTCCCCGGTGCACTGGGTCTATATTTAGCTCCTGATATAATAAAAAACTAAATCTGGTCAATACCACAGTGTCAGTTGAGGGCACTAGTGAAATATACACCTTTGCTCTTACAGTCAAGTGAAGAGTTAAAACCCAAGGGTGATTTTGTCCAGTCTGTTTTTGGGCTCGGCTACATGATTATCAGATATATTTTGGATCATGTATGAAGGAAAAGAACCAAGAAGAATTTAAACTATTTGGTGATAATGTTTGTGTTCACATTTTAATTGAATGCTTTGGCTCTCTCGACAACATATCCAAAATAAGGACTAATCCATGAGTGACACTGGACCTACAGGGGTTCAATTCTAATGTCAGAAATATAGGTTGTATAAGTACCATTTCTGAGACCTGTTCAAGTGCATTAGCCCTGGACTGCTGTGTTCATTGATATCAACATTGCCAGGTTCAAACTTGCTTGCTCAGCAGGCACTGGAAATCAGCTTGAAGATTTCCTGGAAAACTCAAAACTCAAGATTTTGCTGTGCATTAAACCATTGGAGTAATGTTACCACAGAATGGGGTTTAAACCAGTAACTCCCATACAAGGCTCCATTACTCTAGCGTTTGGACTTATTTCAAGCAGGATCTTGAGGAAACACGAAGTAACTGCTCAGTCATGTGTTTAAGGCCCGTTTGAAATATTGAAACATATTAAAACAACACGTTTTTGAATTCCAAATAGTGAAAACTTACGTGGATGTTGTGAGCATGTACAGATTGATCGCTAGAACCGCTGAAAACCAAGTCATTCACCACCTGAAAGCACAAAACATAAGTCACTGCTGTCTCCAGGCACAGATGCCACACGTGTCAGACAGCATCCCTCCGACTCCTGCAACCAGACACAGCACACTCACCCTCGCGCACATGCGCCGGTCTCTCTCCTCTACCGTCATACACATCACACCCACTTCCTGACAGCAGACATTTCAAGTCTCTTTTTTTTTGCCACAGATCCCACCCTGATGTGCAACACTTCACCAGCCATACCTTCATGCACAGGACAGTCTTAGTGTGACCTTCCAGCGTCCTGAGCAATAACCCATTCCTGGCATCACGAACACTGATGGTACAATCGTATGATCCGACCAGTAGCAGCCTGCGGGCTCCCTCCTGTGCTGTTGCCAAGCAACTGACTGCTCGGGGAGCGTGACAGTCAAACACATCGAGCTGTTTGTTGGTCTGAGGAAATGGCAGCAAGCAAAAAAAAACAATTCAGGATGTCCTGGGCTCACCCCATTAGAAGAGAATGATCACTCTCTGTATTTACCAGACAACAGAAACAGACCACTCGGCCCATCAAGAGTGTCCTGGTGCTTCTCAGCAGGTTTCAACTAACTGTGCCTGCTTTCCAAGTCCTTCCACACTGCCCTTGTCTTGAGAAAAAGCCCACGCACTTGGAATTGTCAAAAAAGCAGGGCAAAGCATTGGCAGAGGAGATGGGAAGAGTAAAGATTTCAAATGATACAGTTTGTGAGGATTGGTTGGGAAGTGGGATGCAATTGGCTTAGTGCAGTTGGAAACATCAACAGATGTTAAACAAGGTCAATAAAAGCTGTTTTGCAGAATATAGAGAGAATGCAACAGCTTAAAATAAAAGATTTCTTTCATAAAAGGCTATTAATAATCGGAAAAAATCATTGAGAATGAAGAAATAGGAGAAATATTGATTAAATACTGGACACTGTTCACAGTAGAAGAGACAACCAAAGGACAACCAATTTAAATAAGAATGACAAACATAAGATAACTAATATCAGAGGAAGGTACTGGAGAAAACTTGAGAATAAAGCCCAACAAATTCCCAGCAACTCGGGTTCTGAAGAAGCAAGCTGCTGAGATAGTGGGCATGTTGATTACGGGTTTTAAAAATCCTTTAGGTTCTAGAATTGTATCTGAGGATTGGTTAGCAAATCTAACACCGATATTCAAGAAAGGTGGGAATGAGTAGACAAGGAAAATATACCTGTTAGCCTGGCATCTGTCAACAGCAAAGTGCTAGCATCTGTTAAGGAAGTCCTAACAATGCATTCTGCAAAGCACAGCCTGAACATGTAACATGAACTTGTAGCAGTTCAGAGTAATAATAAAAAAAAAACCAATCAATTTGAACACATCGCTGAACCTGAACAGTAATGTATCAGTGAGAGTGGAGGATTAGTAAATGGGCAGCAAAGACAGAGCTTCCAAGTTGGCAGACAATGTCTAATGGAGTGCTGTAAAGATCAGTAATTGAGCCTATTTACTTACACTCTACATTAATAACTTAAGACAAAGAGAAGCTTTTCTGACAATAAGAAGCTAGTGGGGATTACTATGAGGACACCAAGAGGCTACAAAGAGATACTGACTGGTTGAGTGAATGGGCAGTAAGGTGACAGATAGGAAATCATGAGCTTCTCACTCTGGTTGTGAAAATAGAAATGGGAATATTTTCTAAAAATAAGAGAAACTTATAAATGTTCAGGGAAATTTAGGTGTACCAGTGTAAGAAACACAAAGGTAGCATGCTAATTCAGCAAGCAAACAGGAAGATAAATCAATTGTCCTTTATATGAAGGGTATAAGGGCAACTAATCTTGCTAAATATATACAGGATAATAAATTGTGAAGCTGGATGAACACAGCAGGCCAAGCAACATCTCAGGAGCACAAAAGCTGACGTTTCGGGCCTAGACCCTTCAAGAGGGGGATGGGGAGAGGGTTCTGGAATAAATAGGGAGAGGTGAGGAGGCGGACTGAAGACGGAGAGAAAAGAAGATAGGTGGAGAGGAGAGTATAGGTGGGGCTGTAGGGAGGGGATAGGTCAGTTCAGGGAAGACAGACAGGTCAAGGAGGTGGGATGAGGTTAGTAGGTAGGAAATGAAGGTGCGGCTTGAGGTGGGTGGAAGGGATGGGTGAGAGGAAGAACAGGTTAGGGAGGCAGAGACAAGTTTGGCTGGTTTTGGGATGCAGTGGGGGGGGGGGAAGGGGATGAACTGGGCTGGTTTTGGGATGCAGTGAGGGAAGGGGAGATTTTGAAGCTGTAGAAGTCCACACTGATACCATTGGGCTGCAGGGTTCCCAAGCGGAATATGAGTTGCTGTTCCTGCAACCTTCGGGTGGCATCATTGTGGCACTGCAGGAGGCCCATGATGGACATGTCATCTAAAGAATGGGACAGTATACCACATTGGCAGATGCGCAGGTGAACCTCTGCTTAATATGGGAAGTCATCTTGGGGCCTGGGATGGGGGTGAGGGAGGTGGTGTGGGGACAAGTGTAGCACTTCCTGCGGTTGCAGGGGAAGGTGCCGGGTGTGGTGGGGTTGGAGGGGAGTGTGGAGCAAACAAGGGAGTCATGGAGAGAGTGGTCTCTCCGGAAGGCAGACAAGGGTGGGGATGGAAAAACGTCGGGGGCGGGGTGTGAGGGATGTGTTGCGGGAGACGCAGTCGAGGGCGTTCTCGACCACTGTGGGGGTAAGGTTGCGGTCCTTGAAGAACTTGGACATCTGGGATGTGTGGGAGTGGAATGCCTCATCCTGGGAGCAGATGCGGCGGAGGCGCAGGAATTGGGAATAGGGGATGGAATTTTTGCAGGAGGGTGGGTGGGAGGTGGTGTATTCTAGGTAGCTGTGGGAGTTGGTGGGCTTGAAATGGACATTACTTCGTAGGTGGTTGCCTGAGATGGAGACTGAGGCGTCCAGGAAGGTGAGGGATGTGTTGGAGATGGCCCAGGTGAGCTTGAGGTTGGGGTGGAAGGTGTTGGTGAAGTGGATGAACTGTTCGAGCTCCTCTGAAGAGCAAGAGGCGGTGCCGATACAGTCAATGTAACGGAGGAAGAGGTGGGGTTTGGGGCCTGTGTAGGTGCGGAAGAGGGACTGGTCCACGTAACCCCACAAAGAGGCAGGCATAGCTTGGGCCCATGCGGGTGCCCATGGCCACCCCCTTTGTCTGTAGGAAGTGGGAGGAATCAAAAGAGAAGTTGTTGAGGGTGAGGACGAGTTCGGCTAGGCGGATGAGGGTGTCGATGGAGGGGGACTGGTCGGGCCTGTGGGGCA
Organism: Stegostoma tigrinum; assembly: GCF_030684315.1. Classification (NCBI taxonomy): domain Eukaryota; kingdom Metazoa; phylum Chordata; class Chondrichthyes; order Orectolobiformes; family Stegostomatidae; genus Stegostoma; species Stegostoma tigrinum. The sequence continues at coordinate 85,124,938 of NC_081363.1, forward strand.
GGAAGAAGCGGAGGGCCTTGAGGCCATCTGCAAGAGGAATGCAGGTGTATAGGGACTGGACGTCCATGGTGAAAATGAGGTTGGGGGCCAGGGAATTGTAAGTTCTGGAGGAGGTGGAGGGCGTGGGTGGTGTCACAGACGTAGGTAGGGAGTTCCTGGACCAAAGGGGAGAAAATGGAGTCCAGATAGGTGGAGATGAGTTTGGTGGGGCAGGAGCAGGCTGAGACAATGGGTCGACCAGGGCAGGCGGGTTTGTGGATTTTGGGAAGGAGATAGAAACGGGCTGTGCAGGGTTGGGGAACAATGAGGTTGGAGGCTGTGGGTGGGAGGTCCCCTGAGGTGTTGAGGTCATGGATGGTATTGGAGATGATGGTTTGGTGCTCGGGGGTAGGGTCATGATCAAGGGGGCGGTAGGAGGTGGTGTTGGAGAGTTGGCCTTTGGCCTCGGCGATGTAGAGGTCAGTGTCAGCAGGATCAGCAACTCAAATATCTCAAATATATACAGGACATTGGTGTGACCACATATGGAATACTGACAGCAGTGTTCTCTGGGTCCTCTCCATTCCTGCCCTGTGCCTTACAATAGAATGATGACATACCAGAGCGAGGTCACTCAGTCCATTATATTGCTGCCATCTTTTTGTAAGACAATTGCAGCTCATTCACTGCCCTGCCCCTCCCCTGCAGTCCTAAAAATTCTCTGAGGTGTTTAGCCAATTCCCTCTTGAAAACTGCAATTGCACCTGCTTCCACTACACTCTTGGGCAATACAATTCCTAACCACTTGCTACATCAAAACATTTCTCTCTCAAGTTTGCCCATGAGAACAGTTTTTCCTCATCTACTCTGCTCAGACTGGTCCAGAAGGTGAATAATTCTACAAAATCTCCTCTGAATCATCTCCAAGGAGAACAAGCCCAGTTTCTCTGATCAATCTGCAAACTGAAGCCCCTAATCCCAGAACTATGCTTATGAATCATTTCTGCACTCTTGCAAACACCTACACGCCTTTGGTATATAGAATCGGGCACAACACACGATACTCCAGTTGGGAATGAACCAGCGTTCCATAAAGATTCACTGTGGTTTCATGATATAGAGAAACGAGCCACACTAAGTTTATACTGTTGTGCACACCTCTTTTCCATTTCCACAAAGCCCAACCCAGTTTTACTGATTCCCTCTGTTTCAATAATATCTATTTTACTTAGCAATGTCTTACTGTCTGAAAGGCTCTATGTACTTCACTGTAAAATAGCACAATCAAGCAAATGTGAACACCAGTCAGAAAGAGAGAGATAACTGAAAGCCTGGTCACGTAAGAGTTTTACGAAGCTGTCTTAGGTGAGGAATGCAAGGTGGACTCAGAGGGAATTCCAGAGGATGGAGACGAGATGGCAAAATTGCAGCAATTATAATTGGGAATGTACGAGAGGCCAGAAATACAGGATCAGACAAATGAAGATTTCAGTTTTGGAAATTAAGAGATATTGAGGGTCTTGAAAATGAGGATAAGAATTTAAAACTGACCTCACCAGAATGGGAGTGGGTGCACATCAATGAGCGATAGGGTGCTGGGTAAACTGCACGGGTGTAAGTTATAATATCACATCTGGAGTTTCGTGTCAGTTTGGTTTTACAGAAGATGTCAGCAAGCAAAAATCTGCTCAAAGAACATCAATAATACTCTGTTTAAAAACCCAGGGCTTGTGCCCGATCACAAGCCTTGCGGCCTGCAGGCCCGAGGGACAGGAAAAAGGAAAGGATGGAGTCCAAGGAAGAGGATAGTTAGCCTGAGGGGTGAAGGTGAGAACAGGCCCGGAGTGCGGGGGGGAAGAGAGAATGTCTATGCACATGAATAGAGGGGGTAGGGGGAGGGGGATGTGCACTTACGTGCTTACCTTAACACTGAAGGAATATACAGAGCCATTGGCCAGCCCAATGTACAAGATCCGCCAACGACTGTGCAAGCTCAACACACGGTCTGGCAAAGTGAACTGGTCCAAGTGCATCTTGCTCTGTTGAAATCGAAAGCAAAGAGCTACAATGATGATACTACAGCACAGTTCAGTAGTTACAGTGGTCTCAACCTCCATACAGGCTGTTCTTTGAGGACTGGGCAATAATGTACAAGGGAGGGGCACCCCCAATTTTCCAGCTGACAAATATAACATAGCTGTGCCATTTTTCAAAGAACAATTTGTTATCAGTGTGGAAGCAGGCCATACAATCCCTCTGAAGAGCATCCAACCTAGACCCATTCCCTTATAACCCACCTAATTACACATCCCTGAACACTATGGGCAAATTAGCATGGCCAATCCACCTAGCCTGCACATCTCCGGACTGTGGGAGGAAATTGGAGCATCTGAAGGAAACCCACGCAGACACAGAGCGAATGTGCAAACTCCACACTGTCGCCCGAGGGTGAAATCGAACCCGGGTCCCTGGTGCTGTAAGGCAGCAGTGCTGACCACTGAGCTACGGTGTCGCTCTTCTGCTGGAATGACAGAAGGAGTATGTTCAAACAGCCCTGGGTTCATCAATTTCGTCATTGCTCCCCACTCCTTTCACTCAAATTGGACTTCCAGTGGTCCCAAAATTCCCAGAAGCAGGGAGCTACTAGGTCTCTCCTGTTCAGTGCCAGTTGGAAGTGGAATGGCTCATCCTCCTGGTCACCCTCTTTCAGCGTCAGGCCATTCAGTTCACCAGCTCAGCATTTCTCAGGCTTCGACCTTCAAAGCACAGAGGAGGCTTCCAATCTGTGCACTCAAAGTTTCAATCAAACTGTACATTCAACTCTAACCTCTCCGTTTGCTTGTCATCTTAAATACTAGATCATCCGTTAAGTTTTTAAGGAGCTTAAGATGGGGTGTTCGCAGAAGACTCCAGATCAGAGGGTCACAAGAATGCATGTGCCCTTAGGCCATTCAAGGACAATGTTGAGAAGTACAATTTCACTCAAAAGGCAACCGCGATGTGCAAATCCTTAACACAACCAACCTCTCCCACACCCCCTCAAACATGCTGGGAGCCAACTGAAAATTTCAGAATGGAGTTTGTTAGGAGTACTTCCAAGCTAACGGACGTGATGCTGCGGTGGATAAATGAGAATTGAGCTGCGGACCAATTGTACAGATAAACTAGCTCGAGGTGCTCAACAAAACAAGTTAAAAGGAGTTGAACCAGTCTCTTTTTATTCCTTCGTTATTAACAACACAGGCTGATGGATGGACCCATCATGCAGTGTAATGACCCACCTTCACATCGTAGCAGCGTACAGTGTGGTCACTGGATCCCGTATACAGGCACGCTGTCTTCCCTTGAATGTGTACGATTAGCAGGCAGTTCACCTTTGTGGTGTGACCTTCGAACAGACCCACACATTTCCGACTCTGAAGGAGTGGAAACATGAAACATGTTAAACACGGACTTAACAACAAAGTTTGCAGGAGAAACAACCGAGGATTCAGCAGAAAGAAGACATGTAGTTCTCTTCGTGATATTCAGATATAAAAATGCTCAAACTGTAAGACACATGGTTGGTTGGCAGGCAACTCCTGGACTAGCTGGAGCATCAGCTCCCGCTGCAGTAAAACACTGGAGCGTCAGCTCCCACTGCACCACAGGCCATTTGGTCCATAGTGTCCGAGCCAGATCTCGGATTGAGCAACTTGATTTGCCCAAACTCTCTTCTCGTCTTCTATTAATCTGTGGCACAAATGTCCAATTTTCCCTGAACAGATGCAGCAATCTCTGCAGCAACCATTGTGAGGCAAAAACAGTTCAAGCTACACCTATCCTCTGTAGAGGGGCCTTCTCCTGCCCACGTCTGTGATAACTTTCAAGGGATGACTGTTTGATAGCTAGGCAGTGAGGATTTAAGAGCAGCCCAATCTTTATGCCCCTCAAGCTTTTATTTATGGAGAGACATATTACACATAGCTCCAAACACAACAACCACAGTTGCTGAGTCCCCAGCTAACGTCCATAACCTGAATACAAGTAAGTAATTAAATTATAATTAACAACCACCCCTCATCACTCACTCCATAATCAAAGAAAAAGTCCTTCCCTATTAACCGTATTAGAAACTTCGGTGTAATTTCCCCTTTAATTTTCTAAGTTTCAATGGTGCAGTTTGATAGTCTACATCTCACTTCCTAACCTTAGATTCCCATCCCTGGCATCATCCTGATGAATGTACATGGTGAACCCCCTATAGTTTCTATGCTCTGTCTCTAACAGAGATGTTCAGAATCACACCCAACCAATTTGGGTGTTTCATGGTGGGGATTAGCCAGGGCTGAAAAGGGTCAAAGACGAAATAGTCTGAAATGTTTTCATGAGTAGCAATGCTGTATGACCGAGAGTACCCTGAGGCTACTTCAAATAGATGAAACTATTAAACATTAAGTAAGTCAAAACATCAGGTTTCCTTTTGTTTACCCATTACCATTAAGACTACGGATCGAAGCATTTGTAAAGTGATCTCAACATTTCAGTATTCAATGCTGTTAGTGAATGTAGAAAAGGGTGAAGCTCATACTGATGATGGATGTCACATTGTTGGATTATATATATGAGAAGCAAAGCAAGGACTAAGGTAGGGCTTTGCAAACCACTTCCCAATGTGTAACTCCATTTCACCACCACCCTCTTGAGGGGATTTAGATATGGGACAACAAAGGCTGTCCATAGTGAGGACAACTACATAATTTCCAAGAGCTTTTTGTTTTAGCAATATAGAAGCTTGAAACAGTTGGCCTATTTTAATTAAATTTCACCTATTATGGATCAATACATATCGCTCAAATGTAGAAAACACAGCAGGGAAACAGACCCATTTAGCCCACCACTCCTATACTGACCTACAAACCACCAAACTACACTAATCCAATCTATTTGTTCCAGAGCCAACTACAGTCATACTATTTTGTGAAACTGATCTTTTCACATCTCAAAGCTTTTAGCCAAGCTCCCACCCCAGCACTGCGCAATGGATTCAGACCCACTTTTTCCTCACCCATTTCTCAACAACCTCCTGCCTGGCTCTCATTGTTGGCCTCACTCCTCCCACCAGCCCTCCCCTCCATCACCATCACCCTTCGACTACACTCCCAGGCGCCCCCACCGCCAACACCACTCTCAGTCTCACATCCTGTCACTCCTGCTCCCACACCACACTCCGGTATCATCAGTTCTGGAATTATTATCCGGTATCATTAATTGCTGGAAACCACATGGAAGGAGGTAGCTGCAGGTCATGTAGGAGCAGCAACTACCGGGTGCTGCAATCTCTGCTGCTCCCACTTACCTACACAATCTTGTCAGATGGGCAGGAGATTCATTGCTGATATCTCTCCCTCAGCCAGGCAGTAGGTGGAACCAAAACATATAAGGGCTAAGATCTGTTTTCCACAAACTGCAATTCTTTCCACCAGTAGAAACTTCACATTCGTAATTATTGGAACTAAACTGGAGCTGGGAGTGGCTTCAGTAATCCTGAATGTTTAAGGCGCACCCAGGGCTTAGTTAATCCATCCAATTTGCACTGGGTCCTGGACAGACAGTCTCCTCTCCAGTCCTGCACCTATTCATGTTTATTGCCCTCCAGCACCCACCCAACTTCCTCTTTAAATCCTTGATGATCTACAATTCTATCTTCCCCCTAGGCAGTGAATTTTAGGTCATTAGCACTTGTTGGCCAGGAATGCTCTTCCTCACACACTGCATCTCTTACCCAAAAGCCTTATATTGTGTCTCACAGCTCTTTAACGATCAGCTATAGAAATAGCTTTTCCTTTCCCACCTTATTTAAACTTGTCATCACCCTGTACTCCTCCACCAGTTCTCTCCAATCTACTTTGCTGCAAGGAGAGTAACACCAACTTCTTCAATTACAAGTAGGCCACTCAGCCCCTTGATCCTGCTGGACCATTCCTTAGGATCATGGGTGACTGGCTAGTGTTTGTTTGTTTTGAATTTCAGTTATTTCCAACAAGAATCTCGCTACTTCTGCCTGAAAAAAAAACCGCGTGACTGGTTTCCACCACCTTCTGGTGCAGAGTTGCAGTCTCTCAACCCTCAGAGAGAAATGTCCTCAAGGTATCCTGACAAGGTTTCAGTGCCCTCAAGTTCTGGTCTCATCCACAAGATGAAACGTCGTGTCCACATCCACTTTAAGACCACGACGGATCACATACACTTCAATCAAATCGACTTTCACTCTTCTAAACTACATGGTAGAATCGCACCTCATAAGATAAATTATTCATTCCAGGTATCAATCTGCCTCCAATGTGTTTCCATTTTTTTTAAAAAAGGAGACCAAAACTGGTGCAGTTTCACCAATGTCCTAAATTTAGTAATACCCTTTTTAAACATTTTGTTGCCAAACTGAACTTCACTATGCTCCAACTGCCAGATGTTGGCCCACCTTTTCTACTTTACTTTCAAACAGCAACTCCGAGACTTGCCCCGTGCCATATTTCCCTCCCCACTTCAGGGTTATCTGTAAGTTTAACGACCACACTGTTGCTCAACTCATTGAGGTAAATTTTAAAAAGTTGGAGATGCCAGCACAGACCTCCACTCATCACACTCTGCCAATCAAAGACCTATTTATAAGTAGTCTCTGTTCAATGCCAGCCAATCTCCTGTCCATGCCAATATATTATCCTCTGCAAAGAACCCTTAATGTAGCACTGTAACAAAAGATGTCTGGAGATGAAAGGCCAGTGGAGGCTCTCCTCTATACACTGTATGCATTACTCCTTCAACGAACTCCAATAAATTGGTTAAAAATGACTCCCCTTTGAGAATACCACGCTGACTCGTCCCAATTGTTGTGAGTTTTTTCAAAGTGTGCAGCTATAATGACCAATACGAACACTATCCCATAACAAACGTTTAACAAAAACCAAAAGAACTGTAAATCAGAAATGAAGACAAAAGTTGCTGGAAAATCTCAGCAGGACCTGCAGCATCTGTGGAGAGAAATCAGAGTTAACATTTCGAATTCTGAAGAAGGATCACTCGGCCCTAAACTCTCATTTCTCTCCACAGCTGTTGAAGTTAACAGGCCGCTAGCTTTCGGTTTTCTGCTTCCCTCCCTTCTTGAATACTCGCTGTAGCTAAAATCCTGAATTTAACCGCATCCCTAAACAGGAGGCCCAACTTATTGCTACCAAACCTTTCTTCACAGCCAAAAGTCAATCATTCGTGGCTGCTGTGCAGTACACAGAAAACTAATGCCCAATATATTTGCAACCAGATCTTCGTGAAACAAAAAGCCAGATCAATTAATTGGCCCATCACCAACAGCCCAAGCACAGACGTCTCTTACCATCAGGTTATAGATGCGCACGGTTTTATCAGCAGAGCAGGTATACAGGTGGCCATTGTATATTTGCATGGCATTGACAGATGCCTGGTGACCTTCAAAGATTCCTTCACTGGGATTATCGTCCTCTGCACCATCTGAAGACACCTCTAAGAGGACAAGGTGGTGATCAGACAGGGAAACAACGTGCAGTGTCAAACCATCAGAACTGCACACTCAAGATTCACTTAATAGCACACAGACATGTTGGAATTTGCTTGCCTCAGCCCATGATAATCGATACCCACCTCCTGCTGACCCAGCGATATACCCTGGTGGTCAGTAGAGGAGTGGGGAGCATGGAGACGAGGTGGGTTGGTAGGCTGGGCGTGGGGAACTAAAGGGCAGGACAGAAATAAGGGGACAAGTCATTGTCACTATCCATACAAGCTCAGGGTCATGCCATTCAAACATACCAGCATCCAACAAAACTGCTGTCATCTCTTTCAATATAGGGTTTGATACCTGATGTGTTCCTTGATCCTTTCAATGACGACCCAGGAGTCTGTGTCTCAGCCACACTGTTTAAAAACAGAAAACAAAGGTGGGAACATTGGTGTGGAGGACACCACTGTCATATGGAAAACAGAACCATGTCTCTATCAAAGTTGATCCATGTTGGGGCCCTCTTGAGCTAGTGCTGCAGTTGGAGCTTCAGGCTTCCCCTTTAGAGGGCCAAACTGCCCTCGTAGGTGGACGTGAAAGATGCTAATGGCACTACTGGAAGAGAAGCATGGCAGCCCCTCTGGCCAAATTTAACCCTCAACCAACACAGTATCTCCTGAAGGATTGTGGGACAAACATGTTTACATGGAGACTGACAGCTGAGTTTACCCACATGACAACCAGCTGCAAAACATGCTGGGTGTCCTGAGGTTGTGAAAGGTGCTTTCCCCTCACCTCCCTTTTAAATCTTCGTAGAATCCCTACAGCGCGGGAGCAGGCCTTCTGGCCCATCGAGTCCACACTGACCCTCCAAACAGCATCCCATCCAGACTGACCCCGCCTACTCTGTTCCCTGTAACTCTGCATTTCCCATGGCTAACCCACCTAGACTGGACACTGTGGACAATTTAATACAGACAATCCACCTAACCTGCACATCTTTGGACTGCAGGAGAAAACTGGAGGAAACCCACGCAGGCATGGAGGAGAATGTGCAAACTCCACACAGACAGCCACCCACGGGTGAGAATCGAACCCAGGTCCCTAGCGCCGAGAGGCAGCGGTGCTAGCCACTGAGCCGCCGTGCTCAGTTTTCCTTTTCTCTTTGAAGTGATGGTATTGAACCAGTGAGGCTGGCTGTTGAAGGCACTGTCTGCTACTGGATGCAATACCACAAGCCTGAGCTTCCTAGCAATGCTGCATCTCCACAGTATGGAGACCAGGCTGCAGCATTCTGCTTGGCGCCAATGCTTAAGATTGTTTAACTCGGCAGCAGCTGAGTCCGAGATCTCTCACTGCAATCTGTCCAGGAAGGACATCACATGTTTACACGGTATCTTTAATGTACTGAAACATCCCCAAGGAGAGAAAACACTCAGTCCCAGGGATAGGTTGTAAAGGACAATCTTAAAGGAGAAGAGAGAGACAGAAAAACAAAGAGGTTTCCAGGGAGGGAACTGTAAAATGGCAAAGCTCGGGCAGCTGAAAGCATGACCATCCATGCTGGAGTGATTAAAAATGGCAAGAGGCCAAGAGATGGTTGTAGGCCTTAAACAGATAGCGCAGATAGGTAAGGGATCTGAGGAGCAGAAAGAGGAGAATTTGAAAAACGGGGAGATTGCTAGACCTGCCCAGAAACCTCTCCGAGTCTCACCTCTTGGTGACAGCAGTCACCACCTCACTGGTCGAAGTTACCTCGTTGCAGCCTGCTTTGGGGGTGTCAGTAGGACACTGACTTGGAATCAGCTGCTCTCCTTTACATGGGCTGTCGGACTGCTCACTAGCTAATTCCACAGATTCGACATCAACAACATCCAGCTGGGCTTTGGGGATTTCCACCAGCCCCACAGAGGAATCACTGTCCGTGGAGGCACTCGCCATTTCACTTTCCCCCTTGGGACCACCTTTCTCCCTGGGGGCGGAGATGCCCTCTGACTCTTGGGGGGTCGAGGTCGTGACCTTTCCCTTGAGCATCCTTTTGCTTTTCAGTTTGCGGGTGGGTCGGAACTGCTCGTTGTCTTGCTCGGTATCACTGTTCTCGCCCGCTTGCTCCACCCGGGCCGGCTTTTTCTTCCTGAGTTTCTTCTTCTTTTTAATGCCTTTGCTCTCCGAGGGAGTGAAAGACGACTCGACCACCTGCTCGCTCGCTTGGCTCCTCCGATCCTTGTCAGGGAGCTTGGGTTCCTTCCGGCACTTTCCGGCTGGCGGTGGGTTGGGTTGCTCTGGCACTGCAAATGACTTCCTGTGCTGGGCCACCCTGGTCTCAGCCCCTCTCTGGAGTCTGAATGCTGGGGGAGTCATGCCGTGAGCCTCCTCAGTCCCATTTCTGCTCTGGTCGGCAGGTAGACCCACTTCCCCAGGGCCCAGAGGTGAGAGGCCTTCAGTGAGGTGCTGGAGAGGCGGTGGCAGCGTGATGAGCGGGAAGCCCAGAGGTCGCATTTCACCTGCGGGAAACAGAGGGCACAGCCATTCAGGCCAGACTCAATGGGATCCATCAAACCGTGGTTTGCATTTGCCTGATGCGTCATCAGGATGTGCCAACCAGTGAGGGTTGGACATATTATTAATGCTAAACTGCAGTGATATCAAAGGCATGGGCTCAATTCCTGCACTAGCCGAAGTTACCACGAAGCTCCCCCACCACCTTCTCAACCTCACTACCAGTTGTTCTCTCTATTAAGAGAGCGCCCTGATGATCTGGTAAGTCTATGGTGACTTTATCCTTACCCTATCACTTTCGCAATAAATGCCAATATTCTACTTGCACTTATTACCTGTGACACCTGCACACCAGTTTTCTGTGACTCTCATGTGTTATGAGATAAATATTTGCCCAAACATCTCCACATTCCTTGTTAATTCCAAAGGAATATTTACATTCACCAGAAGGGGTAGACTTAAAATCCCATCCTCCCAACGTCTTAAAGCAATAGATCAACAGTAGTGTCTGCCCTCCTTCCAAGCACAAAACATAAAAGAAATTATGACGTACAGGATATTTGATCAGATGACCAAACACATATTTGAAGACGTAGTTTAAATGTCTTAAAGGAAAGGTTGAGTGGTGAGGAGGGGGCAAGGGATATTCCGGAACTTCTGCCCCAGGCCATCAAAGTCGCGAATAGCAAGATCATCAACATCAAAGATGCTGAAGAGGCCAGGTATCATGCAGGATCCGAAGTTGAGTGGGTGGTCAGAAAGCAGATGGCTTTCAGTAGAAAACAGAAGTTTAGGGGTTATCTTTGCATTTCAGGATTATTGTGTAGGCCCGTGGAGAATGACTATGATGTGAGACAGTGCAGTTGGGTGAACAAGTTAGCGCAGAAATATTGCAGCAAATGGCATAATCTACGGGCTGTAGTGGTTCAAGAAGGCAGTTCCCCACCACCTTCTCAAGGACAACTAGCGATGGTCAAGAAATGCTGGCCCAGCCAGCAATGCCCAACTCCCACCAGTAATTTATTTTTAAAACAAAAGGCTGGATTATTCTGACAAGAAAAAAAACCCTTCAGAATTGTAGATGTTGGAGATCAGAAACAAAAACAGTAATTGCTGGAGAAATTCAGCAGGTCAGGCAGCGTCTGTGGAGGAAAAGCACAGTCAATGTTTCAGGTCCAGTGACCCTGGTTCAGAAATGAAGAGGGTCTCTGAAGAAGGAACCAAAACGTTAACTCTGATTTTCCTCCGTGGATGCTGCCTGACATGCTGAGTTTCTCCAACAAATTTCTGTTCTTGTTTCTAGATTATTTAGATTGCGAAAGTGCAGTTGTAAGTAAATGAGGATAGAGTTTTTTTCAGAGACGGATGCAGAAGGAGGAAATGCTGAGACACAGAAGGGGGATGAAATGGGATAAAAGTCACGGATGGTCTTATCTGAAATTGATTCCAGGGAACAGAGAGGCTCACTTGAAATGGAAGGGCCAATTGCATAGCCATAAATACAAGGTGAAGAGTCCATACAGAACTGGAGACATCAGTGCAAGGACCATTAGAGAGGTGCTGAATAGCAGTCCTTGGTATATAGCCACAAATCTTACTGCCTATAAAACCCTTTCATGTAGTAAAGCAAAACAAGGTGCCATACCAGACCAATATCATATGACAAGGTACTAAGTCAGGAAGTATTAGGACACATAGTCAAAAGCTTGGTCATAAAGCTAGGTTTAACGAAGGCATTAAGAGGGAACGGGAGAGGATTCCAGAAGCTAGGGCACAGGCGGGTGAAAACACAACCACCAGTGAAGGACAAATAGATTAGATTAGATTAGATTAGATTACCTACAGTGTGGAAACAGGCCCTTCGGCCCAACAAGTCCACACCGTCCCTTGAAGCATCCCACCCAGACCCATCCCCCTATATCCCACACACCCCTGAACACTACGGGCAATTTAGCATGGCCAATCCACCTAGCCTGCACATCTTTGGACTGTAGGAGGAAACCGGAGCACCCGGAGGAAACCGACGCAGACACGGGGAGAATGTGCAAACTCCACACAGACAGTTGCCCGAGGCTGGAATCGAACCTGGGTACCTGGCGCTGTGAGGCTGCAGTGCTAACTACTGAGCCACCGTACCGTCCCAAATAGAAATCAGGGACATCAAGGAGGGGTCTGGCATGTCCTTGCAAGTGGATGTAAAAACACAATTTCATAGAACAGCAGCTGAAGCTTTACATCAGGGTCCTGATCAGTATTTATCTTTCAACTAGAAAGACCAAAACAGATTGTCTGCTAGTTGATCACATAACTATTAACGGGATCACGCTGTGTACAAATTCAGTAATAACACTAAGTACTTCAGTAGTATTGCCATGCCCAGGCACACGCAAGGTTCGATGCTTCGACTTATCAAGGTGCTGCATCATCAATGCATGTTTTTGTTTCCTTACCCCACACCTGTACCCCAGCCCACCACCTCATACCTTTGCCATGGGCTCCTGTAAGTGACGATGAGGCAGAATGAAGACCACTGCTTGGTGCCCAGGGCTCTTTCACATTCTCTTCTGTCCCTTTCGGAGAGACAGGCTCCTGCTTAATGGAGGTGTCTGGCTTTGCTTTCTCCACAGAGGTCTGAAGAGCAGGAGCTGATTCGCCATTGCGTGGCTGGGAGATGGAGCTGGGGCAGGGGAATGACTTGGTCAATAAGGGTGGCGAGAATGGGGTCTGGAAATTGAGCTCAGTCACTCCAACCTGCAGCTTGCTGCTGCTGCTCCTTTCAGAGACTAGGCTCAGTGGCTGTCTCTCCCTGGTAGGATCATAGGATTCTGAAGAAGACCACAAAGATTCTGTCAGGAACGCAGCATATTAACGTGCAAAGACACAGGCCCTGGTAACTTCTATAAAAACAGGGAGAAATAATTCTGAACAGCCTTACTAGCTAAATCATCCCTATGAATCTACCCATTCACTCTACCAACTGAGGAAGGGTCACAGGACCCAAAATGTTCTTTCCTTCACAGATGCTGCCAGACCTGCTGAACTTTTCCAGCAATTTCTATTTTTACCCCTCTACCAACAGAACTCCTGTAGCAGATCTTATTCCTGTTCGCTCTCCAAACAGAACATCCCACTTGACCTCAATCCCAGTGGCGTCCCCAGCCAGCTATCACTCCCAGACAGGTACCAATACCAACTCCAGCCCACACTCCTCTCTTGCAAAGCTCCCTCTGTCCTCACACTGTCTACCCCACCAATCCCTTGTACACCCCAGACCCACATTGCTTCACCTCAGCCTCACACTCTTTCCTAACATCACCTCCTAATCTACTAATTAATGGGCACAAATGTGATGCCAGACCCGATCTGAAGCCTGAGTGAGAGCTTTCTTGGGATCTGACTCTAGGAGTGTCAGCCTGGATTCTGCATTGCAGTCTTCTAACTGAAACACACCTTGTAGTCCTTGAAGGATTTCAATTCTCTTGCTCCTCAACGTGCTCATTTCCAGGGTGATCTGTACAGAAGATAAAAAGGGACCAGTGATAAACAGTAATGTGTTCCCAGAGTGCTGTGGACACTGGAACCTCTCACAAGGCAATGTAAAACTGTAAGAAAGACTCATTTTGTCACAGCTTTATGTCTTGTGCTCACCAGGATAATCTGTAAGAGTACTAATGTAAAGGGAGATTTTGAAAGAAACAAATATTCAGTTATGGGATGGCTGGGCCAGCAGTTATTGCCCTTGAGGAGATGGTGGTGAACTGCCTTCTTGCACCAGTGCAGTCCACATGCTGTAGGTAGACCCACAATGAGAGGGAAATCCAGGATATTGACCCAGTGACCCGAGTGAATATATTTCCACATCAGGAGAGTGATTGGCTTCGATGGAAACACGCAAATGGACATTTCTATATATTAGCTGCCCTTTCTAGATGGAAATGGTCGACAGTTTAGAAGGTGCTGTCTGATGAACCTGTTGAATCCTGCAGTGATAGTACACACTGCTGTTACTGAGCAGTGGCGGAGTGGATGTGGTGCCAGTCAAGCAGGCTGCAGTGTCTGGATGGTGTCAAGCTTCTTGAATGTTGTTGGGGCTGCACCCATCCAGGCAAGTGGGGAGTATTCCATCACACTCCTAACTTGTGCCTTGTAGATGGCTTTGGGGAGCCAGGAGGTGAATTACTCACAAGAGGATTCCTGCCTCTGACCTGCTGTTATAGCTACAGTATCTACGTGGCTAATCCAGTTTAGTTTCTGGTCAATTGTAACCTCCAGGATGTTGGTAGTGGGGAGTTCAATGATGATTATGCCATTGAATTTCAAGATAGTTAGGTTTTCTCTTGTTGGCGATAGTCATTGCCTAGCATTTGAACAGTACAAATGTTACTTGCCACTTGTCAGCCCAAGCCTGGACACTCTTCAGATCTTGCTGCATTTTAACGTGGTCTGATTCAGTCCTTGAGGAGTCATGATGGTGCTGAACATTGTGCAGAGAACATCCTCACTAATGACCTTATGATGGAGGGATGGTCATTGATGAAGCAGCTGAAGACAGTTAGGCTTAGGGCACTCTGCTGAATAACTGATACCAAAATGTCCTGGAAGACATCAGTAAGAAGCATTTCCAGGATTGATAGGGCTGTGTTTGCCATCATCATTTCGAGCTTTAGGTGGCCCATCTGTATCTATTCCATTCTTTCAATTTCGTAGCAGTTGGGGAGGCCATTTCAGAGTCAGATGAGACTCAGTACTGTGGATCTGGAGTCACACGTAAGCCAGACCAGGTAAGGACAGCAGATTTGCTTCTATAAATGACATTAGTGAACCACATGGGGTTTTTAACAACAATTAGCAGTTCTCATTGGAGAGAAGGAGGCTAAGAGGAGATTTAATAGAGACATACAAGATGATCAAAGGATTAGATAGGGTGGGCAGTGACAGTCTTTTTCCGAGGATGATGACTTCAGCTTGTACAAGGGGGCATAGCTACAAATTGAGGGGTGATAGATTTAAGACAGATGTCAGACGCGGGTTCTTTACTCAGAGAGTGGTAAGGGCGTGGAACGCCCTGCCTGCTAATGTAGTTAACTCAGCCACATTAGGGGCACTTAAACAGTCCTTGGACAAGCATAAGGATTAATTGGGATAGTGTAGGGGGAGGGACTTAGATTAGTTCACAGGTCGGCGCAACATTGAGGGCCGAAGCGCCTGTTTTGCGCTGTATTGTTCTATGTTTTATGTTCTTTGTGGGCATCATTATTTCACACGTGGAGAGTCACGACTGATTGCCAAGTAGACTACAGGATGTTGACATGGTGGATGCCCCGGACAGTGGTTAATGACACTTAACAGCCAAGTTTTGTTTAAATTTCAACCTAGGCAGGTTAACTCTGATTGGCCATGGCAATGCCCTGAGAAATGAACCAGCGAATGGCTGTCACCTATTTTGTTGATACATGCCGTGTGCGCATGTTTGTTAAACACCACCATCATCAGGTATTGAACTACATTCCCCTTTAAAACTATTTAATGACAAGTATTAATCTATATCAAGTTTCTTAAAATATGATATCCCATTCTTAGACCACATCGAATGTCAGATCTCATTCATTGGCTTAACTCAGGAGACATTTTTATTCCAATATAGCAAGTACCTGTTGTTTGAGAACCAACAGCTTTTGAACCTCAATGTAGGCAGCTTGGAGTGCAGCTCGTGCTTGCAGTAGATTACCATCCAAACCTTGCAGGGCCTTGTTCAACTCATCCTCCCGCAGTGAAATGTTCAGCAATTGGTCCACCTGGCACCTTTCTGAAATTAGATAATCGACAGGTTGAATCCTGACCCACTCTAACATGGCACTCACTGAGGATGGTACAGGTAGAACATCAATGTATATCAAAATAAAGCATCTGAACCACTTGCTTGGTGCTCAATGTCTTTGAGAGTTGGGGGTAACATTGTGCCATATTCAGGCACAGTATAAACCTTGCACGATCGTAGGGTTGGACACTGGAATTAACTGCTTTGTCACGGTTAATGACTGGTCAGTGTGGGTTACAGGGATAGTTGTTTTGTTTAAAGAGGCCTGATCAATTTATTAACTTCCTGGCATACTGTAAAATCCCATACTTCTAGGGATCTACCTGAATCATGAGCCTCTCACTTTTTGCCTGCAGATGCTGCGAGACATCCTGCTAACTGCTGGTGCAAAATCTAAATAGGCAAAGGTTGGAAATCTGAAATAAATGCTGGGAATACTCAGCAGGTCAGGAAAGGAACGCATTCTCATCTCGGGTTTATAATCCTCTGGTGAATGTGGACAAAACTGAGACATGTGGCGGGTTTTAAGAAACATCCGAGGCAGAGAAGGTGAGCACAAAGGAGAAGTCCTCTGTTAGGGTGGAAGAGCGAGAACGAAAGGGCGATGGTACAGGATAAAGAGGATGGAAACAGTAATTATGGAGTAGGCTTAAAGAGCAACAAAAAAACCAGTGACTAATAGAGATGGGAGCAGTCATTGTCATCTGAAATTGATGAACTCAGTGTTGAGTCAAGAAGGCTATACAACCTCCTAACTGAATGACAAAGGTGATTCCTCGAGTTTCTGTTGAGCTTTACTGCAGGAGGTTGGGCACAGAGGGGTCACAGCAGTGCGGAGCATTAGAAAGGCAGGTCATTGCTAGCTCAGCATTACACTTGTGAACTGAAGTGTCCAGCAAAGCTTGGAACGGAGCCCTCCATTAACAGCTCAGACTGAGAAGAGAAACGTTCAGCACAAGGACATTACAAAACAAGAGGTTTCTTGTGGTACAGTGGTAGTTTCCCTACCTCTGAGCCAGGAGACTGGGGTTCAAGTCCTACCTGCTCCAGAGGTAGGTTGTAACATCTCTGAACAGGTTGATTAGAAAATATACATAATGGATAAGTTAGAGGTTCAGCCAAAGCAATGAGGGATTTGTGTACACTGGGGCAATTAGAATAGAACCACTAGGGTCTGCACTTACCTCTTTTGCTCTTAAGTTTCCTTCTCTTATTTTTCCTTTCCAAACAAGGGACCTCTGGAGATAGAACATCCTACACAAGCAGAAAACATCAATACAGTCACTTAATTGTTCTATGCATTTCACTGCTAAGATCAATTCCGTCCTCATCATGCTCTGCACTGTACAGCCCGGCCTGATAGCTAATGTCATCAATTGTCAACATTATTTATTCTTCAAAGTCTGGAAAGACTGGGTCTGACAACGATCCCTCGATTGAATTAGTTGATCTTAGCCTTAGCCTCGATGCCTAGATGGCTGTAAACATTGGTTAGGCAGAGCTGCTAAGATTGTTATCGGGAAGGGTGCATGAATTAAAGAGGATACATGCCAGCTCTCACCATCTAGGGCTGCCAGATGAATAATTCACAACAGGGGCAGAACTACAAACACCTTCAGAACAGTCCAGGTCAGAAAATGTTGAGGAGTACTGGTTACAAAAGTTTTTTTTAAATTCATTCGTGTGATATAGGTATCACTGGTCAGTTCCATATTGACTGCTCTTTCCTTGCTGCCTTAAGGTGTGACTTTGGGGCCTTCGTGAATTGCCAGTGACTTGTTCAATGACTTCCAACAGCAGTAAAGGGTCAATCACATTGGTGAGAGGCTGGAATCATATAAAGGCCAGACCAGGAAAGTTCAACTGTTTTTCTCCCCTACAGAATGGTTCGTAGGGCTTTCTTGTGGTGCAGCAGTATCCAGGAGGCACAGGTTCAAGTACCACCTGTTCCAGAGGTGTGTAATGATTATCTGAACAGATTGATTAAAAACGGTTCAGTAAAAAGAAAGGATCAATAGTGAAGCAGTGGACTTTTAAGATAAATTAACAATTTGATCCTTACTATTAATGACACTAGTTTTTTTTTTATTTACAGATTTTAACTACTGGATCAAATTCAGATTCTAAAAAAACATCCTGAGTGGGATTTGACATTGCATTTGCTGGATTATTAGTTCAATCCCCCAAGTATTAGTCAAATAACAAACTAAGTGGAGGACAGTGGTTTTGAAAAACCTCTTTTCCTCAGGGCGAATGCACCTCATGAAGTGAGGTTCTTAGTGTAAGGGAGTGAGAACAGTGAGGCAATAAATGTCTAAAATGGGAAGCCAGTGAGAGGTTATCTTCTCCTGCCATTATTAGATCCAGTAGGGATTCTAGATCAATGAAATCAATTCAAGAGGAATTTTATTTCCCCCCCGAGAGTGATTAAACTGTGGAAATTATGACCACCTGGAGTAGAGGTGAAGGGCTTAAACTCAAAAAGGAAGGTACATTGAAAGAAAAAAATCTGAGGAAATAACTTGGGGACGATCCACTCCTGGGTAGATCAGCTGAATAACCTGTTTCTGTGTAATTCTACTGAATGCAGTGAGTAGCATTTAACTTACAGTTGTCGCTCTTCTTTTCTTCCCCAGGGTTTGAGTATCATTGAGTTCCCCTCCAGAGGTGTAGCTGCTATCAGTCGCCCCTTCTGCTGCATTAGGTCCTGATACTACAGCTAAAGAGCTCTGCTGGGCAAACGCCTTGGTCTTCTGGGCTCCTGTAGCAGTGTTTTGCTCACTGGGGCCATCGCTGGTGGGGCTGGGGCACTTCTTCCCTTGGCCACTGTTTGTCGTGGAAACACATTCAGACTCGAGGGGTGAGTCTGAAGCCTGTTCGGTCTTCACGGAGGGAAGCCCCTGGGTGGATGTGCTGGTATCAGGCATAAGATTGTCACTGCCGCTGAACTGGACTGGACTGGGGAAAGCAGGACTGTTGCGGGTGGCCGGTTTCTCCCAGGAGGCCGTCGAGTTCGGTCCCAGAGGCACAGGAGATAGCTGGCTGTTCGAAATATTGGCAGCACTTTCACCGGATCGGAGACCCTCGGAGTCTTTCACCTCGTCACCAAACAGGCTATAAATTGACCTCCTATCTGTGACCACGCTGCTTTCAGACAGGCTGCGCTTCCGGACAGTCCCATTTGGAGTAATGGAGATTCCTTCCCATTGAAAACCTTCCAGAGAGGACAGATTTTCATCCTCATCCAGCTCCAGGGCTTCCAGCCCAGTTTGCATGGAGGGAACCATCTCAATCCCAAACCTGGAAAAAGAACCACATTATGAACCCACAAGCTTTGCCTAGGTACAATGCAACAGCGAAGTTGAAACCAGGATGATCATGGACAGTCAAAGGCACCCAGCCCTCATGTGAGATGGGAATAAGAAAACACTCAGATCTGGGAACAATATTGGGCAGGGGATGGGGAAGACATCTATGGGAAAAAGAGAGGAACGGGACAATGGGCAAGGAAGAGGAGGGGAGGGGACAGAGGGTGTAGATGATATGACAGAGGTGGGGGAACAAAGGAAAAGCAAGTGAATGCTCAGGAAGAGGCAGGCGTGTCTATATTGGGAGAGAGATCCCACCCCAGACTCAATAGCAGTCTGCACGTGCCCAGTCACCTCGAGACCTTCAGACTGGCAAGTACAGCTGGGGGATGAAAATCCAGGCACAAAGTTCAAATGATTGCTGAGCGTTGTTAAGCTTTTACTAGAGAACCCACCTCCTCCAAATCAATTCCCATGTCGTGTCAGAGCCCCTCCAGGTTCCTGTCGCTCAGGAACCATTTCATCTCCACCCAATTCTCCCTTGAGCACCCCTTTACTCAAAGCAATGAGCTCCCAGATTCTAGATTGGTTAACTTGATTGTGAGGTCGAGCTCATCCCTATGAGCATCTCACTGCACTCAGGGAATCAAGGAGCAGAACTCATTCACACCCCGCTTGTGTGAATGGTCTTCAGTAAAATGATATTTGAGTCACCAGCGACCCCGACCTGGGAGTTTACAAGAGGACACGACTTTCAATGCCTTTCAGGGCACCTGCGTTCACATAATTGCCAAGGAGTGGATAAGCACGACCTGACTCAATGGCCCAGCTACATCACAGTGCATGGGGTCAAGATAGGATCATGAGTTACTGAAAGACCAGACATATTACGAGAACTAAACAGGGGGAGAAGAAAACAAATTTTCTCCGTACTAACCTCGGCAAGCCCTTGCCAAGCTCCTGCTTCTTCTTTGCAACCTGCTGAATGACTTGATCCCAGTTGACGTGGCGCCGCGACACGTTCAACAGCTGGCGCAACGTTGGTTTTAAGCCTGATTCCTTTTCTGATTCACTCTTTCTTTGGCTCCCGATGCTGCGAATTCTGCGGGCAATGTTGAGGTTGGGTTCAGGGACGTGAGTCCCGGGCCTTGACTTTGCGTTGATGTGGCGGGTCAGATCTCTCTGTAGGGAGGTGGGAAGCCCGAGTTTGTTGAGCTCCGAGAGGAGATGGTTGGAGTTTTGAGACCCTCCATTCTGCAGCTCCGAGTCAGAAGAACAATTATCCCCGGTCTTGCCGTACGCAGTAATGCTTTGAATCTCATTATCACTTTTGGTTTCAATCACTGCAAAGGATAAAGTAGTAGGTGAGCGAACACTGGTTCCTGCAGCTGAGGTGGCCTTACATGCTCTTTTTGCAGCTGAAAGTTCACAATTCTCACCATCACCGGTCTGAGAGTATAACGTAGCCATGTCCTGCTTCAATGGATTGGAACTTGGTTCCTCCTGACCTGAACAAATGCTGGCAGAGTCTACACAAATAGTTTGCTTTATTTCTTCTGAGATGTTGGTAAAGTCCTCTTCACTAATTTCTTCGCCGCCCAACTGTGCTTCTGGCTTGATTGGATCTGTAGTAGCTGCTGCTGGGGGTGACGTGCAAGCCGTTTTAGCGCTGCTATTTTTCCAGTTACTCTCCGCGGACTCCGTACAAGCTTCCCGCTGGCTGTGCTTCATTGCCTCAGTCTGGCTGCACCTCAAAGCTTCTCTGGCGCGCCTGAGCTCCTCGCTCAAACTGCTGTCCACCTGGTATTTACCGGCACTGTTTGACACATCCAGTGAAGGTTGTATGGTCAGGGTCAGGCTGGATTGTGTTGAAAGTGGAGCTCCTGATGCCCTAAGTGGGCTGTTTGGCTGTAGTGTGGCATTACTGACTAGACAGCATCCCCGTGTTTCTAAACCGGGTTTGCTCAGGCACTTCCCACTCTCTGTGCTACACGAAGATTTATTTTCTTTCGAATCCGAACTTGAAGCACAGGGTGTGAATTCAGGAGGAGGAAACGATTTGGTGCGAATTGCGGCAGGAACCTGACTGCCCTCGAAGTCTATTACTTGGATTCCATTCTCAGATGTGCCTGCTCGCTGATTCGGAGAACTCTTACAGCCACTCAGTTCGCCACTTGTCTTCCCCAGGACGGACGCTGCGTTGCCCTCATGTTGTTTCTCCAGCTCTGTCAGTTTTTGTGATGCACTACCTTTCCTGGAATCGTCGCTGCCTCTGCACTTAGTCCCGGGATCCCTGGCGGCCATAGGCACCTCTGCAGATTTATGAGATCGATAAGGGGCCCACCGATGTCTCTTATCTCTTGAGGGGCTCAAGCATTTCCCCCCGTTTTGATCTTCTTTGCTTAAATTGTTCTCTTGTTGGTCAAACCTCAGCATTCCTTCACTTGGCACATCGTCTCTGGTGAAATCCATATGGTAGCCCTGGAAGGTGTAATCACCCAGGTTCCACCTGTCACCACAATCCCTCTGCGCCAATGCTGCTGCTCTGCCGTCAGCTGCCCGCCTCCAGCTTTGTGTTTTCTCCCAGGCATGCCGGTCTCTTGTACTTTTAGTCTCTTTTTTATTCAGCTTGTGCAATTTCCCCTTGTTCTTTAAAACGGAAGGCTGGAATCTCGGGTTCGGACGACTGGTCATGTACTGAGATGGACTGTCCCCTTTGTTGCTGGCATTGGTGTTCCAGTTGGATGGTCCAGTCTGGCTTTGGGGGTGCCAGCCAGACACTCCACCTGATCCATTGGAATGCCAGTTGTATTTGGAATACCACTGCGGCGTACCTCCTGAACCATTCGAGTGCCAATTATAAGTTCCCCTTGATGGGTGCCACTTTGAAGGAGCCCCTGGATTGGTCTTCCATTGGCAATACTGAAAACTGCTCGATCTGGAGTTTCCAAAATCCCGTGACTCCCAGTCCCAATTACACTCTCCTTTCTCATGATGCCATGGTGACGGATTATATTTGCTCAAGGGTTCTGGGTACACCTGTCGATCTTCTCGTGGCCTCCTGTGCTGCCTGTCATCATTTTCTGTTGCTCTGTTCCACGGTGTAGTAGTATCATTTTTTCTACAAGAATAGAAAGTGGAAGCAGTCAGACAGAATTATAGCACTTAGAACGTGCAGACAGGCCATTAAGCCTGTCATTCCTTCACCCGCTCTTCAACTGGAGCTATCTACTCAGCCACTTCCAGCCCTTTTTCGATCACATTGCATTTTTCCTTTCCAAATACTGCTCTAATTTCCCCCCCCAATATGATAACAATTCCTGCTCAGCAATAATTAATGTATACCATTTCATGTGCTAAATTCTCTAAAAGTTAAAACAATTGTCAACTCTTGAAACCTACTCTAACCTTCAGTTAGATTTCCTGTCCTTGACTTTCATCCTGACTGTTGCCTCCTGTTCACCGTTCCCTAATTCCCTGCATCTGACCACGTGAGAGTTAGCACTTGCTCTGCAAACACACTTTCCTGACTCTACACCCTTTTCTTTAAAGCACCAAGAGTCCTTCTTTTTTTAAATCTAAGTCTTCAGCCTCTGACGGTCATATGTTCCACTCGACTTACTATTTCTCTATTGACGTGAAACAATCATCTCGCAAATTTCAGTATGTTTTATAACTTCAACTCAAAACCATACCAGAGAATTGTGGAAAGAAACATGTACTTTTTATTCCTGATAAATACCTCAGTTTGGAGAAATACCCATGAGTTACTTTTACTCAAGTAAGAATTCATTGCGATGGAGTGCCAGTTTTAATACCTTTCATAGTATCCCACAGAACAGAGCACAGATACTAACAAGACATAGGCAGAAGAGTTGGAAATCTGTCTGGAAAGTCTTTGTCATTCTTTTCAAACTAGTGGACACCAGAAGTAACTTCTCAATGTACAGAAGTCTTACTTGAACTGACAACTGGTGGTGTAGTGGAGGGTGAAGAAGTATTTTTAAGGTTACAAAGAGATCTTGATCAATTGGGTCAATAGCCTGACTAGTGGAATTTAATTTGAATAAATGCGAGACATTGCATTTTGTTAAAACAAACACAGGCATGGCTTTTTCAATCAAACTAGGTCCCTCGTTAGTGTTGTAGAACAGAGAGACCTAGGGGTTCAAGTACGTAGTGCTTCAGAGTTTGTATATAGACAAGGTTGTAAAGGAGGAGTTTAGCACGCTGGCCTTTATTGCTCAGGCCTTTTGAATATAGGAGTTGACGACACCATGTTGAGACTTGTACAGGATGTTGGTGGGGTCTCTTCTGGAGTACTCTGTTCAGTTTTCGTTGCCTTGCTATACGGAGCATATTATTAAGCTAGAGGGGACTCAGAAGATGATTTACCAGGACGCTGCCGGGAATGGAGGGTTTGAATTAAGGAGAAACTGGAGAGGCTGGAACTTTTCCCACTGGACCATAGGAGGTTGAGGGGTGATCTTATTGAGGTTTATAGAATAATGAGTGGTATAGGTAAGGTGAAAGGCAGGTGGCCCTTTCCCTGAGTTCTGAGAAAGGGTCACTGGACCCGAAACATTAACACTGTTTTTCTCCTCCACAGATGCTGCCAGGCCTACTGAGCTTTTCCAGCAACTTTGTTTTTGTTCCTGATTTACAGCATCCGCAGTTCTTTTGGTTTTCATTTAGTATTTACTTCACTGCCACATCTCTTCTAGGCACGCCCACCTTGAAGAGGTTCTGCTCCTCTCTCCGACGGGATTTCCGTTCCAATCTCTCTTCTTGCCCAACTTTAATTTCACTGTCACTCCTGCTGTTTTGACCAGGTATTTGCTAAAGCTCGTTTCCACAGCCATATCACATTCCTCAGTGACTGCATCTGGCTCAGACTCACCCCACGTGGATGCCAACTGAAGTTTCATCCCTCATGTTTTGAATCCTCCCAGGATCACAGATACCACCATGATGTTCAACGTTCCACGGACAGCAGCTCTCGCCGCATCCTCAGATCCACCCTCAGTGCCATGCGGCGTCACATGCGCACTCTCAACCTTTCTCTCCAACAGCATCGTAACACACTGGCTCAGGGTTGCACCACTCCGCAGTTCCACTTCATCCGCCGGCTCATTCATCGTGCTAACAAAAAAACTTTCTCTTTTTCTTTCAGGCATCAAGGCCCACAAGATGCACCAACTCAAAAGTACCCATGGCTCTCTGGAACCTACCTCTCCTTCTCTTCCCTCCCCTCTGACTCTATTCCCCCCCCCCCCACCTCCTGTCAGGTATTCACCATCCCTGGTAACCTTCCGGTCTCCGATGCTGAGCGCTCTGCACTCAGCAAAGGCCTCAGCTTTATCCCTCTACGTCCCCAGTTCTGAGGAAGGGTCACCGGACCCAAAACGTTAACTCTTTCTCCTCCACAGATGCTGCCAGACCTGCTGAGCTATTCCAGCAGGTTTGTTCTTGGCCCTTTCCCTAGGGTTGGCAATTTCAAGACTAGGGGGCATATTTTTAAGGTGAGAGGAGAAAGATTTAAAAACAGACATGAGGGACAATTTTTTTTTTCCATACACAGAGTAGTTCATCCGTGGAACAAACTGGGGTACAGTTACAGCGTTCAAAAGACATCTGGATAAGTTCATGAATAAGACATGTTTGGAAGGCAGACAGATGGGACAGTTTAGTTGGGGTTTTGGTCAGCAAATCAAAGGGTCTGTTTTGTGCTGTATGACTGTGACTCTGACAAAACCTTACAAAGGAGTCCAAAAAGGTTCCTCTGCAATTCTGAATCATCAACTGTGGCCCAAGAGAGAGAAAAATTCATTGAAGTGCCCTGTTGTTGTATTTTGGCTCCAGGAAAATACAAGTGGAGGTGAATGCATGTCACAGGACACTAGGGGATTGGATTCAGTGTAGCACAGAGGGGTGATCCTTGTAAAGAGCCAATTATCCTTTATTACAACATTTCTGCCAGAAGCTTGATGTAGGGTAAAAGCATACAAGATGTGTTTTGGTTGTGTTGTTGAATGCAAAACCTAACCTTTTATATTATTATGATTTGCGTATTATTTGCCCTTTAATTAATGTTTGGTCTTATGTTGTCTTTAATCTCCTTGTTACTGTATAAACTTGAAAAAAAATGAAGTATTGTCAGTCTTTCTGCTGTCACTATGAAAGCCCATCTCTTTCAAAATGTTATCATTCTGTAACAAGTGTAACACAGTGAAGCACACCGTGACAGTGTGCATAGTTGTTCCTGTCTAAGCCTGAAAGTAATTTGCAGTTTTTCAGCAGTTGTCAGCATTTACTGCAGTTTCAAACATTGTGTTTATCTTTGGGAGAGTCCCTTGCTGAAACAGAAACTACAGCTCCCAGTTTCTGAGAGAGGGAGTTGAAAATGGGAAATCCTGGCACGATGGCTAAGAAACCAGATGGTGGTTCATACTGCCTACGGAAGTGCAAGCATGGTCAAATTTTACCCAAATATCAGACAAGGCAAGATTCAGAGTTAACGTTTTTAAGTACAGAGTGGACAGTTTGGTAGTGTTAGAGAAACTGGCTATAAAACAGCCCAGGTGGATAGTTGCGTACAGCTGGAACACATCCAAAACAGTTGATTCTCAGAGCAGAGTTGAGAAAAATCCCAAAAGACGCACCTTGTGACAGACATTCTATGAAATGTGGGAGTAATAAATTTGTTGTCATATGGGATTGCAGACCTAATTTCCACCCAAGTAAACAAAACTCTACCTGGGAAGAAGAGAGGTTTGAGACACTTTCTGGCTAAGATGATTGCCATATATGCCAACAGACTGCTTAATAAATTTGACAGATTAATCTATTGTTATTGTATTTCTATTATAAGTGTAATTGTACAGTTTCTACAGAATACAATTTGCCAATTCATTTGCATTTATTTTGGTTTGACTGAGTAAAAGTTTAAAAATCTAAATCTTGACTAATGGTTTCTTCCGTTGGATCAAATGGGAAGTTATGCAGGACTTTAATGATCTCGACAGGAGATGTAACAAAATTAGACCTCCTTCAGATTAGTTAAAAAAAGCAACAGTACAAGTTGGGTTTGAGGGGATAACACGTTATTTTCAGCACAAAATACTACACATGAAGGCGGAATGTTGGAAGAACAAACTGTAATATTTGTACTGTTGCACAATGTCCATGCTTAGAAAATATTTTCTAATGAGTAAAGCTCATGATAAATAGGCACCTTCTCATGTGTTTATTAATAGTCTGATTTACAGAAATTTACAGGCGTTTTCTCTTTAATGGTAAAGTTGTCCAGTAAGAGATGCAGGTCGATTGATATCCTTAGACATAGCAGGGTGGCAGAGCCACCAATTGCTGATAACATGCACTTCCCTACAGATAGTTCACTGAATGCAAAGATATTGATTCAGGATATTAAAAACAATTACTTAACTATCCATTGTAGAGGCTTAATTTAAGGCAGGAGATAGGACACTGCCATTTCAGATTGCCACCTTGATCCATCTGTGCACACACTGTTTGTTGTACCCTTGACATCAGCCATTCCTGTTGAGTAAAAGTAGTTGATGCACCATTTCAGGATTCGCCCAGAAAACTCAACTGGATTAGAGCCTAATCAAATTTGCTGTGATTGGCTTAACAAATGATAAAAGGTACAGCCTTGTTAAAAAAAAGTCAGAGCTGGAAAAATAACAGTCACATGCAATTAAAATACAGGGAAAAACATCTGCATAAAATTCCAAAAACAGTCAGTCACTTGAAAAGCTGCACACAAGGGCTTCTCCCAAGTATATCTGCATTTTATCATTTACATGGATTTGCAAAACACGGTGCTTTGCTGTGTGCGTGCGTGCATGTGGGGGCGGGGGCGTAGTTTAAGAAGTTACTCTCGAATCTTGTTCGCATTACTCCACTTAGCAGTGGTGTCAGCCACAATGCAGCCCAAGTTAAACCATGACCTAGTCACTGGTCCTGTTACTGCTCATCATTCCTCATTTGCCCTCTGAAGATGTGGATCAACATTCCCTCTAAGCTGTGAGTCTAAGGTTCCGTTTGCTGACACATTGACTTCCAATTTTAGAAGTTGAGGCCACATACTGAGCAATAAAATTAGAGGGAATATTAGTGTGGAGCCATGGGAAGCAGCTGAAAATAAAGTGTTAAATCGCCAATGGTCTCGGGAAAGCGTAGCAAGTCTGCGAAACTAAGATTTGACAGGAAAAGTTGACTGCCTGGATGGAACCTTGTGAATCTGCTGCTAATAATGATGTCTCCACCAAAGATGGTCCTGAAGAGTTAGAAACTCTAATGTAAAAACAGAAAGTACTGGATAAACTCAGGTCAGGCAGCATCCATGGAGAAAGAAACAGAATTATTCTAAGAGTCCAATGATACTTTCTTGTGACAACTCCTTCTGAAGAGACTTGAACCAAATGATGCCAGATTGACTGAGTTTCTCCAGCACTCTAGCACCCACAACATTTTGCTTTCGTTTGAGTCAGAAACTCTGCCTGCTAGTTTAAAAATAACACTTAATAATTAGATAAAGAGACGTTAATAACATTCAGAAACTTGTAAATAGCTGGAACAAAAAAAATGCAGGAAAAGCATGAGTTAAATGTGACAAAGGTCACATAACATCAGGTTTATTTGAAATAGCAATCTTTCGGAGCGCTGCTCTTTTGACAGGCGAAGTGACAAAGGAGCAGCGCAACACAAGCTTGTGATTTCAAACAAAAACCTGCTGGACGATAACATATGTCGTATGACTTCTGACCATGTTTATTCCTGTCCAACACCGGCATCTCCAAATCATAAACGTGGCAGTTCATCTGCTCTCAAAATCCGCCTCCATGCCTTTGTTACCTCCAGTTTTGACAACACCAACGTCCTCTTGTCTGGTTAAAGCACATAGAATCGAGGGAAAGAGATAACACGGTGTGAAGCTGGTACCTTCTTCAGATTCTCCAGCATCAGCAGCTCCTATTATCTTTGTAACAATTTTAACCCCGCTGCAAAACCTTTTCTAAGGATGCCATTTCTGAAGAATGGTCCCGACCTGACACGTCAAACTTTCCTGCTCCTCGGCCTGTGTTCATCCAGCTTCACACGGTGTTATCTCAGATTCTGCAGTTCTTACTACCTCTGTTAGAATTGAGGGAAATTTGGTGAGATGGATTGGAAACTGGCTTAGTAATAGATTAGTAGTACAAGGTTGTTTGAGTTACTGGAGGCTGGTAACCAGCGCTGAACCACAAGGATCAGTACTGGAACCGTTGTTGTCATATGCATGAATGATATAGATGAAAATGTGGGGAGATTGGTAAATAAATCTGCAGATGACACCAAGATTGTAGAGTGGTTAATAGTGAAGAAGAGAGTTGTATGTTACAATAAGATATAGATGGGTTGATTAGATGGGGAGACCAGTGGTATATGGATTTAACCCTGATAAGCTCAAGGTGTTGAACTTTGGAATAAGTAATAAGATGAGGGAATATTAAATGAATAGCAGGTTAATGGGCAGCTTAGAAGAACAAAGGGATGTTGTGGTAATTAATCACAGATGCCTGAATTCGGCAGGGTATGTGAATGGAATAGCTAAGACAACTTACGGGATACTTGCTGTCATTGGTCGTGACATAAAGTAGAACAGCAGGGAGGTGATGTTGGAGTTGTACACAGCACTGGTCAAGCTACAGCTGGAGTACGCTATCCAGGTCTGGTCACCTCACTACAAGAAGGATGTGATAACACCAAAGCGGGTACAGAACTAGTTCACCAGGATGTTGCGTGGGATGGAGAAATTGAGCTATTAAGTGAAAGAGGCTGGACAGGCTTGGATTGTTTTCTTTAGAGCAGAGAAGACTTGGAGGGACATGATTGAGGTGTAAAGGATTATGAGGGCTATGGACAAGGTGAATAGACAGCAGCTGCAGCTGTTCCCCTTGGTGGAAGGGTCAATTATGAGGGGACACAGTTTTAGAGTAAGGGACAGGAGATTCAGAGTAGCCCAAATATCACAACATTCAAGGATATGGGACAAGTGCAGGAAATTAGGATTAGTGCACTTTTAGTGGTTATGATGTCTCAGGGCAGACTCAATGGCACAAAGGGCTGTATGAATCTATGACTTCCCAGTTTGTTCCCTGATAAACTCGATCAGTCAAAAGTCTGCTGCTCATATCCTCTCAATAAATCCCACTTACCTGTCACCTCTGTGCTCACTCTGGGAGTAATTCCATTGTAAATTCATCCTCACTGTCAAATTCCTTATCTCTCCTCACCTCTAACCTCTCACATGCTCTCTCTTGGGTTCTCACATATCCTACATCTTCATTGTTCAACCATAGTGGGCTGCCTTCAGCTAACCATGTCTTAAAGCTCTGAAATTCCATCCTTCAGCCACTCCACCATTCCCTCTGCCTTGAAAGTGATCCTTTTACTAAACTTTTGATAACCTGTATGGATACCTTGTGGCTCAGATGTATTATTAAACAAAATTTTACACTGTGAAGCACGTAGGACACATTTTATTACACTAACTGTGCTGCATAATTCCATGTTGTTCCTGTTCTTAATCTAGTTATTTTCTTTGCTTCAGATTACCCTAAAACTGTAGATAACCTTCACAAAAGAATAGCTAGACATACAACGATACGTCCATTGACCTGTACCAACAAAACCCTCTGCTGAATTCTTACAAGTGTACTGGCTTACCTTGTGAACTCCCTATCTGAATGATCAGACTGACCCATGCTACTAGGTAAGTCAAAGTAGCTTATATCAGCTGCATTAAATAATGTAAATTCCCTGATGAAATACAGAAACGACATTCTTTGTAAAAACACATGTACCCTCCTCCACAAAGGACTGAATTTCTATTAACAATATGAAATCACCAGCAATAGGCTTTCCTCATACAAGCTCCACACATTGACGCTGTACCCTGGTATCCCCCTTTAGACTTTCACTTGATGAACACGAATCTTGGTTTGCTGACAACAACAGCACATTGTCTCATTTCAATAGAGATGAAGCTTAGAAATGCCACTCATCACTACTCTATAGGGTACTCTACCTATTTAAGGGAGAGGTGGTCTTGGCAAGTTGGGGGGGGGGGGGGGGGGAGGGCTAGTGAAAGAAGTATGTGGGAATGTGGAGTAAAGGCTACAATCACGTTAGCCACAATATTACTAAATGACAAAGGTCTGGAGGGGTCAAATGGTCTGACTCCGCTCCTTGACCGAAGTCCCAAAAACTGATTTTTTTTTGAGGAAGACTACCTACCATTGTCATCCAGAGTGAAATTTCGAATATTCAAGACGTACTGAAATAAAATTTTCAAGGTTTCGGCCTCTGCCAGAGCCCTGAACTGATGAGCCGAATTTGGACTGTGCCTTCCGAGAATGTACTATGACCAGGATCCAATTTCCCTAGTCTCAGTAAGATTATGCTGTCAGCAGGAGTGCTGCCATTCTGTTTTGGCCTCTTGCTTCTAGTGATTGTTGCTTGTAACATTTTAGTAAACAATTTAAAGAAAGCATACAGGAGACATTTCTAAAGCTTTCCTCGGGTCAAGTTGTAACGTTGAACCATCAGTGGGCCCAGCCATGACATTTAAAGCACTGTTTAAAAAGGAACACTCCCACTGCAGTGGAACAAGACTAAGCCAAAGCGAATGGCAGCATTGCTGAATGCATGGCCACAAGTCTTCACTTTAACTGGCAGCTTGTTACATTGATTATATCTTCGTTGCATTAATCGTAACCATTGGCAAGTGAGGACAGTCTGCTACACATCTGGTCCGACAAAGCCAGCCCCCGAATTATTGCTGCATCAGTACATACGCAACAATGAAAGCAACATCAGATTATTTACCAAAATTCACTTAGTAACAGTCCTGAAAATAGTCTCAGGAATCCCAAAAGAGGTTGAACAGTCAGCCACTTCTTTCCCTGCAACTTAATACCAGTCACCAAGACCCCTTTCCAATTGGCAATCCCATCCTAAGCTATTTACCCTTAGATTTTTTTTTCCAGCCGGCTTACCCTTTTTCTTCCTTTCGCTGCTGGATCAGTTGAACAAGCTCCTTATCGAAATATTCCTCATCTTTGCCATCATCTCTCTGGTTCTCTTCCCTCTCCTGGGCATCCACTTTCTCTTTATGGAGCTGGCTGGAAATGTGCTTGGCGTAGGCCGAGAGGCCCACCACAGTTACCTTGCAGATTCGGCATTCGTGTTTGCAGTCCCTGTCGAAAGAGGGAAACGGTGGAGACTGAACTGTACCAACAGGCATCACGGAACAAGCTGGAGTCTTACAGCGTGGGGTGGAGGGGTGCAGGTTCTTGGAGGCGGGGGGAAAGGGGTGCAGGGGATCAGGGGGTTGGTTTCACCATCCCCCGGCTCCTTTAACTTAACATTTCTTTTCAATAGCAGCAGCAGGCTGTGCCTCTGCTGCCTTCCCCTGCACCGAGGTCACTGCACTCCCCCGACTGAGAACTGGAAGAGTGAAAGTCACCCAGATCTTCAAGCACGTGCTTGGGAGGCAGTCCTGGCAGATAACATCGGGTCAGCTGCTGAGAGGCAGCCCTAGCAACAGTTTCCTTATTTAATTGTGCCACGGCTAATTCTAACCCCAGGGAGCTGCCACCAATGGTAGGCCTGTAACTACAGCCTGCCCAGCTTAGCAGAGATGCCTGGAATCCTGAGAGGGCATGCGTTATGACAGCTGCAAGGATGTGCTGTATGGAACACTGCTTTATTTGGAGACACCAAAGGACTCACTTTCTTTTGCTGGTGCGACTTGATACCAAGCATGACAGTTGTTGTCCACATCTGCTACACCCTCTGTGTTTCCTTCCTAAGAACAGCACGCTTTTGCTGCCTTCGGGAGAAATTATATCCCTACACCAAGGACGCTGTGCTTGGGGTTTGCGACCGCCAGGTCAGATGAGTAGGAAAATCTAAATGCTTCCATATCACACAGCTAGTTTTATCGCTCTACTCCAGTTTTCCCACCTGTCGCCCCGGTCATCTGTGCTACGTCCCTCACTGCCTTACTTCTCCCTCCTGTGCCAGACCTAGAAGAAACCATCGGAAATAGGGACAAGAGTAGGGCATTCCACCCCTTGAGCCTCCTCCACCATGCAATGGGATCACAGCTGATCTGACAATCCTCAAGTCTGCTTTCCTGCATTTTACCCGTAACCCTTGATTCCTCTAATGATCAGGAATCTATCTCAGCCTTAAATCGACACAAGGACTCTGGCCCCACAGCTCTCTGTGGCAAGGAATTCCACATATTCACAATCCTCTCCAGGGAATAAATTCCTACTCATTGGAGTCTTAATCTGGTGCTCCTTTATTCCTAGACTCTCCCTTGAGGGAAATATCCTCTTAGCATTTACACTGCCAAGTTCCTTAAGAATTCAAAGTGTAGAGTCCCAACCTGTTTAACCTTTGTTTAAAAGACAATCCCTCTATACTCTGAGATCGTAGAACTGCCCATGCTGGAGAATCTGAGATAACAAGGTGTAGATGAACACAGCAGGCCAAGCAGTTTCAGAGGAGTATGAAAGCTGACGTTTCGGGTCTGGACCCTTCTTCAGAAGGGTCCAGACACGAAACATCAGCTTTCATTCTCCTCTGACCTTGCGTGGCCTGCTGTGCTCATCCAGCTCTATACCCTCTTTACTATGGTTCATTCTTGTGAACCTTCCTTAAAATGCCTCTTTCCTTAAGTATGGGAACTCAAACTATGCAGTGTTCCAGATGTGGTCTCACAAGAACCTTGTACATTTCCAGTGACTCCCCCGTTCTTATACTCCAACCCCCTTGAAAAAGAGCCAACAATTCATCAGCCTTTCTGATTACCTGCATGCTAGCTTTCCATGTTTCATCCACAAGTTCCCCCAAGTCCCTTTGTGCTACAGCTTTCTGCAGTTTTTCTCCATTTGAATAATATTGTTCTTTTGTTTTGCCCTTCCAAAATGAACAATTTCACATTTTCCTACATGATACTCCATTCGCCAACATTTTCCCCCTTTGCTTGCTTAACCATTGCATGTTGGCAAGGCAAAACAGGGCAGGACTTATACGGTTAATGGTAGGGCACTGGGAAATTTTTCTGACTAGAGAGAGTTAGGGGTTGAGGTGTATAGTTCCTTGAAAGTGAAACTGCAGGTACACATGGTGGTGAAGAAAACATTTGGTACACCTTCATTGGTCAGAACATTAATACAAGAATTAGGATGGCATGTTGCGGCCTTATAGGACATTGGGGAGGCCAACTCTCGTCGCTCATCTGTAAGAAGGATGCTGTTAAACCTGACAGGGTGCAGAAAAGATTTACAAGGATGTTTCTGGGACTGGAGGGCTTCAGTTATAGGGAGAGACTGAACAGCCTGGGGCTTTTCTCCATGGAGCATCAGAGGCTGAGGGATGATCTTATGGAGGTTTATAAAATCATGAGGGGCATGAATAAGGTGAATAGCCATGGTCTTTTTCCTAGGGTGGGAGAATCCACAACGAGGGAGCATAGCATTAGGGTGAGGGGGTCACCTGCGGGGTGTGCAGCACACACGTGGAATGAGCTGCCAGAGCAAGTGGCAGAGGCTGGTCCAATTACAACATTTAAAAAGCACCTGGATGGGTATATGAATAGGAAGGTTTGAGAGGAGTATGGGCCAAATGCTGATAAATGGGATAAGGTCAGATTGTGATGCCTGGTCAGCGTGGCACAATTGGACCTAAAGGTCTGTTTCCATGCTGTATGACTATGAATATTTCTCTGTCAACTGTTTGTATCCATTTCGCAATCTGCCATACCACCTATTTTTGTCTCATCTGCAAATTTGGCTGCAGTACATTCACTTCCTTCCTCTAAGTCGTTAATATATACTGTAAATTGTTGCGGTCCAAGCACTGACCACTGTGGAACACCACTGGTTATAGGTCAGCAAACTGAAAAAGAACCCTTTATCTCCGCTTTTAATTTCCTGCTCATGAGCCAATTCTACATCCGTGGTGATATACTCCCTCCAAAATTGAGAGATGTTTTCCTAGAAAAGCCAAGTTCATTATGGCAGCTCCCTTCACTGCTGAACTCACCTTGAATTCTATTTCCATGAGCACTCTGACTTCAGCTCCCTTCATACCTCAATACGTATTATTCTAGCTAAGCATGCTATAGACCAGAAAGACCCAAGCTTAATTGCTGCTCTGTGTGGCACCATCTGATCTCAGTGAAGGCCCTCACAACTGACCCTTGGGTTAGGGAAAGAAAAACCACCAGGGCTCCTGTTCGCTTATCATCTAGGCCTGTACAAACAGCACATGATGACAGGGACCAGGTATGGCTCTGATGTCCCAGACAGTTGAATATCTTCATAATATTCATCGTCTGGACTTCGATCATTTTTGGTCACTGCGGGAAGAGACCCAGAAAGCCATGGGAACATAACACAGTAAGTGGAGAGGAGGGGTAACACTGGCAAACCAGGCAACAAAAGGGGCTCACATATGTGCAGTCACCGCAGCTAACGGAAGCATAAAATTTGTATCGAAGAACAACTATTAAGCTCATGGTACCTATGCTAGAATTGCAATCACTAACAATCTGCTGCAGCTCAATTGGTAGCCCTCTCACTTGGAGAAAGATAGAGTTCGAGCCCCAATCCAGGAATTCAAGTCCATAAAATTAGCTGATACTTCAGTTCTTAATTAAGCCATTGTTGCATTCAAATGAGACATCTTGATTTTACTGGCCAAACTAAACTGAAGAGACAGGAATAAAGTTTTACTACCTGAAAACACAATGGAAGCAGCTTCAAAACAACATTCTAAAGGGAAGTGAGCAAAAGCTGAAATAAAGGATTGATAGAGCAATGGCATTAATGAAACTGAGGTACCCTGGCCCTCTCAAATGGATGAAATAGCTTTTGTATCAGCATCAAGGCATAGCAATAGACTGCTCTTCAGTATATTGAACAATAGTGATCACTTGAGAAATAGATTATATAGTCCTTCTCATCATCAATTCCATCTCCTTCCACTGCATTCACCGGAGGCTGACTGAACAAAGCAAGGAAGCTAGGTCAAACATGGCATCACCAACATTGATTTCCTCAAATAACATACTGCAGTTTCTGGAAATGATAAGTCAGTTTCTTCTGGCTCGGGGAGGGGGGGAGGGGTTGAGGACACAATATGAAAACTGAGTACTTAT
This sequence comes from Stegostoma tigrinum, assembly GCF_030684315.1. Taxonomy (NCBI): domain Eukaryota; kingdom Metazoa; phylum Chordata; class Chondrichthyes; order Orectolobiformes; family Stegostomatidae; genus Stegostoma; species Stegostoma tigrinum. The sequence goes on from NC_081363.1 coordinate 85,160,295, forward strand.
TGAAGCATTCTAGTAATTCTCTGGTATCCTATACTGCTAAACACATCTTCTGTTGCCTCAAAGTAACTTGCATTTCTTCTCCCATTTTTCACACTATCCAAGGCTTGACCAATTCTGTGGACCATAATGCAAAGGGGTTAACACAAAGAGCTGTAATTCTTACCTTCCTTTCAAATTCTCAAGCTCTCTGTGGTGCAGCATGCTCCTCATGTGCTCGTCCATCTCCTGTTTAAAAAAAACACACTTTGTTTCATTTCTACTCCCCTTTCACGATTTGTTAATCAATTATGAACCATGCCACTGTTAGAAGAAGTTGTTTTTGCATTTCTTTCGATTACCCAAGTGAAACTCTCTCACACTAGGATGCCCCGGCCTTGACTCTCAGGTAAGGTCACTACAATTGGGCACGTAACACCTTGGCTAGGATAGGAGGAAGGGAAAGATTTCAGCAGTAATTTCTTGCCTTCATCTCATTATCCATTACTACTCACTGGACAGTGCTGAGACAAATCGACAATTAGCTCTGAGACCCAATCTTCTGCACAGTCAATATCCTGATATTCAAGGTCCCACATGAAGAATAGGCAGCTAGATGAAACCTGTGCAATACCCATCAACCTGTATTCAGCAATTTTGGGAGGGGAGATATAAAAGGAAAACATAGGCAGCAAGAGTAGAAAAGACAAGAATAGTCGGCCCAATCAGGTTCACATCCACCATGTTTTGTTTTTAATGTTAATTCTCACGATCAGAGTGTCGTCAACATCTATTGCCCATATCAAAAATTGTCATTCAGAAGGCAGTGGTAAGCCCTCTTCCTGAAATACTGCAATCTAATTCTGAATATTTCCGGCAGCAATTGCTACTTGTGCACTGCTCATAGACCAGCATTTCAGTTGGCAACTTGGAAGCATGCTTCCCACATATCCGCAGGACATCACAAAACACACACACACAGACTGAGACAGACACACAGACTGAGACAGAGAGACATACATACACACACACAGACACTAAACCTTTATAGCTCTTCCACTTCAAAACCACACATTTCACATCATTTAACTTTAATTTTGTGAATGATTTGAGCTTTTACCTTCACTTCTTTCTGATATTAATAAGTCAGAATTTCTCAGAATTAAATTCCCTTTTCATTAAATTGACTCGAACATTTTAAATTTCAGTAGCTGGTAACATGTTTCGGGAAAATTAGCTTCTCTGAGGAACAGATGTCTGTAACTGTGGCATTCTAGGGGTGGAGCTATTATGGCTGCCCGAACATTAACCCACTCGGTTTGGTTTAAGTATTTTCCAGACGTGTGCTTTCTATATCATTTATCGTCTTCTCTAAGATTACCTTTCCTTTCAGGTTTGCAAAAACAATCAAGTACATCTATTCTCTACTCACAATCCAGACACCAGACCAGAAACCAGCTCCATGGCTCTTCGCCGAATTCTCTCTCACGCCTGAACAAATCGCAGATTGATTAAAACAGGTTCCTCACCATTTCCTACGACTTGCACTGTACTGCTCTGATTTGTAATGCCAACCTCCCAGAGTTTTTTGGTTGTTACTCTGTATTAGTTGGGTATATTGGACACTTTAAAGTTTGAAGTGCAAATTTTATTTTTGATGTACATTAAATCCCATCTGGCAGTATTCTGTTCATTTAAGTACTTGGTCCAACTATTTGTGCCATTTCAGAGCTGCTTCCACTGACACTCTAGGCTGAACCAATGTAACTATGTCTGAACTAAAACTAACTGAGGTAAACTAGTAGTTGTGATGGTTCTATTATTGACAAGGATTGCCTGGCAAAAGATGAATTTCAGGAGCAGCACCAGACATACCTAAAAATGAAGCTACCAAACAGGACTGCTTGCACTCCAAACTGCATAAGCAGCATGTGACAGGCACAGCTAAGTCATGAATGGTAGTAGACAATTAAAACAACATATTGGAGGAGGCTCCACAAATATATCCATCCTCAATAAAGGAAGGGCCCAGCATAAAAGATAAGACTGAAGTGCCAAACAGATGACTGGCCTCGGCCTCCTACAATGGTCCCCAGCATTACAGACACCAGTCTTTAGCCAATTCAATTCACTCCATGTGATATCAAGAAACAGTTGGAGGCACTGGGCACTGCAAAGTCTACAGGCCCTGACAACATTTTAGCAATAGTACTGAAGACTTGTGCTCTAGAACTTGCCGCTCCCCTAGCCAAGCTACTCCAGTAAGCTATAACACTGGTATTTACCCAACGATGTGGAAAATTGCCCAGACACGTCTGTACATGAAAATCTGGAAAAATCCAAGCAAGCCAGTCAGAACCCCATTAGTCTACTCCCGGAAAGTGTCACCCATGCTAGCAAGACCCTGCTCAGTGACACCCAGTTTGGGTTCCACCAGGGCCACTCAACTCCTGACCTCATTAGAGCCTTGGCTCAAACACAGACAGAACAGCTGAATTCCAGAGGTGAGGTGAGAGTGACAGGCTGCATTTGACTGAGTGTTGCATCAAGGAGCTCTAACAAGATTGGGTATCAGGGCAAACTCTCCACTGGTTAGAGTCATACCTGGCACAGAGGAAGACAATCGTGGTTGTTGGGGGTTAATCATTTCAGCTGCTTCATCAATCCATCCCTCCATAAGGTCAGAATTGGGTATGTTTGCCAACGATCGCACAATGTTCAGTACCATTCACGATTCCTCAGATACTGGACCATCTCCAATGAGACACAATCTAACCATTACCCCTCAACATTCAATGGTGTGACCATCACTGAATGCCTCACTGTCGACATTCTAGAAGTTACCATTGACCAGAAATTCAACTGGTTTCATCATGTAAACATACAAGAACAGGTCTGAAGCTGGGAATAGTACAGCAAGTAACTCACCTCCTGACTCCCCAGACCCGGTCTGTCATCTACAAGGCATAGGTCAGGAGTGATATGGAATAGTCCCAACTTGTCCGGATGGGTGCAGCTCCAAAATCAAGAAGCTTGACACCATCCAGGCCAAAGTACCCCTCTTGATCGGCTCTACATTCACAAACATCCACTCCCCTCCACCACTGACGCTCAGTAGCAGCAGTGTGTACCATCTACATGACGCACTGCAGAAGTTCACTCAAGATCCTTAGACAGCACCTTCCAAACCTTCACAACTTCTTTCATTGAGGATGACAAGAGCAACAAATGCATGGGAGCACCTGAACCTGCAAGTTCCCATCCAAGCCACTCACTCCTGATTTGGAAATACATCACCGTTCCTTCAGTGTCACTGGGTCAAAATCCTGGAATTCTCTTCCCAAGGGTCAACTCACACCACTTGACTGCAGCAATTCAAGGAGTCAGCTCACTACCATGCTCAAGGACAACTAAGTGAAGTCAATAAATGCTGGTCAGCCAGAGATGCCCACGTATCACGTGTGAATAAAACAAAATGAACGGAACTTACCATTTTTGAGTTGTAAGTGATGTGACACAAGATACACTTCCTCTCTTTTCCCATTGTGAAGAATTTGACAGCAGTCACTTCAAACTGAAAAATATGGCAGAAATAAGTCAGAGGGAACAGAGGTTATGTGCACACTACTGCTAGGATTAATTCCAAACACTTACTAAAGAATGAAGCACTATAATTTCTTGAGGACAACAGTCAAATTTGGAAAAAGCCTTCCACTTTGAAAACTGTTCTGTTCATTCAGACATTTCATATAACTTTAAGGAGCTTGTCAGTTGATAATTGAGCCTCTCATTTCAAGAGTACTGCCTCTGTAAGGACAGAATGCAGTTCACTGAATGGAGATTGGTTTCATCATTCTCAGACAGTGTCAGTGTTTAACTACATATTGGTATTATAAAAATGCATTCTGGATGGGACAGATCTGCTCGATGAGCATGAAGATCTAGAACACACTGTCTGAAAGAAAAATTCATATTCCAAACCAACTTTCAAAGGGTAACTGGACATTGACTTACAAAGAAGTAAACTGTAGGGATCTGGGGAAAAGGGTGAAGTTTGGGATTGAATTGAACACCACTTTCAGAGAGTATATAGTTACGGCAAACCAAATGGTCTTTCTGTAATGCCCACTCCAAAGACCTGTAACACAGCTTACCCTTCAGCCTAGTACTGAGGAAGTGCTGCACTATCATAAGTGCAGTCTCACAGAGCAGACTTTAAACTGAGGTCTGCTTGCCCTCTCACGTGGACACAAAGGATTCCGCTGCACAATTCAAAAAGCAAGGCACCTTGACTGTATCACTGTCAATGTTTATCCCTCAACTAGACATAAATCATGGATACACAATATGAGAGCGCCCTCGCTATTATCAAATTGCCTGCCATGCTTCCCTCTGTTACAATGGTAGGGGCATAAGAAAAATACTGCATTGCCTGTTAAGGAGAACTGCATTGGCTCCTTGGACAGTAACTTCCAAACCAATGGCCTCTATCATCGAGAAGGACAAGAGCAGCAGATACATAAAACACTCATCATCTTGCAGGCTCTTCTTCAAGCTACTCACCAACCTGACTTGAAACCAAACTGCTGTTGCTACACTATCATGGAAGCAAAATCCTGTAACTCTCTCCTTAACATCATGGTGGTCTGTGTGCATCAAATGGAGTGTGGAGATTGAAGAATGCAGCTCAACACCACCTTCTCAAGGGCAGTAAGTGCTGGCCAGCAAGCAGACCCCACATCCCCTGGATGAATAACTTTTAAGTCGTGCTTTAGGACATTGACATCAGGACGGCACAGATACAATGGACTCGATGATCTCTTTATGTACCACAGATTTCCTAGGATTCCATGACCATAAAGGGCTCTGCACAAATACATCAAAAGCTTGTGGGTTATCATTGAGCAGAAACAGAGCCAGCCATATAAACGTGGGCACTCCTTGTGCTTGGCTTCCAGACAGGACATTTTTGACAAATTTACTGAAAGACATGATTTACACTTAAAAGAAAGCCACACTTATAGCTTTCCCATCAACAACTTTGTTACTTATTCAAAAAAAAAGTTGTTCGAGTACAACCTGCCTTTCACAGTCCATGACGACTCCAGTTTATTAACACGAACCAATTCAAGGGTTTCTTTTTAATGAAACCTTAAGCCAACACCGATGTTAAACCAGCTGACCTTTAGGTGTTAAGAATGTTGTCACATCCTTTCTCGAACAAGAATTTGTTGTCTTCCTTTTCCCGTGGCATTTCCCACTTATCTGAGGAAGATTGGAAAAGTATGGCAAGCGTTTCCACTATCACCACTCCCACTTCCTTTAGAAACCTGGGATGCATGCCTCCCAGACCAGCTGACTTACCCACTCTCAGCAAAGCCATGTCAAACATATCCAACCTTTGCAGTACATCCTGCCTATCAATTTACCATCTATTAGCTCTACCATCTCCACTTCTACTAATAGCATCTTCTCCCTTAAAAAACAAACACCAGTAGAAAGTACTCATCAAGTTTCCAGGTCTTGCCCTCTGCATGTAGACATAAATCTCCCCTCTGACCCATTGGATCTCTTACTGCTCACGACGTACTTAATATTTGACAGCTTCCTTCCATTTATGCTGCCATTCTATTCTCAGATTCTCTTCATCTAGTGTTAGAGGTGTCGGAGAAGGAGGTGCTATTTAAGCAGAAACAGAGAGATATATTGCTGCATTCTGTACACTATACCGACTGCAGCCACGGTATCACTAATTTAGCAAGTTCCTGTCCAGGGTAGCACCAAACCTTGAGTATTGACCTGGTTGGACTCAGCCAGAGAAGTGACAAGTATTTCATCATACCTGACGAGCCTTACAGTTGACACAGGGCTTTAGAAATGAAGTTAAGATATAGATCTGTAATGAATGAATGGCAAGTTGGAGTTGTTAAGTATTTGAGAGAGTGGAATGGCCTACTCCTGTATTTCTGCCCCAGCACAAGTTCCAGTCACCCATAAATCTAAAACCTGCACTGTGCCTCCTGCTCCACTTCAACCACAGGGGTAGCTTCTGCCCCAGAACCGGACCCAATCCCCAGTTCCGTCATACATCAATTCCCCCCGCTTTATGTGACAGACCATTCCTGCTTCAAGGCATTTATCTCCCCTAACTAACATACAGCACCAATTCACTTTGCAATGTTTAACACCAAATTGCACAAACCATCTTTGCAGGATTCCAATCTCCTTCAGTACCACATAAATTATGAACGATTATCGTACTTTGTTCACCAAAGCTTTCAGACCAGTTCAGAGAAATTCCTAAACCTGGCAGATTTATAATATATTTACACATCATCATTTGGAACTCTCCAGAGAAACAATAAAATTGTCTTACTTGTTACTTTAGTTAGCTTAAATTGCAGAAAATAGCCATTGGGCCCTTCAAGCCTGCTCTGCCACTCATTATGATCATGGCTGATCATCCAACTCAAAAGCCTGTTTCTGCTTTTACCCCATATTCTTTGATTCCCTCTATTTCCAAATGCTATATCTAACTCCTTCTCAATCAGTAATGTTTTCGCCTCGACTGCTCTCTGTGGTAGAGAATTCTACAGGCTCACCATGTATAAATGAAGAAATTTCTCATCTCAATCCTAAATAGTTTGCTCATATCCTTAGACTGTGACCCCTGGCTGTGGGCTCCCCTCACGTTTGCGAACACCCTTCCTGCAGTTCCCATTATCACCCTTCCTGCACCTATCCTGTCTAGTCATGTTAGAATTCTAGCGATTTCTGTGATTTCCCCCTTCATTCTTCTGAACTCCAGTGGCTATATTCCACTCCTCATAGGTCATTCTCACAATCCCAGAAAGCAGTCTGGTGAACCTTTGCTGCACTGCCTAGTCAGCAACAACATCTTTCCTCAGATAAAGAGGCCAAAACTGCAGACAATACTCCAGTGTACTCTCACCAAGAAATAACTGCAGCAAGACATCCCTGCTCCTGCACTCAAATCCTTTCGCTATAAGGCCATCATACCTCTTGCCTTCTTTACTGTCTGCTGCACCTGCATGTTTACAAAGGACACCCAGGTCTGGCTACACATGCTCTCTCTTGATTTAGTTGTTCAAATAATGATCTGCCTTACAGATAACAAGGGTGTAGAGCTGGATGAACACAGCAGGCCAAGCAGCATCAGAGGAGCAGGAAGGTTGACATTTTGGGCCTAGACCCTTCTTCAGAAATATACCTTGCTGTTTTTGTTATCAAAGAGGATAACCTCACATTTACCCACAGCATACTTCATCTGCCATGTATTTACCTACAACTCAGCTTGTCCGAATTCACTGAAGCATTTCTGCAACCTTCCACCCTGCTTTGTCTCATCTGGAGGCCAAGATATTGCGTTTAATTCCCTCATCTAAATCATTAACATATATTGTGAATAGCTGGGATCCTTGCACTGATCCCTACGGCACTCCATTTGTCTCTGCCTGTGATTCAGAAAAAGACCTTTTCATTCCTATTTTTTATCCCGTCTGATATCAATTTCTATCCATCCCAATATACTACCCCAATCCCATGTGCTTTAATCTCTACAGACTAGCCTCTTATGTGGCCCTTTGTCTAAAGTCTTCTGAAAGTCCAAGTTAGCTACATTCACTTGTTCCCTGATCAACCCTAATAGTCACACCCTCAAAGAATTCTAGTAGATTTGTCAAGCAAAATTTCCCTTCCGTAAATCCATGCTGACACTAATTCTGCAACCACTTTCCAAATGCTTGGCTGTTAATTATTTTACAATGGACCAAATGCATTTTCTCCACTACTGTCGTCAGGTTTACTGGTTCATAACGGCCTCAGAATTTTCTCTCTGCCCCCTTGTTATATCGAGGGGTTACATTAACTAGCTTCTAATCTGTAGGAACTGTTCCAGAGTCTAAAGAATCTTGGAAGATGACCACAAATGTATCCACAATTTCTAGATCCACATTCTTAATCTTCACCACTGAGTACTTACCAGGACCTGTGGATTTATCAGCCTTCAGTTCCATCAAGTTCACCCAGCAATAATGATTTCCTTCAGTTCATGCTTCTTGCTAAACCGGTGTTCTCCAACATTTCTGGTAGATTATGTATACCTTTTGTGATCAAAGAACCAAAGTATGTGCTTAGTTGGTCAGCAATTTATTCGTTCCCTATTATAAACTCCCCTGTTTATAACCGTAAGGGACCTACACTCATCTTCACTACTTCTATTCATCAGGCCAATATCCATCTCATCAATAGCTAGTATCAGAGTGGGAATAAGTCACCAAGCAGTGTCCATCGATAGTCGCATTTTGGGTGACAGCATAAAGTATCTAGAATAGGTATATAAACAGTAAAAGGCGAATGGTGGAGCTGCTTAGTGGCCAAACGGGGAATCATACATGGAGGCAGAAGGCATGGCTGAGGTGCTAAATATCAAGGATGAAGATGCTGTCCAAGTCAAGTCAAAGGGGAGGTAGCTAAGATACCAGATGGGGTCAAAATTGAAGAGGTATTAGAAAGGGTAATGTGCTGAAACGAGATGTTATCACGGAAGGACAGAATAAAAACAGTTCTAAGGAAAGGTCACTGGACACGAAACATTAACTCTGAATTTTCTTTGCAGATGCTGCCAAACCCGTTGAGCTTTTCCAACAATTTGTGTTTCTGGTTAAGATAGGGTATATCTGCGGATATTGAGAAACTACAAGGGTCCTCACCAGTCTTCACATTCTCCTTAGACACAGGAGTGGTGTCAGAGGACTGGAGAATTATAAATGTTTTGTCCAAAAAAAGACCAAAAATAAACCCAGAGATTGCAGACCAGGCAGTTTAACTCTGTGCATGGCTGTGTGGTGGGAAAGTGTTCAGAACTGATCTGGGACAAAATTAGGAATCACTTGCGGACAACTTTGAAAAGCCTGCAGGATCCATTAAGGACAAATCACGTTTAACTAAATTTCAACATACAAATTATGAGCACATTCTGAATCTGCTCCACCATTCAATAAGATCCTGGCTAATCCAATGGTTCCTCGTTTCTTTCTACTCATGATAAGCTTTCACACACTTGCTCAAGAATATACTTCCATTTCTTTAAAAAATTTCAAAGGCTCTGCTTTCACTGCTTTGACGAAGACAGTTCCGAAGATTTACAACCCTCTGAGGGGATAAAAGCTCTTAATAGTTTTAAATAGACAATTTTTTTTTAAAAGAATGGTTCCTAGCTTGAGAATCTCCTAGAAGAGGAAACACCCTTTCCACCTGTCTGGTTCCCTTAGGATCTTTGATATTTCAAGTCACCTCTCACTCTTCTAAATTTCAGTGGATATAAGCCAAGCCTATCCAACCTTTCCTCATTCCAGGTGTCAGTCTAATAACCCTTCTCAAAACTGCCTTCAATACATTTTCATTCTTCCTCAAATAAGGAAACTATTACAGAATACAGTACTTCAGATTGGTTTCATCAAAGCCCTTAAAAACCGAAGGCATAACTGCCTTACTTTTGTATTGAAACTTCCTCACAATAAATTTTGTGTTCTATTAACATTCCTTAATATTAACTGTATAGTAACTGCATACTAATCTTCTGTGACGTATGCACAAGAACACCTCTGCGTCGGAGTTCTTCACTTTCTCACCATTTAAATATTACACTTCTTTTCTACTTCTTCCACCAACATGGAAAATTTCACATTTTCCTAATGGATACTCCACTTGCCAGACCTTTAGGCGCTCACCTAATCTATGTATACACTTCTGTAGTCCTCCTCACAACTTACCTTCCCCTATCTTTGGCAGCTAGCCACTTTCTACCTATGCCAATATTACCCCCTACACCATGAGCTTTTATTTTCTGCAATACCCATTGACTCGGCACCTTATCAAATGCTTCTTGCAAATCCAATTAGAACACACTCACCATTCCACTTTATCCACAGCACACTACTTCTTCAAAGAACTCCAGTAAATTACTTAAACACGGCCAACCTTTAACAAAACCATCTTGACTGCGCCTGGATTACCTTGAACTTTTCCAAGTGCACAGTTATAGAGTCTTTAATCATGAATTTTAACATCTTCCTTATTCCCTATTAAGCTAACTGCTTTGTGGTTTCCTGCTTTCTACCTGCCACCCTTTTCAAGTGAAGCTTTTACATTCACGATATTCCAATCTAACTGGTCCCACATCTAGGGAAACGTCGTAAATTAAAACCAATGATGCACTATCTCATTCACCATTTTTCTGACACCCTGGTTAAAAGACCATCAGAACCGGGCACTTGTTAGCCTATCACTCCAATATTCTCCTCACAATCACTAAAGAAAGCAGTTCTGATTTTCTTGAATTGTTCACTCTGTCCCATTTCCTGATTTCTATCTATTTCTGAGATGTTCTTTGCATCATCTATGGTGAAGACCAATGCAAACTATGTTCAATTCATCTGCCATCTCCTATTTTCATTAATAAGCCCCTACACTTGTTTCCTATAGGATCAGCAATTATTATCTTATCATTTTTAAAATATCCAGAGAAATGGTTGTCATATTTAGATTAGACTAGATCAGGTTAGATTCCCTACAGTGTGGAAACAGGCCCTTCAGCCCAACAAGTCCACACCTCCCTTGAAGCATCCCACCCAGACCCATTCTCTTATAACCCACACACCCCTGAACGCTATGGGCAATTTAGCATGGCTGATCCACCTAACCTGCACATCTTTGGATTGTGGGAAGAAACCAAAGTACCCGGAGGAAACCCATGCAGACTCAATTAGCTTTCTACTTTTCTAATTTTTCTCTTCTTATTAGTTCTGCAGTTATTCTTTACATATTTTAATACTCTGTCCAACCTGTTTCATTGTCTTGGTAACCTCTAGCCTACCCTGCTGATTCAGTTATTGATTTTACCTGCTCCTGTCACAATCTGTTTATCATTTCCCCATACCAATACTTTCGCTTGTGCTGTTTCAAGTCTTTGGTCTGTTACATTTAGTCAAAACATATTCTGTAAAGTTACAGTACAGTATGGAGCTGGAGGAATGCAGCAAGCCAAGCAGCAGAGATGCAGGAAAATTGACATTTCAGGACAGGAGCCTTCTTCAGAAAATTTTCCTGACCCGAAACATCAACTTTTCTTCTCCTCTGATGCTGCTGGCCTGCTGTGTTCTTCCAGCTGCATACTGTGTTATATCTCTGACTCCAGCAGCAGCGGTTCTTGCTATCTCTATTCTGTAAAGTTGCCACATTGTGGGCTTGCCCATATTGTAAAAGAGACAAGTGCTGCACGGATACAAAGCTGGCTGAGTAGCAATTCCAATTGTTTTTCAAATCAGGAGATAGTGAATGGTATACTTTCATGTTATAAATTACACATCATTTCAAGATTCTTAACATGAGAAACTTGGAAGTATTGCAGACGGAGGAAGATAGTGATAAACTTCAAGAGAACATTGACTGATGAAATGGGGAGACATAGCGGATGAAATTTAATGCACAAAAGTATGAAGTGACATATTTTTGGCAGGAGAAGCCAAAGTAATACAAACTGAACAGCACACTTCAAAAGGAGTTGCAGAACAGAGGCATCTGGAGTTTATGTGCACAAGTCACTGAAGAATAGTAGGGTAGATTGAGAAAGTGCACAGGATGCATGACTTTAGAAGTCAGACCACAGAGTACAAAACAAAACAACTTATGATGAACTTTGTCAAAACACTTTTTTCTTGTAATTAGAATATTGTGCCTAATTCAAAGCATTTAAAGTGTTCCAAAAGCTTGAGAGAAGGTAAAGAAAACATTAATAAGCATGGTTATAGGGATAAGAGCCATAGCTATGCGGATGGATAGGCTTTGCTTAAAGAGAAGGCCTTGAAGAGATCTGACAGACACGTTCAGAATCGTGATAGGGCTAGATAGTAAGTAGGAAGAACGTGTTCATATTGTCAGGAGTGTCAGAACCAGAGAATAGTGATTGGAAAAGGGACCAAAGGTGACAGGAGAAACATTAACACGATCATGGCTAATCTACACCCAGCATCAATTCCTCATAATCCTCAAATCCCCAATATTGCAGAAATCTATCAACCCACTTTTTAAATTCTTTCATTGGCCACCACCACTCCCTGGAATAGAGATTTCCAGACATTCACTACATTCTGGGAGAAGAAATGTCTTCTCATCTCAGTTTTAAATGAGTATTTCTAAATATCTTTTAGTTTCAAGACTCCCTCGCATGTACAAACATCTTATCAACATTTACCCTGTCAAGCCCCCTCAGAACTGTGGATGTTTTGACAAGGTCATCCCTCATTCTTCTAAACTCCACTGAATAAAGGCCTAACCTGTTTAGTCATTCTTGATAAGGCAATCCTTTCATCCCAGGAATGAGCCTAGTGAATCTCTTTTGAACGACCTCCAATTTCAGTATATCCTTTCTTAAATAAAGGGACTAAAACTACAGAGTATTCCAGGTGCAGCCTCACCATTGGGACTTGATTTTTAAACTCCAACCCTTGAGCAATTAAGGTAAAATTCCACTTGCCTTAATTCCTTGCTGCATCTACATGCTAATGTTTCGTGTTTCCTGCATGAGGGCACCCAGATCCACTTTCTTGGTTGCTCTACGTTAAACGGGGAGACACAAAGAACAGGTCCTTCAGCCTCCCAAGGCTGACACATGATGCCCTCCTAAACTAAAAGAAAACTTCTGCTCTATTCAGCCCACATCCCTTTACTCCCTGCCTATTCTTATATCTGTCAAGATGTCTCAAACATTGCTATTGTATTGGCCTTGGTGACCCCCTCTAGCAGCATTTCTAGGCACTTAACATAGAAGAGGCAGGTTTTGCACAGACTATTTCTTTCAAAGTGATCCCCTTTATCTTAAACTTATGTCCCCTAGTAATTGACATTTCTACCCTGGGGAAAAAGACCCCGACTATCCATTCCTTGCATAAATTTGCAAACTTCTATCAGGTCACCCCTCAACATTTGACATTCAAATGAAAACAAATCAAGTTGTCCAATCTCTCCTCAGAACTAATAACTCTCCCAACCAGGCAACACCTTGGTAAACAGCTTCTGTACTCTTTCCAAAGTCTCACCATCCTTCTGGTAGTGTGGCAACCAGAATTTTAGACAACATTGCAAATGTGACCGAATTGAAGCTTTATACTGATACAATATGACACGCCAATTTTTATACTCGCTAACCTGACCGATGAAGACAGGCATACCATATGCCTTCTTGACCACTTTCTTCAATTGTGTTTCAGGGAGCTGTGGATCTGTATACCTCGATCCTTCTGTATGCTGATGCTAGAAGGGGATCTGCCATTAACTGTGTGCTTTCCTCCTTCATTACATTTTCCAAAACATATCATCTCACATTTGTCTGGACTGAACTCCATCTGCCATTTCTCCACCCGAGTCTCCAATCTATCTATATCCTGCGGCAATCCTCCTCACAATGCGTAGCTCCCTCAGATTTTCTCATGTGCAAACTTACTGAACAGACCACCTACATTCTCTCCAAATCATTTACATACATCATTTACAAACAGGGGTCCCTGCACTGACCCCTTCAGAACACCACTGGTCACAGATCTCCAGTCAGAAAAACAGCCTTCCACCGCTACCCTCTGTTTTCTATGACTGAGCCAGTCTGTATCCATCTTATTAGTGCACCACAGATTCCAAGTGACAGTACCATCTGTATCAGCCTGCCATCAGGGACCTTGTCATAGGTCTTGCTAAAGTCCATATAGACAACATCTACTTCCCTGCCCTCATCAACCCTCCTTATCATTTCCTTAAAAAAGTCAATCAAGTTTCACAACCTTCCCTGCACAAAACCACACGACTTATGGCTAATTAGACCATTTTTTTTTAAAAGTGGGTAAATTCTGTCTGTAAGAATCTTCTCCAATAATTTCTCTAGCATTGACGTAAGGTTCACTGGCTGTAATTTCCTGGATTACCCCTGTTGCCCTTCCTAAAAAATGGAAGGTCACTGGTTATTCTCCAGTGACTAAAGCGGTTACAAAGATTGCATGCACGGTCTAACAATTTCTTTACCGGCTTCCTTCAGCATTCTGAGATAGATTCCATTAGATGCTGGGTCCTTGTCCTCCTTCATACTTTTTAAAAACACCCAATATCTCCTTTTTTATATTGATATGAAAATCAACATACTCATCCCCAGACTCACCATGTCCTTCTCCTTTGTGAATACTAATGCAAAGTATTCACTAAGGGCCTCACCCAGTTCCTCTCACTCCATGCACAAATTCCGTCCTTTGCCCTGGAGTGGGTCATCTTTTCCCGAGCTATCCTCTTGCTCCTTATGAAATGCCTTAGGATTTGTCAAAGGTGTGTCATGGTCTCTTTTAGCTCTTCTAATTCCTTGCTTGCGTTCTTTCCTGCTATCTTTGCATTCTTTGAGGGCTCTTCCTGTATTCAATTTCCTAAACCTTACATACGTCTCTTTCCTCGTTTTGACTAACCTCTTAATTTCCCTGGTCATCCAAGGCTCCTGAATCTTGCCATCCTTATCCATTTTCATAGGAGCATGTTGGGACTGAACTCTTATCCACTGGTCTTTAACAGATTGCCACATGCCAGATCTAGATTTACCCCCCACCCACAAATTTAGTACTCTGACTGGAGGACTACTCTCATTCTTGTCCATAATTAACTTAAAATTTACAGGATTATGGTTACTGTTCCTGAAATGCTCCCCCACTGAACCTTCGATCACTGGCTAGGTTCCTTCCCCAGTATCAGGTGTAGTATAGACCGTTCCCTAGTTGGATTATTTACATATTGTTTCAATCAACCATTCCAACAAATTCCCCCCAATCCAAGCTCCTGGCACTAACGGAGTCCTAGTCAATATAGGGGAAGTTAAAATCACCCACCACAACTACCCTATTGTTTTAAGATTTTTCCATAATCTGTCCACACATCTGTTTCCTATTGCTGTGGCAAGATCTGAATATAACCCCAACAAAATGACTACTCGCTTCCCATTCCTGAGCTCCACCAATAAACCCTTTTTGGATGATCCCTGCTTTAGTACAGCTATGATATTCTCCATCAACGACATTGCAACTCCTCCATATCCCTCTCTTTCACGGCTAAATCCTGTTACACTGACAGTCTTGTTCCTCTCCCAACCATGTTTCTGTAACAGCTACACAATAGTTATAGCTCATCTGCCTTACCTGTCATTCTTGTTCCATTAAAAACAGGTATACTTCAGACTGCCAGTCCTCCATATTCAGTAGCCTCTCCCTGCCTGTTCTTCCTCTTAGCCTTATGAGCTTTAGTCTCAGACTTTTCCTCAGTCCTTGTTCACTGTTCTGGTTCCCATCCCCTGCCACACTAGTTTAAACCTTCATGAGTGGTACTAGCAAACCTTCCTGCCAGAACACAAGTTACCTCCAGTTAAGATGCTGCACATCCTGCTCGCATAGGTCCCAACTGCCCCAGAAGACGGCCCAATGATCCATGTACCTGAAGCCCGCCTTCCTACACCAGCTCTTTACTTACATATTCATTTGTACCGTCTTCTTCTTTCTAACCTCACTGGCACGTGGAATTCAGAGATTACAACCCAATAGGTCTGGCCTTTCAACTTCCTACCTAAGTCCATTTGCGGGACCTCATCTCTCTTTCTACCCATCTCCTTAATACCAATGTGGACTACAACCTCTGACTGCTCACTCTCCCCTTTCAGAACACTCTGTGCGCTCAGACAGCCTTGACCCTGGCACTAGGGAGGCAACAGATGATCCTGGCTTGCCACCACAAAGACTGTGGCCCTGACTATAGACCCCTTTATCACTGCAGCTCGCCGACACTTTGACCCTCCCTGCTGTACACAATGAGTCAAGGTGCTACTGATCTGGCTGCTGCTGCTTTCCCAGAGGCTACCCCTCCCAGATTATCCAAACAGCATACCCGTTTGAGGATGGAATAGCCACAGTGGACCTCCTGTACTTTCTGACCACACTTATAGCCTGGTAGTCACCCAACTCTTGTCCACGTAGTCCTTACTGCTGGTCTGTTCAGTTCTCTAACATGCGATCCACATCATTCTCAGCCTCAAGGACACTCCATAGTAAGTCCATACACAGCTCTGGGCACTCCATTCAGCCAGTCAAGAGCTGCGCTTCCTGCATATGTAGTCACCGTAGAGATTGGAAGTGTCCCTGATTTTCCATGTATCACAGGAGAAGCATTCTATAGGGCCAAGATCTTCTGCCATTCTGAACCTTATTGACTAAATCAACTACAAAGAATAATCCAGGAACCTCCGTTGTCCATTCCTGGCAGACCACAACTCCAAAAAGTATGGGTTTCTGTCCAGAAACTATTCAGTCTGCAAACCCGGTTCCTCAGCAGCCAAGCCTAGTTCACTGAGTCCTGGTGCCAGTTGCAGAGCTCTGCACCTACTTTCACCCTCAGGTTCACTCTTACTGACTGTGCTCCTCAGATATTTATACTGCTGTTGCTGTTCACCACGAGGGTCACTCTCCTTCATTCTGTTGCTGCTATCTCTGGTTGGACAGTCTACCTTTCGATACTTCCTACCATGACTTCTCACTTTCTTACATTAAATTCAGGATTCCACTTGCCCACGCACTCAAACTACCTATATCCCTCATAGATTTCTTATGTCATTACAGCATGTCCTCCTATCTATTTTTGTACCATCTGCAAATTTGGATACATTACATTCTGCACCCTCCTCTAAGTCATTACTATAAATAGTAAATAATTGAGGCCCGAAGACTGATCCTTAAGGCACTTCACTGGTTATATTTTACCAACTTGAACAGAGACTCATTAATCCCAGCTCTCTGTGTTTGGTGTTAACCATTCCTCAGTCAATGTTGATACACTACCCCTAATATAATGAGTTCCTAACTTGTGCGATAACCTTTCATGGGGCACATGAATGCATGTTTTCAGAAATCCATATACACTACATCTACTAGCTCCTATTTATTATTTTGCTTGTTATATCCTTAAGGAGAGCTAGCAAATTTGTCAAACACATCTCCCCTTTCAGAAAATGACGCTGACTCTGTTTGATTGCATTACTTTTACTTTTGGGAATCTCTACGTTGTGAAAACAGGCCAATCGGTCTGTCAAGTCCACACTGCCCCTCCGGAGCATCTCACCCAGACCGACCCCGCTACTCTTTTCCTGTAACTCTATTTCCAACATCAAATCCACCTAACGTAACACCCCTGGACACCATAGGCAATTCAGCACAGCCAATCCACCTAACCTGCACATCTTTGAACCTCAAGAAACCTCAGCACCTCGAGGAAACCCACGCTGACACAGGGAGAACGTGCAAACTCCACACGGGCAATCACTGGAGGGTGGAATCAGACTCGGGTCCCTGCCGCTGCGAGGCAGTGTTAACCACTGAACCACCGTGCGACCCTGCTATTTCTTCCATAATAACTGAACTAGTAATGAAAAAATAACTAAATCATAGGCCAGTCAGCATTGGGATGAGATCTGTGCAAACCCCAAAACAACACTGCACTTGACATGGACCATGATTCAGCGGGAGCACAGCCTGTCCCATTAAAATGACAATTCGCTAATTCCTTTCTGCCTGAATAGGCAGCAGATTGCAAGTTTCACAATATCATCATAAAATCAACTGTCAGGCAAGTAAAAGCCAATGAAGTCAAAGTTATGAATCTCACAACCTCGGCCTGCCTACACCAGGATATCCTGTTACTTCAACCAGATAACTTGCAAGCACGACACAGCTGAAGAGTTCCAACCAGTTTATGTGCTTATCTTTACCTCTTCACGCCACCTCGTAGTGCCACTGATTTTGGTGGACAGACTCTACATAGCATTGGGTGCCTTATTCCAAGCAGAAGCCAATGCAGTAAATGGCAGCAGTAAATGGAAAGCAACTCAGTGAAGTCTTATTGTATCACCAGCAGTCTCTCACACAGTCTCCTAGAGAGATATGGTTTACTTTTTTATTGTTCCTTTATCAGTTTTTCATTCTTAATGCTTCAATGCCATAAATTTGACAGCACAAGGAAAGGTCAGTCTAATCATTTTCAGCTCTTCAATTGAAATTCAAACCACATGTGCAGGTTCACCTGCACATCTGCCAATGTGGTATACTGCATCCACTGTACCCGGTGTGGCTTCCTCTACATTGGGGAAACCAAGCGGAGGCTTGGGGACCGCTTTGCAGAATACCTCCGCTCAGTTCACAACAAACAACTGCACCTCCCAGTCGCAAACCATTTCCACTCCCCCTCCCATTCTTTAGATGACATGTCCATCATGGGCCTCCTGCAGTGCCACAACGATGCCACCCGAAGGTTGCAGGAACAGCAACTCATATTCCGCCTGGGAACCCTGCAGCCTAATAGTATCAATGTGGACTTCACCAGTTTCAAAATCTCCCCTTCCCCCACCGCATCCCTAAACCAGCCCAGTTCGTCCCCTCCCCCCACTGCACCACACAACCAGCCCAGCTCTTCCCCTCCACCCACTGCATCCCAAAACCAGTCCAACCTGTCTCTGCATCCCTAACCTGTTCTTCCTCTCACCCATCCCTTCCTCCCATCCCAAGCCACACCTCCATCTCCTACCTACTAACCTCATCCCACCTCCTTGACTTGTCCGTCTTCCCTGGACTGACCTATCCCCTCCCCACCTATACTCTCTCCATCTATCTTCTTTTCTCTCCATCTTCGGTCTGCCTCCCCCTCTCTCCCTATTTATTCCAGAACCCTCACCCCATCCCCTTCTCTGATGAAGGGTCTAGGCCCGAAACATCAGCTTTTGTGCTCCTGAGATGCTGCTTGGCCTGCTGTGTTCATCCAGCCTCACATTTTATTATCTCGGATTCTCCAGCATCTGCAGTTCCCATTATCTCTCAATGTTATTGTAGCCTGTGTACATGAAAACTGTATGTCTGTGTTTGTGTGTGCATGCGCCTGTTTGGTACAGTTTCTTAACAATAAGTTCTGGAACGAACAAGGGATTGGGTTATTTCACATTCTCTAATGTGCAATGGGATAGAACAATTATTGACTTCATAGTTGAGGATCTTCAAGGTAAAATGCAGATGAAAATGGCAGAATTTGAACATTCAGTTAAGGGCAAGAAATGTGGACTGGAAAATTGTGTCTTTAAATTCAAGGAAAACAAAGTTGACGAAAGACGACTGGAAAAATAAGTTGAGGTAAGACATCGGACAAGCAGTAGCAGACATTTAATGTGACATTTTGTAAATCTCAATATCATATTCCACTGAGAAAGACTCTACAAGAAGTTTATGCCATCAGTGGCTAACTAAACAATTTAAGGATGGTGTCAATTTGAAATTTTAAAAAGTACAAAACTGCAAAGATTAGAGATTGGGTAATTTATCTATAAACCAAACGATAATTGGATAAAAAAAATAAAAGGGAGAAACTGGACTAAAAGAGAAAACCAGCAAAAATACTAGGAACTCCTATAAGAACAGAAAAGAGAAGACAGTAGCTCAAGCCAGTTAGCAGCAAAAATGATGAATTTAATAAAGGAAAACTTGAAAATGGTGGAGACTGAGCAAGTAGATTGTCTCTATTTTCACAATGGAAGACACAAAATATCTGGAAATTTGTAGAAAAGCTGGGGATCAAAGGGAAGAAGGAACTTAAAATAATCAACACTAAGAAAAAAAGTACCAAAAAAATGCAACTAAAGGCTGATAAGTCTGCTGGACCTATGGTGTTAAAAGGAATGAATGTAGAGACAGCAGATGCATAAGGTGTGAGCGCCTAAAATTTCCTAGATTCTGGAAAGTCCCATTATATTGGAAATCACAAATGTCACACCACTTTTCAAGAGAGGAGGGAGATGGGATGCAGGAAAATATAGGTCAGGTAGTGCAACATCTATTACTGGGGAAATGCTAGAATCCACTGAGGCAGTACTAGATGGAAATTGAAAAATAAAATCAGGCAAAAACAAAATGTTTTTGTGAAAGGAAAATAATGTTTATAGAATTATAGAATTCCTACTGTATGGCAACAGGCCATTTGGCCCATCGAATCTGCGCCAAATAACATCTCACCCACTCCCATTCCCCCACCCTATCCCCATAATCTCTCATTTCCAATAGCCAATCCGCCTAGCCTGCACATTATGAGGTAATTTAGCACGGCGAATCCACATAACTTGCATATCTTTGAACTGTGAGAGGAAACTAGAGATCCTGGCAGAAATCCACACAGATTCAGAGAGAATGTGCAAACTCCATACGCATAGTCATCCAAAGCTAGAATCGAACTTCAGTCCCTGGTGTTGAGGCAGCAGTACTAACCATTGACGCACCATACCACCCAATGTTTGACAAATTTGTTAAATTTCTTATAAGATGTAAGCAGGTGGATAAAGATGAACTTGTAAATGTAGTGTTTTTGGGGTTTAAAGAGGTATCTTTAGCTGCCACAAAAAAAGGTAACTGCATCGGTTGAGAGGACACAGTTTTGGGGGTGATATGCTGTGGACTGGCTAATAAGGAATGGGCAGTCTGGAAAAATGGTCAAACTATAACCGGTGAAGTGTGTGGGCAATCAGTGCATAATACCACCATGATGAAATGACAAATAACACGTAGCCAAATTTGTGGCCAATGTTACCAAGATACAAAGGAAAGCACATGTGGGGGAGGATAGAGTCTTCAAAGGAACAGATTCAATGAGCCAGCAAAAAAAATTGCCAGTCACATGATGGGGGAAAATGTAAGGTTGTGTACCTTAGCAGGAAAAACAGAAGAATATTACTTCAATGGGCAGAGACAGAGAGGCTATTCAATGGCGGAGTAGTTCAACAGACTGAATGGCCTACTCCTGTCATATTTCTTCTAGTCTTACTGCTGAATGCTACAGAACAGAGGGACTTGGTGTCCCAGTTCATGAATCACAAAGTTAGCACCAGAGCACAGCCAATAATTTGAAAGGCACATAGAATGTTGGCCACCCTGCAACAGCAACTGATGAATGCAAATGATCTCATACCCACCACCAATAGTGTACAAAATACCATGCAAGGTCTGTGAAAAACATTACATAGGCCAAACTGGAAGAAGACTGACTATAAAGGACACACGAACACCAACTAGCCACCGAGAGACACGACCAATTTTCACTGGTGTCAGTACACACAGACAAATAAGGACACTAATTCGACAGGGACAACACATCCAATAATAGCGCGAGCCAGAGAATTCCTGGAGGCCTAGCATTCCAACCAGAACTCCATCAACACACACATTGAACTGGACCCGATATACAAACCATTGAAAAACAGAACCAGAAATAATGCCAACCACCCAATAAACCAAAGCATATCAATATCAAGCGGGACAGAATGCCAATGCTCCACCAGAGACACACTGATGATGTTACCTAGCAGGGTGACAAAGTGCCTGCAACCAAACACACCGTCTTGGTGAGCAAATCTACAACTTCAATGCAGTAACCAATAGAGCCAATCTAACCTCCACACTCCTAATACACGCAGCTGAGGGGTACTGGAATATTCACTAACAACTTGAGGAGACAGCTCCATAAATATTCCCATCCTCAATGATGGAAGATCCCAGCTCGAGTGCAAAAGATAAGCCTGTAGCATTTGCACCAATCATCAGCTGGAAATACTGAGTAGATGATCCAGCTCAACTTCCACCTGAGATCCCCAGCATCATATATAGCATCAAGGAGCCCAAGCAAAACTGGAATCAACAAGAACTGAGGAACTCTCTGCTGGTTGGATCATACCCTGACGACAAATGAAGATCGTTACGCTCGTTTGAGGTCAGTCATCCCAGCTCCAGTGCAGGAGCTCTTTGGGGTAGTATCCGCAGCCTTACCATTTTCAGCTGCCTCATTAATGCCCTTCACTCCATCATAAAGTCAGAGTTTGGGATGCTCACTGATGATCATGCAAATTTCAGTACCATTGTGTATACTCACACGATGAAGAAAGAATCGAACCATTGCACCTATATATTCAATGGTATTACCATCACTGAAATCCCCAGGGTCACCATTGAGTGAAAATGAACTGGACTAACCATATGAACATTGTGGCTAGTGCTTTTGCTTCCGTACCTGAGCCAGGATGCCCAAGTTCAAGTCTCAACTGCTGCAGAGATATGTAACACACCTCTGAACAAGTTGATCAGAAAATAGCTATAAATACTGTGGCTACAAGAGCAGGTCAGAGGTTAGGAATTCTGCAACAAGTAGCTACTTTCCAATTCCCCAAGCCAGTCCACCATCTACATGTCACAAGATAGAGTGTGATAGAATTCTCTCAACTTGGCTGAATGAGTTTAGCTCCAACAACACTCAACAACAAAGACAAAGCAGTCCACCGAGTTGCACCCCATCCATCAACTTCAACATTCACTCCCTCTCGCATTGGCAGCAGTGTGTATCATCTGAAAGATGCAGTGCAGGAACTCATCAAGACTCCTTCGTCAGCACTTTCCAAATCCACGATCTCTTCCAATGACAGGGCCAAGTGCAGCAAATGCAAGGGAACACCACAATCTGCTAGTTCCCCTCTAAACCATCATAATTTAGTATGAAATTTCTTCCTTCATGGTCACTAGGTTAAAATCCCAGAACTCCCTCCCTAACAACACTGTGGATGTATTTACACCACCAAGGACTGCAGAGGTTCAAGGCATTTACCATTGCTTTTTCAAGGGCAATAAATGCTAGACTAGCCAAAGCCCAAATCCGTTGACTGAATATAAAAATTCAAGCCACGCTCTTTCTGAATGTTGGCGGAGCCTTGATACTTTGAACTGCCAACCACTGCTCCTATTTCTGGGATCTTATGATTGATTGGCTGATCTATTCAAGAATGTCTCCAAGGACCCTCTTCACCTCTCTACCAATACCAGAGTGCATATTTGCATCCATAAGGTCACAAATCGACTTGGATTTAGCTAGCTTGAAAGTTAGGGCTAGTCAGATGTTTTTCATTGAACAATATGTGGTTAAAAAAAATCAGATCTTTTCTTGAAACCATAATTGAGGACCATTTATATATTTCACTTCAAAGAAACAGGTTTGTGGGTTTACAGAGTCAACCTGCAATGCAAAAGCACCCCAGGTTTTCTTTTCCACACTGCCAACCGACTTAATGCATTTCTCCAACATCCTCACTCTTAACAAGAGAAAGAGGCCCATGCATACCTTTGTCGTTTTGATCATGACCATCCAACATAGAAAGCATTCTAAACAGATGGTATGGCAACTGCTCTGCCCACAGCCATTAAGGAACTGCACAGATTTATGAATACAGCCCAATCCATCATGCAAGCCAAACTTCCATGCATTGACTCCATCTGCACTTCTTGCTGCCTTTGAAAGGCAGCCAACATAATCAAAGACACCCTCCCACCCAGCTTATAATCTCTTCCAACCTCTTGCGTCAAGCAGAAGATACAAAAGCTGAAACACATGTACTAACAGATTCAAGAACTGCGTTTTTTGCCACTTATTAGACTTCTGAATGGATCTCTAAAATTTTATATTTAAATGTTGATCTAGCATTTTGTGTACCTTATTTGCAGCCTTAACTTTGTATTCTTCACTTTGTTCTATTACCCTAATGCGCTTTGTATATGATCTGTCTGAAATGCAGCCAAAACAAAACTTGTCACTGTATCAAGATTTTTGTGACAAAAATAAATCAAACACAAAAAAAATCAACCAAGTGTTTCAGATTAAACATCGTTGGACACTCTTTGCTGTATTCACTTTCAACATAGATCTTTTTCCAGCTTCTCTCCAACCTCTCTTCATACCTACCCAGAGAACTCACCTGGGTCAACTGGTCCAAGTGCAACCAATGCTTACCACCTTCGCTTTCAGGTGGGGGGCGGGCGAGAAGAGAGAAGATGGGGGGCGGGCGAGAAGAGAGAAGATGGGGGGCGGGCGAGAAGAGAGAAGATGGGGGGCGGGCGAGAAGAGAGAAGATGGGGGGCGGGCGAGAAGAGAGAAGATGGGGGGCGGGCGAGAAGAGAGAAGATGGGGGGCGGGCGAGAAGAGAGAAGATGGGGGGCGGGCGAGAAGAGAGAAGATGGGGGGCGGGCGAGAAGAGAGAAGATGGGGGGCGGGCGAGAAGAGAGAAGATGGGGGGCGGGCGAGAAGAGAGAAGATGGGGGGCGGGCGAGAAGAGAGAAGATGGGGGGCGGGCGAGAAGAGAGAAGATGGGGGGCGAGAAGAGAGAAGATGGGGGGAATGGGAAAGACAGAGAGGTTGTGGGCGGGGAAGGTGGAAAGGACGTGTGACGTTAAGGGGTAACAACCGGTGTGAGGGAAGAGGGTGTTGAGATTGCCGTGAGAGGGGTTGGGGGTGGGGGGGTGAGGAACGAGTTTGTGCTGGTTGGAGGGTCGTCCCGAAGGTGGGGAGCGGGGGCTAGAATTACTCACGGTAAATGGACCTCTCAGGCCCGAGACTGGGCCGCACTGCTCAGGGGAGCACCGCCATCTTGCCGTGGCCACGCTGGGGATCCTGGGAGCTGGAGCTGGGGAGTGAGACCAGCGTCAGGGCACACGCCCCGACAACGCGGTCCAGCTACGCGCAGCCCGGAACGGGGCGTTCAATGTCGTCGTGCGGCGCGGGTGGTGATGACGTCACGAGGCATAGGGCATGCGCATTGAGAGGGTGGGAATCGACCGAGACCGGAGAGAGGCTGCGCTGGAGAGGTGAGTGAGTGAGTGAGTGAGTGACTGAGGGAGGGTGTTGAATATGTTAGGGTACAATGGGTAGGGGAGGCGGTAGTGGTGAGTGTCCTGGGAGGGTAAGTTCCAGTGGATGGGGGATAAGGAGAGAGGGTAGTACCAGGGAGTTGGGTGGGTGACTGAGGCGTGGGGGGAGGTGGCTTAGTCCCGGGCCCCAGTTAACAACGATCCGGACCAGTGTGCGTTTATAAAGGAAAGCCTGCAGGGAATTGTGAAGGCAGACTGTGTTTGACTAACTTGCTTGAAATGTTGAAGGCGGGGACGATGCTGTAGATATGTCAGTGTGGACTGGATGCCTAAAAGGCATTCAGTCAAGCGCCGCGGGATAAATGCTGGAATACTCGGGGGTAAGGTTAGTCGGCCGATCGGAAAACGGTAACGATGAACGTGATTGAGCATCACTGTTTCATTGGCATAAGAGCGTGCACTCGCACAATTTCAAAATTTGCAAAACAGCCTTCGGGATGTGGGTAGGCTGGTGAAATGGGAAGACTGGGGTGAGGTGAAAATAATGATTGTTCTTGACAAAAAAGGCTGCATTGACCTAGTGTGCATCAAAACCTCTCTCAACAAAAGCCAACATACTACTTCCCTCCTTTATTGCCTGCTGCATCTATATGCTTACCTTTAGCAACACATCCTTTCTGACAGATGAGTGGCAAGTAACAATTGTGCCATACATTTACCATCTCCAACAAGAAAGAGTTGAACGATTGCCATTCAATGATGTAACTGTCCCTGAAACCCCTATTAATGTCTTTGGGTTACCCATTGCACAGAAACTCAACTGGACTCACCACATAAATGCAGTGGCTACCAGAGCAGATGAGGAGTCCTGCGGTGACTAACTCACTTCCTGACTCCCCAAAGCCTGTCCGCCATCTAAAAGGCAAGGTCAGGAATGTGATGGAATATTCCCTATTTGCCTGGACGAATGCAGCTCCAAGAACATTTAAGCTTGACACTAACTGGGACAAGGTAGCTTGCAGGAAACAGCCACTCCCTCTAATGCCAATGGTCAGTAGCAGCAGTGTGTACTATCCGTAAGCTGCACTGCAGAAATTCACCAGTATTCCTTAGCACCTTCAAAATTCCATCTCGAATGACAAGCATAGCTGATGTACGGGAATACCACCCCTGCAAGCTTCCCTCCAAGCCACTTACCATCCTGACTTGGACATATGTTACCGTTACTTCAGTGTTGCTGAGTCAGAATTGTGGAAGTTCCACCCTTTCACGAGTGTGCATGTACCTCCACAAAATGGACTTTAGGTTTTCAAGTAGGCAGCTCCCTACTACCTCAGCTTGGTACAGACAATAAATGCTGGTCATGCCAGTGATGTCTACATCCTGTAAATTTTGTTTGGTCTGTGACAAGTGCGATGCAAAGCAGTTAGACATGAAGTGATACACTTTGGCAGGGGAAAGAAGGAGAAGCAATATAAGTCAAAGGTTTCAATTGCAACATGATTGCAGGCCATCTTAGAAATGGCTTTCAATCAGAAAATGGAAGGTAGAGACTATCAGAAAAATTACAATCACCAGGGAAGTACTATTGAGCAAATTGGTGAAACTGTGGGCTGACAATTCCTGGACCCTGCAGGGCTTCATCTAAATGTCTTTCAAAATGGCTAATAGTTATCCATTGGTTTTAATTTTTCATAGCTCTGTAATTCAGACAGTTTCTATTGGATTGGAAAATAGTGAATGTAACTTTATTTAAAACAAAAAATGGCAGGAACAAAAGGCCATTTGACCTAACATTTATGGTAGGGACGATTATTGAAGACATTTAGGAAATTCAGACCAAATCAATGTGGTTTTGAGAAAGAGAAATCCTTTCTAATCATTTTATTGGAGTCCTTTGACGATGTAACACCAGCGGTAGAGAAAGGGAAGCTGAATGTAGTGCACTTGGATTTCCAGAAGACATTTGATAAGATTGCGTACTAAAGGTTATTGCAGAAAATAAAAAGCACATAGTGTCAGAGGTAATATACAGATAGGAGATTGCCTGGCTTCAGAAAACAGTGGGGATAAATGCGTCATTTTATGGTTGGCAACATGGAACGAGTGGTACGCCACAGGAGCTGTCCTGGGGCTTCCACTTTTTACAATTTCTATGAATGATTTGGATGAAGGAACAGACAGCGTGGGTGCTAAACTTGCTGATGGCCTACAGGTAGATCAGAAAAGGAGTTGTGAAAAGGACGTATGGGAGTTACAGAGGGATGTCAATAGGTTAAGTGAGTGGGTGAAGATCTGGCAAATTTAGTATCAAGTAGGAAGTTGTCTAATCTTGGCTCAAAGGATAAAAAGGAAGCATATTATCTGAATTGAGTGTTTGCAGAGCTTTGAGTTTGGATCTGAGTGGTCTGTTTCCATGCTCATGACTGTGTTTCTGAGTGTTGTGCATGAACTACAAAAGGTTCTGCAGAGTCATACCAGAATTCAATTCTTATCTCTATGTAGAAGTCAGACCTGTGTTTCTTCAATTCCTGTTTTTGTTTTGCAGAAGCTGGGGTGTTCGCTCACCCTTCTCAAAAGCGATAGTTCATAACGTGACCCAATTCGTAGGCAGAGAAATCCTGTTCACATTAGCAGATGGTTGGAAGGGCAGGAGGCACAAGTTAATAATAAAGGACCGAAGGTGCACTGAGCACAAGGTGTTTTACACAGTGAAGATTTAGCATATATACTGTGTGACAGGGACAGATTCACGTGTGGATGTCTGGAGAAATTAGAAATGCACTGTTTTAGGATGTGCTAAGCTGCTTTTCCTGAGAGCTGTCACAGGTATCATGGTGACTGAAAGGTACCATTCTATGGTGCAAAACCTAAGGTTGCAAGTACCCCCTCTCCCTCTTTGTCACCCCCTTTTCTCCCCCTGTTTGCCACCTGTAATCGCCTCTTCATTCCCACATCTCTCAAATATATCACCCATTGCCTTAATCCCCTGGCGCCTCCACTCCAGAAGCAAAACTACCCCTACCTGAGGATCTGTACCTCTGAGCCAGGCTTTGCCAGGTGATAGTCCTATCTGTATGTTGTGTGGCTTGGGTCAGATTTCCAATGGAGGTGAGAGCAATGTGTTTCCATAGCAGGCGTTGAACCTGTCCTTGTTTAAAAATAATAAATGCAGGAGGAACTGAGCAACTGAGAGAAATAAAGTTTGTGTTTCATATCTGAGAAGACACTTCCTCAGAGTTCCTTGATTGGTGTCTGGCTGATCCTGCCTTTAGTGTTGCTGCTGATCTGTTGTTCCAGAGGATTGTTTGTTTGGGAGTAATCCAAATGCTGTAATTTGTTTCAGAGATAATGGGAACTGCAGATGCTGGAGATTCCAAGATAATAAAATGTGAGGCTGGATGAACACAGCAGGCCAAGCAGCATCTCAGGAGCACAAAAGCTGACGTTTCGGGCCTAGACCCTTCATCAGAGAGGGGGATGGGGGGAGGGAACTGGAATAAATAGGGAGAGAGGGGGAGGCGGACCGAAGATGGAGAGTAAAGAAGATAGGTGGAGAGGGTGTAGGTGGGGAGGTAGGGAGGGGATAGGTCAGTCCAGGGAAGACGGACAGGTCAAGGAGGTGGGATGAGGTTAGTAGGTAGCTGGGGGTGCGGCTTGGGGTGGGAGGAAGGGATGGGTGAGAGGAAGAACCGGTTAGGGAGGCAGAGACAGGTTGGACTGGTTTTGGGATGCAGTGGGTGGGGGGGAAGAGCTGGGCTGGTTGTGTGGTGCAGTGGGGGGAGGGGATGAACTGGGCTGGTTTAGGGATGCAGTGGGGGAAGGGGAGATTTTGAAACTGGTGAAGTCCACATTGATACCATATGGCTGCAGGGTTCCCAGGCGGAATATGAGTTGCTGTTCCTGCAACCTTCGGGTGGCATCATTGTGGCAGTGCAGGAGGCCCATGATGGACATGTCATCAAGAGAATGGGAGGGGGAGTGGAAATGGTTTGCGACTGGGAGGTGCAGTTGTTTGTTGCGAACTGAGCGGAGGTGTTCTGCAAAGCGGTCCCCAAGCCTCCGCTTGGTTTCCCCAATGTAGAGAAAGCCGCACCGGGTACAGTGGATGCAGTATACCACATTGGCAGATGTGCAGGTGAACCTCTGCTTAATGTGGAATGTCATCTTGGGGCCTGGGATGGGGGTGAGGGAGGAGGTGTGGGGACAAGTGTAGCATTTCCTGCGGTTGCAGGGGAAGGTGCCGGGTGTGGTGGGGTTGGAGGGCAGTGTGGAGCGAACAAGGGAGTCACGGAGAGAGTGGTCTCTCCGGAAAGCAGACAGGGGTGGGGATGGAAAAATGTCTTGGGTGGTGGGGTCGGATTGTAAATGGCGGAAGTGTCGGAGGATAATGCGTTGTATCCGGAGGTTGGTAGGGTGGTGTGTGAGAACGAGGGGGATCCTCTTGGGGCGGTTGTGGCGGGGGCGGGGTGTGAGGGATGTGTCGTGGGAAATGCGGGAGACGCGGTCAAGGGCGTTCTCAATCACCGTGGGGGGGAAGTTGCGGTCCTTAAAGAACTTGGACATCTGGGATGTGCGGGAGTGGAATGTCTTATCGTGGGAGCAGATGCGGCGGAGGCGGAGGAATTGGGAATAGGGGATGGAGTTTTTGCAGGAGGGTGGGTGGGAGGAGGTGTATTCTAGGTAGCTGTGGGAGTCGGTGGGCTTGAAATGGACATCAGTTACAAGCTGGTTGCCTGAGATGGAGACTGAGAGGTCCAGGAAGGTGAGGGATGTGCTGGAGATGGCCCAGGTGAACTGAAGGTTGGGGTGGAAGGTGTTGGTGAAGTGGATGAACTGTTCGAGCTCCTCTGGGGAGCAAGAGGCGGCGCCGATACAGTCATCAATGTACCGGAGGAAGAGGTGGGGTTTGGGGCCTGTGTAGGTGCGGAAGATGGACTGTTCCACGTAACCTACAAAGAGGCAGGCATAGCTGGGGCCCATGCGGGTGCCCATGGTGTCCGTGACACCACCCACGCCCTCCACCTCCTCCAGGACTTCCAATTCCCTGGCCCCCAACACCTCATATTCACCATGGACGTCCAGTCCCTGTACACCTGCATTCCGCATGGAGATGGCCTCAAGGCCCTCCGCTTCTTCCTGTCCCGCAGGCCCGACCAGGCCCCCTCCACCGACACTCTCATCCGCCTAGCGGAACTCGTCTTCACACTCAACAACTTCTCTTTTGACTCCTCCCACTTCCTACAGACTAAGGGGGTGGCCATGGGCCCCAGCTATGCCTGCCTCTTTGTAGGTTACGTGGAACAGTCCATCTTCCGCACCTACACAGGCCCCAAACCCCACCTCTTCCTCCGGTACATTGATGACTGTATCGGCGCCGCCTCTTGCTCCCCAGAGGAGCTCGAACAGTTCATCCACTTCACCAACACCTTCCACCCCAACCTTCAGTTCACCTGGGCCATCTCCAGCACATCCCTCACCTTCCTGGACCTCTCAGTCTCCATCTCGGGCAACCAGCTTGTAACTGATGTCCATTTCAAGCCCACCGACTCCCACAGCTACCTAGAATACACCTCCTCCCACCAACCCTCCTGCAAAAACTCCATCCCCTATTCCCAATTCCTCCGCCTCCGCCGCATCTGCTCCCACGATAAGACATTCCACTCCCGCACATCCCAGATGTCCAAGTTCTTTAAGGACCGCAACTTCCCCCCCACGGTGATTGAGAACGCCCTTGACCGCGTCTCCCGCATTTCCCGCGACACATCCCTCACACCCCGCCCCCGCCACAACCGCCCCAAGAGGATCCCCCTCGTTCTCACACACCACCCTACCAACCTCCGGATACAACGCATTATCCTCCGACACTTCCGCCATTTACAATCCGACCCCACCACCCAAGACATTTTTCCATCCCCACCCCTGTCTGCTTTCCGGAGAGACCACTCTCTCCGTGACTCCCTTGTTCGCTCCACACTGCCCTCCAACCCCACCACACCCGGCACCTTCCCCTGCAACCGCAGGAAATGCTACACTTGTCCCCACACCTCCTCCCTCACCCCCATCCCAGGCCCCAAGATGACATTCCACATTAAGCAGAGGTTCACCTGCACATCTGCCAATGTGGTATACTGCATCCACTGTACCCGGTGCGGCTTTCTCTACATTGGGGAAACCAAGCGGAGGCTTGGGGACCGCTTTGCAGAACACCTCCGCTCAGTTCGCAACAAACAACTGCACCTCCCAGTCGCAAACCATTTCCACTCCCCCTCCCATTCTCTTGATGACATGTCCATCATGGGCCTCCTGCACTGCCACAATGATGCCACCCGAAGGTTGCAGGAACAGCAACTCATATTCCGCCTGGGAACCCTGCAGCCATATGGTATCAATGTGGACTTCACCAGTTTCAAAATCTCCCCTTCCCCCACTGCATCCCTAAACCAGCCCAGTTCATCCCCTCCCCCCACTGCACCACACAACCAGCCCAGCTCTTCCCCCCCCACCCACTGCATCCCAAAACCAGTCCAACCTGTCTCTGCCTCCCTAACCGGTTCTTCCTCTCACCCATCCCTTCCTCCCACCCCAAGCCGCACCCCCAGCTACCTACTAACCTCATCCCACCTCCTTGACCTGTCCGTCTTCCCTGGACTGACCTATCCCCTCCCTACCTCCCCACCTACACCCTCTCCACCTATCTTCTTTGCTCTCCATCTTCGGTCCGCCTCCCCCTCTCTCCCTATTTATTCCAGTTCCCTCCCCCCATCCCCCTCTCTGATGAAGGGTCTAGGCCCGAAACGTCAGCTTTTGTGCTCCTGAGATGCTGCTTGGCCTGCTGTGTTCATCCAGCCTCACATTTTATTATGCTGTAATTTGTTTGCAGCTCTGGCTTCAGGGCAAACTGGGACTGTAGACATGTAAACAATACTTAAAAGTACTGCAATGTTGGAAATCTGAAACAAAAACAGATATTGCTGGTGAAACACATCAGGCCTGGCAGCATATGTGGAGAAGTAGAGTTAATTTTTTCAGGCCCAGTGAACCTTCTCCAGAAATTACTAGGACAAGGTTGGCATCTGTGCTGAACATGGGGAAGAGGAAGGAGTAAATGATCAATGGGGATGGAGCTGAGAGAGAGAACAGCTGATGGGCAAACGAATGGGTAATGGTCACCCTGGTTGACCATTAGTTCCTGATAATGGACTGTTAGTGGTAGGAGCCAATGTAATAACTTGACTTGGTGTGTGGGGGTTAGGGGCAGGCACTCACACACTAGAATTATTGAACTTGGTATTGAATCCTGAAGTTTGTAGGTTTCCCAATCAGAAAATGAGATGCTATTCTTCCAGCTTAAACTGAGCTTCGCTGGAGCACTGCAATAAGCCTCAGACAGAGATGTTGGCTAAGGAACACCTTGGTGTATTGAAGTGGCATGCAACTGGAAGCACAGGGTTCTTTTTATGGACAAAACTTGGGTGCTGTGCAAAGTGGTCCCCCAATCTGGGTTTCTTCCAGTGTAAAAGAGACTATGTTGTGAGCAGCAGCTGTAGTAGACTGGATTGAGTGAAGTGCAGGTAAATTGCTGCTTCATCTGGAAGGTATGTCTCAGGTTTTGGATAGTGAACAGAAAGGAAGTAACTGGGTAGGCCTTTCACCTTTGATATTTGAATGGGAAGGTGTCTTGGGGAGGTGTTGGGAGTGGACCATACTGTCCTGGAGAGAATGGCCCTTGCAGAAGACTGATGAGGGAGGAGAGGGAAATATGTATCTGGTTGTGGCGTTCTGTTGGAGGTGGCAAAAATGATACCTAATGATCCTTTGGATGTGGATGCTGGAGGGGACCTAATTGAGGTATACAAGATAATGAGAGGCATAGATAGAGTTGAAACCTTTGAAGAGCAGGTGTGCATGCTGGAATGGATAGAGATAGACGAAGCTGATGTGCTGAAAATTTTGTCAAACATTAAGATTGACGAGTTGCCAGGCCCGGATCAGATTTGTCCTCGGCTGCTTTGGGAAGCGAGAAATGCAATTGCTTCGCCACTTGCGAAGATCTTTGCATCCTCGCTCTCCACTGGAGTCGTACCTGAGGACTGGAGAGAGGCAAATGTAATTCCTCTCTTCAAGAAAGGAAATAGGGAAATCCCCGGCAATTATAGACCGGTAAGTCTCACGTCTGTCGTCTGCAAGGTGTTAGAAAGGATTCTGAGGGATAAGATTTATGACCATCTGGAAGAGCATGGCTTGATCAAATACAGTCAACACGGCTTTGTGAGGGGTAGGTCATGCCTTACAAACCTTATTGAGTTTTTTGAGGATGTGACGAGAAAGGTTGATGAGGGTCGAGCTGTGGATGTGGTGTATATGGACTTCAGTAAGGCATTTGATAAGGTTCCCCATGGTAGGCTCATTCAGAAGGTCAGGAGGAATGGGATACAGGGGAACTTAGCTGATTGGATACAGAATTGGCTGGCCAACAGAAGACAGCGAGTGGTAGTAGAAGGAAAATATTCTGCCTGGAAGTCAGTGGTGAGTGGAGTTCCACAGGGCTCTGTCCTTGGGCCTCTACTGTTTGTAATTTTTATTAATGACTTGGACGAGGGAATTGAAGGATGGGTCAGCAAGTTTGCAGACGACACAAAGGTCGGAGGTGTCGTTGACAGTGTAGAGGGCTGTTGTAGGCTGCAGCGGGACATTGACAGGATGCAGAGATGGGCTGAGAGGTGGCAGATGGAGTTCAACCTGGATAAATGCGAGGTGATGCATTTTGGAAGGTCGAATTTGAAAGCTGAGTACAGGATTAAGGATAGGATTCTTGGCAGCGTGGAGGAACAGAGGGATCTTGGTGTGCAGATACATGGATCCCTTAAAATGGCCACCCAAGTGGACAGGGTTGTTAAGAAAGCATATGGTGTTTTGGCTTTCATTAACAGGGGGATTGAGTTTAAGAGTCGTGAGATCTTGTTGCAGCTCTATAAAACTTTGGTTAGACCGCACTTGGAATACTGCGTCCAGTTCTGGTCGCCCTATTTATAGGAAAGATGTGGATGCTTTGGAGAGGGTTCAGAGGAGGTTTACCAGGATGCTGCCTGGACTGGAGGGCTTATCTTATGAAGAGAGGTTGACTGAGCTCGGTCTCTTTTCATTGGAGAAAAGGAGGAGGAGAGGGGACCTAATTGAGGTATACAAGATAATGAGAGGCATAGATAGAGTTGATAGCCAGAGACTATTTCCCAGGGCAGAAATGGCTAGCACGAGGGGTCATAGTTTTAAGCTGGTTGGTGGAAAGTATAGAGGGGATGTCAGAGGCAGGTTCTTTACGCAGAGTTGTGAGAGCATGGAATGCGTTGCCAGCAGCAGTTGTGGAAGCAAGGTCATTGGGGTCATTTAAGAGACTGCTGGACATGTATATGGTCACAGAAATTTGAGGGTGCATACATGAAGATCAATGGTCGGCACAACATTGTGGGCTGAAGGGCCTGTTCTGTGCTGTACTGTTCTATGTTCTATGTTCTATGTTCTATGGTGGGATGGGGAAGTGAGGACCTGGTGACCCTATGGTTATTGTGTGTGCAAGCAGAATGGCTGAGGACAGAAGTACAGGAGAGGGGTCAGATACAGCTGAGGGGGAACCGTGGTAGTGGGGAATCTTTCTTTCAGGAAAAGAAATTGATATTTCGGCAGCTCCCTTGTGAAAGTTAGCATCGTCTGAACAGCTATGACAGAGAAACTAGGAGAATGGGAAGGAGTCCTTGAAGAAAGTAGGGTGTGAGGATGTACTGTGGAGGTAATCTTGCGAGTCAGTGAGTTTTGTAGTGGATTTTCGTGACCAGCTTATCCTCAGAAACTGAAATATATTTTGAGGAAGGGAGGAGTCAGACGGGCCAGGTGAAGGTGAGAGTTGGGTGGAAGTTGGAAGCAAAATTGATGCATCTTTCCAATTCTGAATGAGAGGGGAAGGCAATAACGATGATGTCATCGATGTAGTGGAGAAAGAGCTGTGAGTGGTGGCCAAAGTAGGGCTGGAACAAGTAATGTTCCATGTACTCCACAAAGAGACCGGCATAACTGGGGCTCATGCAGGTATCCTTGGCCACGCCTTTGATCTCCCTTTGAAGAAAGTGAGAGGAGATGAAAGAGATTTTTGTCAGTGAAGATGAGCTTGGCGAGACGAAGAAGGGTGGTGCTGGGTGGGAATGATTGTGGGCCTTCTTTCCGGAAAGGAGTGGAGAGCCCTGAGACAGTCCTGATAGGGGATGGTCGAGGGACTTTACTAACACAAGCTAATCCTTTCAGAACCTGGGTGTAAGTGATGTGAGCCGTACCCCACAAGGATGATGGGTTTGTCACTGACACGGCAAGAAACATCTGCCCAACAGTGCACATCTTACACAGTTAACATGTTTGGCACAGCTCCCGTTTGTAAATGTTGATACCAGGCATAAAACGACCTTTGTCATACTTTGTGTTTCACAAATGGAGAGCCATTGACTTCTCTTAATTGCATGCATATGTCAGGAAATGCTTTACTTCTGCAACTTGAATCAGCAGACAACTCAAACTGAATGCAGGCTGTTTTAATTTGACCTGTGTGCATCTGGAGCTGGCTGCTCTGATGTATTCATCCTTGTAGTCAAATATTGTTTTGAATAGTCCCCTGACCAATCAGTTAGCACTGAAATTTCTGATTGAATATGAGTGCTTCCAATCTCCAATACAGATTATCGAGCAATGGCTCAAACTCATCTGGAATGATTGTGTTACTTTCCATGTCCCTGGTTGTGAGGTTCTAACTGAACTAAGTTGCATATACAGCATCTTTCACAACCTCTGAACAACCCAAGCACATGCAGTAAATGAAGTACTTTTGAAGTGACACGACATTTTGAAATAGGAAACGCAACAGCTCCCACTCTCGGAATTGCCTTTTTTTTTGAACATGTTGGTTATGGGATAAGTATTGATCAGGACAACAGACGGAACTTACGTGTTCTTCAGATTGATGCAGTGTGATCTGAACAGGCACACGGGACCTCTATTTAATATCCCGTCCAAAAGATGACGCTGCTAACAGTACAGCATTGGGTTGACAGCATGTGTCCTTGGCTGAAGTGTCGAGAGTAGACCACCTTCTGACTTGGGAGACACACATCTGAGACAGGAGGTGATAGCAGTGACCTGGGTCATTCACATGTCCCGGACTGTCTAGTGTCTTATTTCCATGACTGATAGAAATAACACTGGCTGCACTGTGCTGGAAAATATTAGTGTGCTTTTAGGATATCGCGAGTTCAGGACAGGTTGTGTTTACTGAATTGGGTAAAGCTGTATGTTGTAACTGTTCCAGAGCATTTTATTCTCATCAATTGCAATGTTTTTTCTTAGTGGGACATGTAACAAAATGGTGAATGAGGGTTTCATTGTTTCTCCACTTAGCTCCTCCCATTTCCTTCATTTTCTGAGTTGAGCAGCAACCTAACCATTCCGAGTTCCTCTCAAATCATGTGTTATCTTTTCAAATTTCTCAGCAGGTGCTCTCTTGGCTACAGGACTTTGCTCTTTGTGTTGCTAATTGATTTATGGGCCTTTATGCAACAAAGAGACAGCTACTGCTTACACACCCGAGTGTTGTGAGCGTTAGCTGGGGGCCACTTGTCCCATCTACTGCTAACCTAGAGAGATGCTGTGGAACTATGGTTCAGTAGTGTGACTGCTCTACTCAAGCCCTCCCAACCACCAGGGAAGGCTCTTAAGAAGCTCAACGCTTTTTGTTTCAGGATGTCTCAAGATGCCAATTAAGTAATTTGTTTCAATGCAGGAAATATGATGTGGCTAAATTACACAGCGAGACTCAACAAACAACAATGCGATGGTAGATAAGTGGTATGGTTTATGATGCTGACTGTTGAGGGAATAGTAGGGAAAATGCCCCTGTTCTTCGTGGAGTGCCATGGGATCTTCCTCATCCGCCTGATAGGATAGGTGGAGCCTCACAGTGTTATCTTACCAAAAAGATTTTGGATAGCATGATGTCTCCATCCTTACTGCACTGGAGTGTCAGCTTAGGTCTCATGCTTAACTGTCTATGGTGGAACTTGAACCTTCAGCCTTCTGGCTCTTGAGGTGACAGTGCTGTCGACTGAGTCATAGTTAAGAGTTCAGAGAAGCAGTTGCAGAATGCAAATTTGCAATGCCTGCACGTTGCAGAAAGATACAAGATTCTGGGCTGGCATTCACATGTGGTTAGCTCAGAAGTGCTCTTGCAAGAGTCAGCTCCGATGTAATGTCCAAAATGACCTGTGGTTTTAAACTACAAAGCTCATGTTCAACAGATGATTGCAGATGGCGTGAGATATGTTTGAGTGTAAATGGTATAGGCCCCAGAATTCTCCTGAAATGATTGTAGACTGAAGCGATATGTGGAAGTCCACATTGGGGTCTGTGTGTGACTCTATGGTTTGTAATTGTTTTCTTTTCCCATGCGGTCATTGATCTATAACAGGCTTTAAATCTTGAAAATGAAGTCTTTGCCAATTTTGTATGTGTGTACTCACTGTTTATATTCAGTGATAAAGAAGTCATCTGACAGGATTTCTTGAATTAGGCAAGTAACCAACAAATTTTATTTTGCTAAAACCCACTCTGGTAAATTCATTAAAAATGTCAAAAAAACTGCAGTTTGTACGCAAATACACACATTCAAACCAAGCATGTAATAGTGGGTAACTTTGGCCAAATTAAAATTTTATGAGAAAAATACAAGATAAGTAAAAGTTCACTGGTTGTACCTGTCCACAGCTATCCAGAGGTGGTCTTCAGCAGCATTTTATGGGTATAACCAGTAATGACTGCCGGTGATGCTTATTTTGTGCTTGCAGCAACTTAGAGACCATTCAACTCAACAACAGGGCTAGGAGAGGATAAGACTGCAAATGCTGGAAGTCAGAGTCTAATAGGGGTGAGGCAGGAAAAGCATGGCAGGTCAGACAGCATCAGAGGAGCAGGAAAATCACCATTTTAAATAAAGAGTTTCATGTCAATTGTACGTTCAGTTTAGCTGATATCTACATGGCCATGCTCATGTACATTGCACAAATAACTTCTGAGGGGTTCATTCTTAGTTAAAAGCTGTGAAGATGCTACAAAGCTGTTTACACGTTTCCTTGATTAATTGCCTTGGGTCAATTCTTCGTAGGCCCTGCATATCCAGCCCAGTGGGACATAATGTAGTGATCTAGTAAAGTTGGGAGCCAATTGTTTTAATTTCAATTTAAAAATTGTCTTTTTTAAAAAAAAATACATTGCATGAAACTAAGGCAATTATAAATTAACAATTCAGAAAGTATAACAAAATCATGGTAAGCATAACAATATAACCTTGCTTTACCCTGACAATTACGTGTTCAGAGATGTTATTATACATCCCAGAACTTTGTGGATAGTTGGGAAGAAAGGTGTTAGGGAAAAGCCAGGGAACTTAAGACTAGTGAGCCTGACATGGGTGTAGGGTAAGTTATTGAAGAGGATTCTGATGGGCGGGATTTACATGTATTTGGAAAGGCAAGCACTGCTTAGGGATAGTCAAAATGGCTTTCTGCTTGGGAAATCATGTCTTACTAAATTAATTGAGTTTTTTTTAATGAGGTGACAAGGAAGATTGGAGGCAGAGCGGCTGATGTTATCTGTATGGACTTTAGCAAGGCTCTCGACAAGGTTCTGTACGGCAGACTGGTTAGCGAGGTTAGATCACATGGAATCCATGGGGGAGCTAGCCAATTATGTACAACATTGGCTTGAAAGTCAGAGATAGGGGGTGATGATGGATTGTTGTTGATTGGAATAGAGTCCTGAGACCAGTGATGTGCTACAAGCCTCGGTGCTGGGTCCATTGCTTTTTATCATTTTATATAAATGATTTGGATGTGAATATAGGGCGTATAGTTAGTAAGTTTGCAGATGACAGCAAAATTGGTGGTGTACTGGATAGTGAAGAAGGTTATCTCAGAGTACAGAAGGGCCAAGGAGTGGCAAAATGACTTTAATTGGGATAAATGGGAGGTGTAGCATTTTGGTTAGGCAATTTGGGACAGGACTTAGTTAATGCAGGGCCATGAGGAGTGTTGTCAAACAGAGACCGAGGGCTGATGGTGCATAGTTCCTTGAAACTGAAGTTGCAGGTAGACAGGGTGGTGAAGGTGGTGTTTGGCACACTTGCCTTCATTGGTCAGTGCAATGAGTTTGGGACCTGTTTCAGCTGTACAGGATGTTGGTGAGGCCACTTTTAGAATACTGCATTCAGTTTTGGTCTCTGTCTACAGGTTTGAAGCTGGAAAAGCACAGCAGGTCAGACAGCATCTGAGGAGAAGACAAGTCAACTTTTTGGGCTGAAGTCCTTAGATAGGACTGGGGAGGGTGAGGGGAGCTTAGAAATAAATGGAGGGAGCTGGGGGCTGGAGGAAGGGTAGGAGATATAGTGATAGGTGGATGCAGGGAGGGGCTTATTGTGATTGGTCTGTGGGAAAGGTGGAGCGGATAGCTGTGTAGGACAGGTTAGGTCAGGCTGGGGAGGGATTTTTGAAGTTGATGAAGTCATTATTGAGGCTATTGGGCTGTAACATCCCAAGGTGAAATGTCAGGTGTTGTTCCACCAGTTCACTTTTGGCCTCACTCTGACAGTGGAGGAGGTCAAGGGTGGAAAATTCATCAGTGGAGTGTGGGAGGCGGAATTAAAGTGGATGGCAACCGGAAGGTTGACGTTTGCAGAGTGCAGATGCTCTGTGAACTGGATCCCAAGCCTGCGTCTGGTCTCCCTGATATAGAGGATACCACTTCGAGAGCAACGGATTCAATAGATCAGGTCAGATAAGGTGCGGGTGAATCTCTGCCAGATCTGGAAGGATTGTCTGGGGTCTTGGATGGAGGTGAGAGGGGAGGTGTAAAGGAGGGTGTTGCATCTCTTGCGGTCAGAGGAAAAGGTACTGGGTGCGGGGGAGGGATTGGTGGGGAATATGGAGCTGATGAGGGTGTAACAGACTGAACGATTCCTGGGGAAAGCGAACAGGACTGGGGAGGAAAGTATCTTTTTGGTGATGGAGGAAATGTTGATGGATTGGATTCAGAGGTTGGTGGACCAAGGGGACTCTATCCTTATTGCCGTTGCAGGGAGTGAGTTTGAGGGCAGAAGTGTAGGAAATGGAAGAGATGCGGTTGAAGGCATCCTTAATTACAGAGGGCGTTGGGAGGGGGCAGTGGAGCAGGAGGAAATTATGGTCCCTGAAGTAGGAGGATATCTGGGATGTCTGGGAGTGGAACGCCTCATCTTGGGATCAGATGGGTAGAGGCAGAGGAATTGGGAGTATGGGGTAACGTTTTTGCAGGAGGGTGGGTGAGAGGAGGTATAGTCGAGGTAGCTGTGGGATGTCGATGGTGAGTCCATTTCTGCAGATGGAGACAGGGAGGTCCAGGAATAGGAGGGAGGTGTCCGAAATAGCCCAGGTGAATTTGAGAGCAGAGTGGAAGGTGTTTGCAAAATTGATGAACTGCTTGAGCTCCTCACGTGAGCACGAGGATGCATCAGCTAAGAAAAAGGTGAGGGATAGTACCAGTGTAGTTGCAAAAGAGGGACTGTTCCACAAATCCTACAAAGAGACAGGCATAGCTCAGGCCCATGCCTTTGGCCACCTCTTGAGTTTGGTCTCCCTGCTATGGCAAAGGTGTTGTTAAACTTGAAAGGGTTCCGAAAAGATAAAGATGTGCTGGGATTGGCAGGTTTACAGAGACTCTGAATATGTTGGGGCTGGGTTTTTTCTCCTGGGGTGTCAGAGGCTGAGGGGTGATCTGAGAGGTTTATAAAGTCATGAGGGGTATGGATAGGGTGAACAGCCAAGGCCTTTCTCCCTGGGTTGAGGGAATCCAAAACTAGACGACATAGGTTTAAGGTGAGAGAGTTAAGACTTAATGGGGACTTGAGGGACGTCTCTTTCACACAGAAGGTATAGGGATTGAGTTGCCAAATATAGTGGCAAAGGCTGGTATAATTGCAACATTTGAAAGGCATCTTAATGAGTACATGAATAAGAAGGGTTTAGAGGGCTATGGACCAAATTCTGGCAAATGGGATTAGATCAGTTTAGAATATCTGGTCAGTATGGATAAGTTTTACGGAAGGATCTGTATAACCCTTTCTCTCAAAGGAGAGAAGCCTTGAGTGTATTGTTCAAAGTACTGGTGTTTTTGGAATTTTGTACACATCTATTTCCATGTATTTTACTCGACCCTGTGCATGTTACTGTCATTTTCCAGCTCAGATATTTTTTACAAGGCTGTTATTTTTGTTACCAATCGCAGCAAATTTGTTTTGGCTGTAGTCCAGTTGAGTTCACTGTATGACCTCTGGCGCAGGTGGGACTTAAACCCAGGACTCATTTGCCTAGAGAGAGGGACACTACCACTGTTTCACAAGAATATCCTAAACCTTTTTATTTGTGTGCTTAAACAGAGAACAAAGGCATACAATTCAGGGTCCCCAACATAGTGATAAATTCACTTATTATTCTTCGTTTCAATGTCCCATGTGTAATGGATCCTGTCTGTGAATCTGTTGCACTGATTCCCAAAATGGTGGCCCACCTATATAGAGAGACTTCTGTTTTGTGCTTCTGAGGTGAATTTACTTTTATCTCTCTTTTTTTTTTCTTAAACGTAAAAGCACCCTCTTAGTTTTTACCCCACCCTCAGTTCTTCTGCATCTGTTAGCCTTGCTATTTTCACTTGACTTAAAATTGATCAATGTTGCTAATGCTGTTTCTGAGGGGGTGCTTGGTACTGAATACTTTACCCCAAACAACTGTAACTTTGTTTGTAAGTTGAATCCTACTCCTGTTCTAGATGCTAGAAACAGGAGACCACTTGTAGCTTAGAAGAGATGAAAAGAATCGAGGGCCATGGAAGAATTTGCAAATTGAGTGAGAATTTTGAAAATGGCATTGTTTGACCAGGAGCTGGTTTGGGCTAGTGAACATTGGGTGGTAGGTGAACATTATTTGGTGCAGCTTTGATAGGAGAGCTTTGGATGACCTCTAGTTGCAAAGAGAAAGTGGGAGACTAGCCAGGAGTCTAAAGGTTAACAGTGTGTACATGAGAGTTGCAGAGAACCAAGTCATGTTGTAATGGTACATGGTTGTGGTGGTTGTGACAGATGACCCTAGTGATAAGAATAGGCAATAAGTAGCTCAAGTTAGAAATGAAATCAAGGTTGTGGATACAGCCACAGCCAATTGCTAGGGAAAAGAAAGATGTCAGTGGTTAGGAATGCAGTCTTTCCAATATTTAGAAGGAGGAAATTTCTGCTTATCAGACGAACAATTTGACGACTTTGCAATGGTGGTGATGGCAGCACATAGGAACTGATGGGTTTCTTCAATGAAATTTCTGAGATGCAAGCGTAGAACTAAGGAAAACTTATTGGGAAAATCATTGGTAATAGGGTAGGAGTGGTAAAAGGAGCTGTTGTAGTTAGAGTAGAATGGAAACACACATACTGTCCTACACAGCAGTATTGGAGGCATATGGTGTGCTCAGTGACGTGAAAGTCACCTGACCAGTCAGCGTACATATGAGAGAGGATAATTTACCTTGTCAGAGTCACACTGGGATCACCTGCGAGTTCTGATCTGTTTCAGGGGGTGGAACTGGAGGGACTTAACCATGGATTCCAGGAAAGAGGGAAGCATATTTGGAGAGGAAGGGGAGGTTGGCAAGCTGGCGTTGCAGAGAAGTGGGGAGCAAAAGATTGCTTTTTATGATGAATGCAGATTGGAGGGGAGAGAGAGAAAGTGAGGATTGAACAGTATCTATTAGGCACCAAGGACCTTGTTTTTGATGGCCACAGTTAACTCAGACAAGCATGAAGTAGCTAGAGAACAATGAATTTTCAGGGCTGAGCTGTTGTGAAACCATAGAGCAGGCTTAGCTCAATGGGCTACTGAAAGAGATACCAATGGCAGAGGCAGCTGACTGTATGGTTTTAATCTTAGTGACAATGAAATCGACTAGCTTCTGACACTTTGAAGGTGATGCTACTGTGGAAAGAGGAGTTTAAATTCATTGTTTGAGGCAGAAGCAAGAACAGATTAATAGAGTCCAGACCCGAAATGTCAGCTCTCCCGCACCTCTGATGCTGCTTGGCCCACTGTGTTCATCCAGCTCTACATCTTGTTATCTTTAATAGAACACCCAGTGCTTTTGCTCTCCCTCCCCATCTTTACTCCATTTTTCTCATCACTTGTATTTCAAGAGCAGCATATCTCACCTAGTGCTGTCCCTGCCTGGGAACCGTTTGACGGAGACACTGTAGAGGAATGTTTAGTTTCAGTTTCAAAGATTAGAGAGCGCTTTGCTTTTTTTAAAACTTTACTGCGTGGCTAGCCCCATGCTGTCCCTCCTCTGTGTGTTTGATGTGGGCAGTGTCAAGAATGCATTACTTTCCATTTACTTTTGGTTTAAAAGATGAGTGATTTTTTTTAAAAAAACTCTGCATTTAACCATCTGCTGTCGCTATCCTGGGAGTGTTTGATGGGGACAGTGTTTGGGAGTTTTACTTAGTTTCCTTGCAGTTTAAAAATGTGGTGATGGGGGAGTGGGGTGGTGGCATAACTTTCATTTGAAAAAGTAGAGAGAACTTTACTTTGTATTTAACTCGTCGTGCTGTTCCTGATGGGGATCGCATCAAAGGGACCTTACTCTCTCAAACTGGAAATAAATGGAAAGCAGAGGGAGATATATGATCAGTTTAATAGAGGGAACATGACTCTGTAGCTAGACCCCATGCTGCCTCTGTCCTAGGCAGTCTTGACACTGCATGTTTCTAAATTGGAGAGTGTTTGTTGAGTTTCTGTTTGAGCACAAAATTTAATCAAAAAATCAAATAGTGGGAAGCAACATTCTAAGAAATTAAATGTATCTGTAATAAATGGGAGGTGGAGGTT
Source organism: Stegostoma tigrinum (assembly GCF_030684315.1). Taxonomy (NCBI): domain Eukaryota; kingdom Metazoa; phylum Chordata; class Chondrichthyes; order Orectolobiformes; family Stegostomatidae; genus Stegostoma; species Stegostoma tigrinum. Next base: position 85,204,051 of record NC_081363.1, read on the forward strand.
GTAATGAGAAACCAAATGCTTAGAGTGTGTTGCTTGGTATTAGATCCTCTGAATTCAGATAAATGTATACTTTCATGACCCCAGCCTGGCCTGTGTGGTGTCTGTAAAGAAGTTTGTTTTTTATTCATTTGTGGAATGTAGGTGTCACTGGCCTGGCAGCATTTATTACAGTCTCCAGTTGCCCTTGGGAAGGGGGTGAACTGTTGCAGTCCGTGTGCTCTGGGTTGACCCACAATGGTGAAAGGGAATGATAGGCAATTAGGAAGTGCCTAGGAATGTTTACAAGATAAATAGTGCTGCACGAAAGCAAGTTGTTGTTTGAATGAGAAAACTTCTGATTTGATCACAGTGCTCCCTGCAGTTGAATAGCCTGCCCGCAATCCCCGTTTAAGAATTCAGTAAAAGAGCCATAACTTGGCTTGGGTGCAGATTGTGCCTCCCAATGATAATCACAAGCTGCGTGTTGGGTATGGAGATATCAGGGATTATGTTACATGCAAGTCTTGACTGTGTAAAACTGTACAGACCATGGTTAACATTTGGAGGATTGTGCACTGCTTTGGTCATATGATCATGTAAATTTGCTAACCAAGTTAGGGATCACTCTTTGCAAAAGGGTAGGTTGAGGCCGCATGATGTGTTCGGTCTTTAAATTTATGACAGTGAGGGGAAAATGTTTCCACTGGTGATGGGAGTCCAGAGCTAAAAAGTACAATTACAAGCTAATTGCCAGTAAATCCAATAAGGAATGATTGAAGTGTGGAGATGCACTTGAGGGAAAGCTTTACAAAAACACGAGGATGTTTGTTCATCATGACTGTGACTACACTTCAAAAGTACTTCGTTAATTGTAAGGCAAGTTGGAACTTCCTAAGGTTGTGTTTTAAAAACAAAGTCACAATTTCTTCAATTGAAGAAACCAATTATTTCTTGATGTCTCACTCACTCCTGTTTGGAATCATACAGTATAGAAACAGTCCAACCAGCCCACACCAACCATAATCCCAAACTAAGCTAATCTCACCTGCCTGCGCTCGGCCCATATCACTCCAAACATTTCTTGCTCATGTATTTATCCCATGTCTTTTAAATGTTGTACCTGCATTCACCATTTGTTCTGGAAGTTTATTACATATCGGTTAAAAGAAAGCCCCTCGGGTCTTTTTTAAATCTATCTTAATGCTTCACTCGCTTCTGTTTGCTTCATTGGAAAATAAACTTAACAGCGAAAGAAATAGAGGCATGTGCTGATAGTGAGATGCAGAGCAGTAGGAGCAGGCTTACGCCACTGCTGCCAGTACGTGGTACTGTGGTGATTGAGGTAGTTGGCTGCCCCAAAACCTCTTTGACTATGCTGTGTCTAGGGCTCTTCTAATAATGTGTTCAGTGATCAGTCTACACAAAAGAGGCATTTTCTTTGTCACAAGATGGTTTATTACATGACAGCAATAAGTACACTTTACACTACTGGTCGGGTGTAAATCTGAAAGACTCTTGGGAACTATACAGAATACATTTGCTCTCTTTGGACACTTGTGCAGAACTCTACTGTCAGCTCCCGAAGATTGGGTTACATCATTAGACTGGGTGGAGCCATTGCAGTATCAGCATTTACTCTGAGAACTGTTTCCGTGTGCAACACCTATACCGGTATGTACTAGAATTGAAAAACAATGCTGGATATTTTCAGGTCAGGCAGCTTCTGTGGAGAGAGAAATGCAGTTACTGCTTCAGACCTGTAATCTAACAGATCTGACCATCAAATGAATAATTACTGTTTCCCCCTCACTAACTTGATTTCTTTCGCTCCTCTTTGCTGAGTATTTCCAGAACTTCGTTTGTAGTGGCGGTTTGTAGCTTCTGCAGTATTTCACTCTTGTACACGTAGAAATCAGCCATACTGAGTCATTTACTTCAGTGGTGTAGATATACACTAGAAATGTTTTTAAGCATTCACGGTCTTAAGTAAGAGCTTTATTACAGTTACCCACTCTCCCTCTCCACTGATTTCTACCTGCTGTTAACTATACAAGCAACACAGGTAGCATGATGGCTCACTGGTTAGCACTTGCCAAACAGCGCCAGGGACCCAGGTTCAATTCCAGCTCAGGTGACTGACCGTGTGGAGTTTACGTGTTCTCCCTCTGGGTGCTCCAGTTTCTTCCCACAGTCCTAAAATGTGCAGGTTAGGTGGATTGGCCATGCTAAATGTGGGATTATGGGGCTAAAGTAGGGGCTGGGTTTGAGTGGAATGCATTTTGGATGGTCAACGCAGACTCAATGGGCCAAATGGCCTCTTTCTGTGCTGTAGGGTTTCTGTGAACACCCAATCAACCCTTAACTGATATTGATCACCTATTCCTTATTCCATTTCAGGTGATAACTGTAGATACTTTGTAGGTCCATGTAACTTCTGAGGGTTTTTTAGTAGTGTCCCTGAGTCTGGATCAAGAGACCCAGGTTCATGCTCCACTTGCTCTGAAGATGTGTGTTAACATCTCTGAATCAAATAATGAGAAAACATGTGTGACTGCTCTATCTCCCTGGCTTGCTGAACCTGCTGCTACACCCAGGTCTCAAGACAAATCAGCCGCTACATTCTGGAAATCTGAAAATTCTGTTTACTGATCACTTGTGATCATGTATGTTTTTGGGTTGTCTGTTTTGTTCCCATGTGGCACTATCTGTCTCAGTAGGGTGTTGGTCACTGCTGCAATTTGGAATTCCTTGTTGCCTATTTCCAGGCTTATTGTGTGGTACAAAGTAGAATGACTTGAGGCACTGCCTATTACACAGACTGCTTAAGGAAATAGTAAGAACAATGGTCACTTCCTTATTAACTCCAGAACCGCTGACAGGAAGTTTAGTTCTGTGAACATCTCTCACATACTGGAAAGGGACTGCTTCACATGTTGTGAAAACCACATGTAAGGTCTACTTTCACAATGTGACTAACAATCTCCATCTGTTAATACAATTGTATTGTATCATTTGAGGCATTGGTGCTCCAAAATAAGCCCCAGAGCTAACTGAGAAGTGGGTGTAAACATGACTAAGTTGGCTTCAGAACCAAAGAAAAGGAGTTCTGATTGAGTTTGACTTGGGGGATGATTGTTTTTGTCAAAGGGTCATACAGAATGGACACGGATTCAGGTGGTATTTTATGATTTCAGGATGTGTCGAAGCGTTTTACACACAGGAAGTGATTGCAGGGCCCAAAAGGAATAAACACGACATCTTCACCAGACCTGCACAGAGCTGGCACGGAGCCCCCACTTTCATATGTGACATTCACACAGTCAAGAAGCAGAGCGCACTGCTCTCCCTGAGCCTCTGGCTTTTGTTTCACACATCTCTCTGTGTCTGTCTCTCTCTGCTCCATACAGGTTTGGGGCCAGTCAATATGGCAGACATGTCTGTTGAGGACATACAGGTCCGAGCAAACCAGGTGACGGATGAGGTGAGTCTCTACTGTGAGTTGGGCTTTTAGTTGAAACAGGCTATGGAAGAGTCAGGTGGGCTGAAGTTGTGTCTTTATGAAAAAAACAGGTTATATTGATTTTGTGTCCACCCCCCCCATTAATTTTTCACCCCTTTTTCTCTGGATGTGAGATTGGGGGGCATGATTGGTGAGGAATTCTCCCGTGTTAGATCTCGACGACTCGTAGTAGGCAGCTAATGGTAGCTGAGTATTCTATCATTATCCAGCAAGAGTTACTTGACAGACGGTGCAAGACTGTCAGAATCCTTGGCGGGGTGGGGGATGGCATTTCCATACCTGTAATCCTTTCCTAAGTGAGGGACACCTTACTTCTCGGACCACTTAACCAATATTGACCTCAGCTTTTCACCCCCAAACAACTTGCTGCCCATTCCAATTATTAGCTAACTTTCAGGCCTGTTCCATAGGATGGATGTTCCTGATGTCTTTGGTTTGGTGAGAGCTGCTTTGGCTTTACTTCCCAGCAATTTATTTAAATTCTAAAGGGGTGTGACTGCCAGTCGTTTCAGGAGAGATTCAACCAGTAAAGGTACAGGGTTGCAAACTATCATGGCCGTTGGATTGTTGAATTGTGGTGTCTCAGGCTTGACAATTTCTGTTCCTCTCTTCACAGTCCCTGGAGAGTACCAGGAGGATGCTGCAGCTGGCGGAGGAGGTAAAGCTGAACTATATCTTCTACTGGTCTTACAATGCTGACTGCAGGGCAATGGGGCATATTGGGTTGAAAGCGCAGAGGTGGGGATTGAGGGTCATGGAACAATGTGACAGGATCTGTCAGGCTAGTACTGGAAGGCACAGGTTGGGATCTGTGAGGGTCGTGCCACAGAGTGATCATTGTTCAGTGTTTAATAATACAACTGGTGTTCGCCCTGCACGTAGTGTAGTGGTTGCTACTAGTACAGAAACAAATACGAATTATTGCAGCTTTCTGCTGACTTTTGGGTTGAACTGGGGCCTCAGGAAGAGTCGACAAGGCTATGTTTGCCACTCTTGTGTTTAGACTCACCCCTTACTCTTGACACTCGACATCCTCTTGCCAACATTTGAACAGTCTGGTCACCAGGTCTGTGCAATTCTCTCAAACTGTTTTCTGAAAATACAGAACTGACAGTGGTCATCCAGTGTCTCGAGTGCTATTCGGATCGCTATTGTCCTATCTATTCAGCCTTCTCTGATATCTATCCAATTCCCATTTGTAATGTGCCTCATTTAATAAGTGCAATTCTCATTTCATTTTCACTAGTTTCAATTTTACTAATCAAATCTATCCTTTTGTTACCCAGTATTCTGTAAGTGAAAACAACTTCTTTATTTACTCTATTTCGATTCCTCAGTTTGAGCAGTTCTAAATCTCCACTTAACCTTCCCTGCTCTTAGAAAAGTCCAAGCATCCCCAGTCTGCCACCTTACCCTGCTACCATTCGTCAATCCTGTTTGCATCTTTTGTACGGTGATCAGAATTGTTTATAGTATTCACATTCATTAGTGAATTATAAAACGTTTAATATAATGTCCTTTCCTTTCTATTCTGTCTATCTTAAAGCCTTTTTTTAAGAAAGCATCCATCTACTTGTCTTGCCATATTTTGGGATTTGTGTATGTATATTCTTAAGATTCTCTGCTCCTGCAGCTGCTTTTGATTTGTACTGTTTAAATTGCCTCACTTCATTCTTCCTACCAAAATACTACATTTCATACTTTTCTATATTAAGGTCATGTGCCATGTCCCTATTTGTTTTATCACTGCTGACGTCTCCTTATCCTCCTGACCAAATTTCAGACCATCCAGCCACCTGCAAACTTTAAGATTGTTCTGTTTATGCCGAATGGGAAGTCATTAATATAAATCAAAAATACCGCTGATCCCTGGTGACTCCATTGCGCTTTTCCCTCTAGTCTGAACAAGCAAAGAACAGTAGTGAATAGTTACTTCTGCCCCTTAGTCACTGTCCACACTGCCACTATCACTTTAATCCCATGGGTTTTACTGGTTAAGTATTGGAGACAAAGAACAGCACAAAGATTTAGTGCAGGCGAGTGTTGTATTTGAAGTGCTAGCACAGTGTCCCTGTGTAGCCCTACCCTCAACCAAGCATGTATTATTATTGGGAATTTGAAGCAGAAGCAGAAGCTGCAGGTGAATAAGATAAATCCTTGGGTTCCTGAATTCTATGAAACTTTGGGCGTGGATGTTGGGGGAAACGCAGCCAGGGTGCCTCTGCACTGTTCTTATTTAGTTCTGGCATGGTGCATCTAATGATGGATGTGGAGAATAGAGTTCTGTGACTGTGCAGTGCACAATCAATCTATTAGCACCCCAGCTACAGTGCGGCCCACTCATCTCATTGAAAGTGACCATCTGGTGTGCTGATACTTCCTTTCGTTTCAGAGCAGGGATGCTGGTGGCAAGACTATGATCATGCTGGATGAGCAGGGAGGTGAGTATGTGGTGCTGCCTGATCATCATCAGCAGGGTGCTGGGGCTACGTGGGGAGGCTGGGCTGGCATTCTTATTGCACAAGCCCCTGGTCTGGTTAGCATGTGCTTGTATTTGTTGGGAAGGGTGGAACAGGGGTATTAATGTGATCTTGCTGTGATTTCCTTTACAACCCTTAGGCTGGTTAGGGCAGATTCTAGTGCCTGTAGAATCCTTGCCTAATACTTTATATTCAGGGATCTGGTCACCCATTCAACTGCGGGGCAGTCCAGTGGACAGAAAGTTCCAGTATCACCCTACTCTCTCCTTGGCTCGTACATTGAAGTGAAGTTACGGCCAGCGGCGACCTCTGGCCTGTGAGAGGGAGGAAAAGCTGAACAGGAGTGACGTTAAAAGAGGCCATTTAGCCCAATGCATCCACACAGGCTGAGAAACGAGCCAGTCAGCCACATCACACTTTCCAGAATTTGGTCCGTAGCCTTGCAGGTTACAGCACTTGAGGTGCACTTTCAGGTGCCTTTTAAATGAGTTGAGGGCTTCTGCCCCTACTATCCTTGCAGGCAAGAGAGAATCAGACACCTTCCTTTCCCTGGCCAAAAATATTTTCTCATCACCCCTGTATGTTTTCTACCAATCGCTTTTAAAATTTTTTGCCCTTGCTAAGGTTAAGTCCCATTAACTTCAACTAGGCTTAATCAAATCTTCCCCCTTCTTGTTCCAAGGAGATCAACCCTAGCCTAAGAAGAAGCGGTTACTTGTTGCCTACTGTCACCTGTCCACGTGATAATTACCATGTGGAACAGTCTTGATCTGTGCTGAGGGTTTTCACACTTGGAAGCAGATTTTGCCTCTTTTGGTAGGGCTGCTAGGTAATTCTGGACAGATAATGCATGTGTGTGTGGGGCTGAAGTCACCAGGAGGAAGGAAACTCTGGGCTGTTCCAGCAGAGATTCATTCATGGCACATGGGGTCATTCTGAAGATTCTAGTGGCTAACTTGGAGTGGCAGGGGCAGCTGGGAGGGAAGCAGAGAACCCACAGTACAGCTGACCTTGTGACCATGTGCTGTTTGGTTTTTTTTTTGTTTAGAACAATTGAGGCGCATTGATGAAGGGCTGGATCAGATCAACCAGGATATGAGGGAGGCGGAGAAAAACCTAACTGACCTCACCAAATGCTGTGGCCTATGTGTGTGTCCTTGCAGTAGGTAGGTGTTGCTGGGCATAGCCAGGGAATGGCTTCCAGCTGACTCTCAGTTCCAAACCACACCAGATTTTTGTATCATGTCTTTCACAGTATTGGGACATTACAGAGTTGTAGACGTGGCAGAATGTAGGAAATGGAACCAGTTAGTGCTCCCACAAACAGCATTGTGATAATGATTGGAAAATCTGTTTTACTGATGTTGGTTGAGGAAGAGTGGCTGGGATTGAAGTCTGCTGCTCTTCATCAACATAATCACATGCTGCCGCCCAAGAGGGCCTCAGTTGAACATCTCCGGCAATGCAGCACTCCAGTACCATGTTAGAAGTTAGCCTAGGTTATGTGTTCAGTTCCCTGACGTGGATTTTCAATCCTCTGACTCAGATGGTAATGTCTAAGCAGCGGCTGGCGGTACATAATGTGTTTAAAGAATGCAGTGCCTTCAGTCCAGAAAGAACATCAGTCAGTGTCATAGAATCATTGTTACATTTCTGATGTTAAAGTGAAGAGACTGAATTGACTTAGCAATTTTTTGAGGGCACTGGCTGTTTCACACAGATACGGGCAGATTCAGTTTTGGGACAATGTGAATGAAACTTTACCTTTGTATTCATGGTGTTCAGTAGCTGCCAGTGTAGCTCGTTCTGTTGCTGGTTGTTTGTTCTTCACGTGGTCTTAGTCATAATGTCACAGTATGCAGTGGTGTTCGGAGTTGCTGGTAGACTTGCCTCAAGGAGAACATGAATGTAAATTTTATGCAAATGTGATCTGTGTGTTGTACAGAATTTAGCCTCAAAACCAAAACAGTCTGATCCAGGTACAGTCTTTGGAACAGCAGCTGTAATTAACGTGAATACCCGGCATGATGTGTATTTGAGTATTTGGGCCTGTTGTGTGTCAAACTAACTTCTTTCTCCATTCAGCTAACTGGAGCAATCAATTCTAATGATCACAATATGTTCAGAACTTCTGCTACCACTATCCATTAACTGATTAACCGATCAAGCTTTGTCTGGTAGGATCCTAATTCCAGTGAGCAGCCCAGGAGCAGAGCTCCAGGCTGTTTTCTGTAATGCTGGGATCATCAGTGACACCTAATTGACTGACCTTTTGAGTTCATTCTCTTGCTGTGTCTCTCTTTCTCTCTCCTCTTCTCTCATTTGCCCCCTACCCTGAAACCTTGTTCTCCACCCCCCTCCATGCTTCATTTGTTGAAGATTAACCTTAATATAAACCTCAGTGGAAAGCGGGAGCCAGTCAGTGACATACATCGTGGAATCTGTCATGAAGAAACACAGCTGTTTTGGGGACCTGGTCCATGTTTGAGTAGGTGGTACATGTAACTGCATGCTGCATGAGCCTGCTATGTGCCTGTGTAATTGTGGAAGTGTTGCAATCTTGTGCCGTTAGAATAAAGAACTTGTATTGCCTCTCTCAACATCAGTGTCACAAAGTGCTTCATTTTCAATAAATACATTGTGTAGTATAGTCACTGGTGAAGCAGCTATGCACAGCAAAAGTCCTGCCAACTGCAAGGTGATAATGAGCAAATGATCTGTTCCCAGTGATGTTAACTGAGGGATAAATATTGGCCCCAGGACAAGGGAAGATTCCCCTGCTCAGTTTTGAAATAGTTTCAAGAGGCCTGTGAAAGGAGAATTGAAAACTCTCACATTGCTGAAGTCAGCAGTAAAATGTTCTTAGCGCTTTTCTAGTCAATACTTCTGGGAAGTATCTCTGTTTAATATCTCATTTGAAAGACCGTCAATGGTGCAGCAAACTCTCATTACTGCCCTGGTGCATCAGTCTGGATCGTAGGTTCATCAAAACGTGTAAGGAGAAAGGTGAAGGAAATTAGTACGAGAAATACTGGGACTGCTAACCAAATGTTAAATGTGGGAGACAGAAGGAACTGGGAATGAGCAGTGTGTTGAATAATCAAAACCAACAGAGAAATTCTTCTAGTAAACTATTGAGAAAACGGGTAATTGAGTGTAATTTCAGAAAAAAAAAGCTAACACACTAAGAGATTAAGACTAAGGACAAGAACAGCAGTCATCATCCTTCTGGACTTCTCCAGTGTGATGGCTTTCACATCTCCTGCACTGTAAGCACCAGTCTGATTCAACATCATCAAAATCCAAAATGTTCTAAATACAACCAAGAGAGATGAGAGACAAAGTCCATGCTGACATATCAAAGTCACCTAAAAGGTTGAAAGTTGAGTTGTACCTTGTTGCTTGTTCCTGACATCAGTGCCTTACTCTTCCAGATCATTGGACAAAATATCAAACCAGTCCCAACGCTGACTAATCTTGCCCCCTCCCCACCCTTCAGAAATACTTCGATTTGCACCAAACCCCACCTTATAACCCTTGCCCTTCTTAGATCGTTTCCAATTTGCTCGGCCGTAATGCATCTCTGTGCACATCACCAGAACTCCAGTTTCTATCTGATGTCTTCTGAAAAGCTCTCAAATTCATGAAGCAGTCAGCATAATCTCTCCTAAATTGTTACTAGTCATTTCTCAATAGTCTGACTGGGTTGTACCGAGATTCATTGCATAAGTCTGCTTGACCATTTTGGAAAGTCCAGACTGCAGTGCAGAACAGAGAACAGTAGAGCACAGTACAGGCTGTTCGGCCCATGATGTTGTGCCGAACTTTTACCCTAATCCTAAGGTCTATCTAACCTCCACCCCACCTTATACTATCATCCGTATGCCTATCTAATAGCTGCTGAAATGCCCCTAATGAGGCTGACTCTACTACCCTTTACTGGAGGAGGGCAAATGAAGGGGAGTCACGTTCAGCATTTAAGAGAAAGATTTTTGCACTTTGCACTTCACAACCTCAATGTCCCAATGGGCTCTCTAGCCAATGAAATAGATGCTTTCTTCCTCCTCTCTCCCTGCTCCCACCCCAATTGGACAATTTCAGAGATCACTCCCTCTCTCCAACAATCCATCGAAACTCATTGTCAGCGAGTTTTGCGAAGATTCACATCCAGAACTCATTGTCACATTGTCTCTGTCTCAGGGTGAAGAACTTTGAAATGGGGGATGCATACAAGAAAGCCTGGGGTAGCGATGCTGATGGGAACACGGGCAGAGTAGTCTCCAATCAGCCAGGCAACATCCAGAATCACCACGAGATGGCCAGGAGGGGTGGTGAAGGAGAAGGCTACATTACCAGGTACGTGGGATGGGGCTCCGTCATTGTCCGGGTCCAGGGCATAAGCATCTTGGCTATGTTTATCTGCGTGAGTCACTTGTCACATTGGGATCAGCAAATGCCCTAATCACCAGCCACTGGGGAAATCTTGATTTGTATGCAAGGGGCAACATGACCTTTCCATCCCTGATTCGAGAACAGGCATGACCTCTTTATCTTTTGCACTCTTCCCTTTGGGGCCACCTTTGCATCCATCCAGAGTGGAGAATCCACTTCTTTCTTAATGACTGTCCCACATTGCCCCTGATTGCTCAAGATTCACTGGTTCATTTTTGCTTAAATAACAAAGAGCAGCTGATGGAGAAGCACCCACACCAAATTTCCAACTACTTGTGAAATAACCTGACAATTTTGGGTCCACTTTAGGATAACCAATGATGCTCGAGAGGATGAAATGGAAGAAAACCTGCAGCAAGTGGGCAGTATCATTGGAAACCTGAAAAATATGGCCATCGACATGGGCAATGAAATCGATGCCCAGAACAAAAAGATTGACTCTATTTCTGGGAAGGTACTTGCTGTGTTTTCAACCTCCTTCCCCAAACTGCTAAGGCTTCTGAAATTTAGATTACTCTTTCAGGGCAACCCTTAGTTCCCTAAGGTCTCCAGTATCTCTTCAAGAGCAAGGTAATAAGCAGGAAACCATTTCTTAAGTTACCACAATTGCTGGATGCACCTTTGAATGATGACTTCCAGCCTCGATCTACATCTTTAATAACAATAGATGAATGAGTGAAAATATAACATACTATGGAAAAATATCTGTTTACATCATGGAAACTCACCTATTCCTCATAGAAAAAGTAAAATATGTTAAGGTTTTTGGAGATGTCTTTGAGTTTGTCAGTTGTTCGAATGGTCAAACCCATTTACCTCTGAACAATCTGTCCATCTTGTTACAGAGACAGCGTTGTGTGAATGGGTCTTGAGTTTTTAAATACACCAAATGCCAGCTCACGGGGCTTCCTGGATTTGAAGAACTTGGCATTAAATGGCATTAAAAGGCATACAAACTGTATCAGTTCAGGGTAGCGAAATCCAACAGTGATGGAACGAGTCTTGACTGATTCCCAAATTCTTCTCTTGTCCTGATACAGTTGGGTTGTGGTGTACATTTTAGTTGCAGTTTTTTGTAAATTGAATTAAATTGGTTCTCTGTGGATAATTAGGAGTGGGAAGGGAAATTTTGTATGTGCACAAGATGAACAAGTGCTGACTGTCTGTCTCTATATTCAACAGGCTGATACTAACAAAGCTCGGATTGATGAAGCCAACCAGAGAGCAAACAAACTCATCCAGAATTAATATGGAGCTGAACTCCAGACTTAGCCTTGAATGTACAGCTTCACCTACAGTCTGATTTCTGCATCCTTTTCCATGGGAGTCACTGTGCCTTACTATGCCTTTCTGCATCTCCCAACAAGCTAAATCTTTGAATTAGGGTAGGATCTGAATTGGTGCCAAGTGACTCCTGGTATTTTTTTTAAATCAGTGTACAGTCTCCAAAGCTGAGCTCTGGAGTCATTCAGGGCTGTATCCAAAGTGACTTATTTCCAGCCCAGTGGCCTCAAGTTTACCTGGCTTTTGGCAGCACTTCAATCGTTGTACATGCCCAGCACCTGTTTTTTATGTCTATTGATGGAATGATGGGGGGGGGGGGAGGAGAGAGAAGAGACAGAGAAGAGAAGAACTGTAGAGGTTAACACTGGGACCTATGGGCAGTTCAAATCAGCAATATCTGGGAGACTGATGTCTTTCTCAGTCCCAGTTTACACACTGCTTCATCTGATCTCTCTTCTCTTAATCACCCTGCCTCCCCCGCCAACTTCAATACCAACTGGCGTTTGCACTTTCAGACAAAAACTACATTGGCCAAAGGAATCCCAGAGAGTAGAATTGCTGTGGAGGGATGAGAAATGAATAGTTTGGTTGTATATGACCTACCATGGTGCTTTTCCTGCAGGGCAATGTGTATTTTAATTCTGCCCCAATTTCCTTTCTGGGAAGGAAGAAACAGTGATATGATGAGTCCGCTGGAACTCGGACATTGAGAGAATAGTAACTTTTGGTGGGTAATCGAACAGGATTTGAACAAGTGCTGCTGCTAGCTAGTGATTGTAGAAATGCTGCTTTCTATCAAACCACCAGGCCCTGGACCTTTCCATCAAACTCTAAACTCTCCTCATGGCTTTGGTCTTCCTATTCACCCTGCTCATAGATTTTCCTGTCAAAACTCAAAGTGCATAGGCCCCACTGACCGACTGTTAATCTCTCATGGTCTTTTCACCCCAGCCCCTTCTGGGCCTTGCTGGCAACTGTAAACTGCTGGTTATTTGGCCTTCCTATCTGCCTTTGACATTAGTGTATGAGTCTGTACTTAGAGCACTGCAGTTGCTGGATTCTAGCTACCAATCTACAACCACCTTGACTTCATGGCTCATTTGGGGGCTCTGATTCAGTTAAGTCAAATCAGTGACCACCAAGATACCAAAAAGCACTGAAATCAAAGTGGGAAATAAGTGAAATAATCTGCCAATGAGGTGGGGATGAAGGGAGTGTGTGTGTTTGTGTGAATGCTGCTTGGGCATCTCTTATGGAGAGTGCCCTCAGCTTCATGTCATCACTTGCTATCAACTACTTGTGTACAGGAAAGAAAATGATGAGCAGTGGTCAAGACTGCACAAACTATTTCCAGTGCTTTGGGGCTTGCTGTAATATATATTGCACATTTAATCATTTCTCTAATATTGTAAGTAACGTTTTATAGAAATAATGTGATTACTAACTGCAACCTGACTGCCTGAAAACATCAAATTTTTTTTTCTAAATAAATCATCCTCAAGTCATTGTGACTGAAGTGAAACTTGGTGTCGTGCTGGATTAAGGATTACTGGGTCCATAGATTAAAGCATTGGTTAAAAATAAGTTATTCATGCAGTGTGAGAGGAAGACTCTACACCTCCCTTTTAAGTGGTGCCTAGTTGCTTCATTCAGCAATTCCTAGGTTTTCATAAGTCTCCCTAACTTTGGACTGAACCTACAGTGATATTCAAACAGCTCATTTCTGGCAGGGAGACTATTATTGGTGTTAATTTTCCTTCCTCACTGCTGAAAGGTTGAATTATCTTGCTATGCTGTTGCTAAATCTCAAGTTCCTGTTTGCCCCTCTCACCACCCTTTAAAACATAACTTAAGGTTCCTGCACTTTAATCAAGCTGGCTTTACCATTCTGACAAGAGGAAGTTTTAGCCTCACTGTTTCCCATTGCAGATCTCTTCAACTCTAAAATAGGAAGAAATATCAAGAGAATACTTGCACATAGAATGCTTTATTTATTTTATATATACAGTGTTGTTTGGAGACCAAATTCCAATATAAGTTGGAACAGGAACTGTGGTTGCACTGTCAGCTTTAACTAAATGCTGAGTCTATGCAGCAGGTACCAACCCCAATCCCAGGCACCAGCCTGTATGCCAACAAGTGACAGCTTCAAGCAGAGCTCCTGGTAACTGAAGCCGTCTCCCAAAATCAGAAGTTACGTGCAAAGTGCTGTTATACAAGGTGCAACTGTAGTGGATAAATCAGGACTGACCAGAGCTGTTTGGCCATGTTCACATCAGCTTAATGACAATAGGGTACAATGCCTTTTACAGATTAAAGGCAGCGTAGCGACTTTACTAACCCCAATAACTGGAACGTAGGCAGGGTTGAGGACTTCACATCGTATTGTGTACTGCCCCTTTCCACTCTCCTTTTAATGAACTGGAGTTACCTCCTCTGTATGGTCCATTGCAAGTTACTACTACCATTTAACCAGCTGCTGAGATATACTGGGCTATTGTCCTGTGGCTGAGGGAGCCCAGACCTTCAAGAGAATTTCTTCTTTGTTGCTGTGAAGCGGTCCATGTACTGAGGGAAGAAAACCATGGGTCAGAATGTGGTCCACCTTTACATTATCTATTCCAGTAGCTCAACCCACTCCTGAACTCTGTTGTGCACACTCATGCTGACAATTCTCCACTTTCACCCCCAAAACCCATTAAGGCAAATGTGCCCATTTCCACCCTTTCTCCCCCCGCCCCCCAACTCAGTTGGAACAAATCTCTACAAATTCTGCTTGTAGACTCTTCCCTCCAGTCAAATTGGCATCAGACTTCTTAGCAGACAGTTACATCCAAGAAATCCAAATCAACATATCAAAGAATGTCAATCCCCTTCACATTCTTTGTCTCTCCAATTTATATCTCATTCCTGCTTAGACCAATTAAGATTAGAGGGTTCAGATAGACCGATATGAAAGACTATGCGCAATGAATGGAATTGTACTGTGCGAGATACCAAAGGGAAGTGCTTTAGATAGGAACAGAGTAAGGGCCAATTCCAAAAGTGGTATTAAATTGGACAGCTTATACAAATAAAAAACACCAGTGAAGACTGGATAAACCTGTTTGTCCTAGTATTTTGCAAGTTAAATAATGCTAACAGTTATACCGCTTGTAAAAATTTGGTTTCAGCTCCAGTACCAAAATCTCAGGGTTGAGAGAAGATCTTTTATCAGAGTGCGTATTCCATATGCACTGCTAAGTTGTTGCCCACATACTTTGTGACCAACCTTATCATAACCCTCCAGATCTCGCAGGTTCTTAATTTCAAAAAGGTTCCCTTCCACAGCCAGCAGGGCAATCTGAGAGTCAGCCAGGATACTGACAGGAATCATGGAGATTTCTAAACAGTTCTCTTCGATCCGTAAGACTTTCAACCGGGGGCATCGGGAGATGTGTGATGAAATCTGAGAGACCTACAAATGTGAAACGGTTACTTAAACTTCAAACCAAATCATTGTGAACTAGCAGCTTTTGGACAAACTCATGCTGTGCATACAATGGTGCTCTTCAGCAATATATCATACCTAAACTTTAAAGGGAATATGAATCAGCGTGCACATGTACACATTGTAGTGATGGATTTGTACAATAAATTGAATTATATTAATGCTTAAAAAAAAATTAGTTGTCTAAATGATTCATGGGGATCATTACTCACCTCATACTGTGAAAAACTGTATTGAAAATAGACAATCCACAGCATACTCTTCTGCTGTTCAATTAGATCCTGACAAATTTGTGTCTCAACTCCATTTACACACTGGTTGCGAAACCCTTAATTGCCTTACATAACATATCTATCAATCTCTTTTAAAAGGTTCAACCAAACACACTCTCAGTCCTTCTCAAATTTGAGAGTGAAGTCAATACTGACATCCCCTCTGAATGTATCAGCTATAATTCTTAAGGTTATGTTCCCACTTGTTCTGAAGGAGCTTTCTTTATACCTATGCTATGAAATGCTGCAGTAAGCAAGAATAGCTCAATTTGGTCATTCCATGCGTGTCATCTTAAAAGGAATACATGCCTAAGCTATGTGGCCTGATCTCAATTGAATCCAGCTAGCCCCTTATCATTCTGGTGAAACTGCAATACAATCTGTCCGATAAATCTGTCTTGAAAGACGCTTGTGTGTAGTAGTGTCCCTACAGAAGGTCCAGGTGCAAGTCATACCCGCCCCAGAGTGTGGCATAACAGGTCTGAAAAAGATGATTAAAAATATCTATCTTCTGAGATACATTACCCAAAAATGAATGCAGCCCACCAGGTGAGGTCGATAATATAACTTCCACCACTTTGTAATCCAGCTAAAGACCAACTTTTTCAGTAGGATCTGTAACTTTGACCTGTACCTGCCTCCCAATCTATCTTTCTTAGTTCATATGATTAATTCAAACAGGTCACACCGCGCAACTCTGTCAATGCACAAAGTTCACAATGTACAGAGTCCCTGTCCCTTCCCATTCCCATAACATCATTGTTTCATTCAGCTGTAGCAGTTGCCTGTGACAGACCTGATTTTGGTTGACATTGAGTTCAATGGCCTGCAGCTGCTCCAGTTCATCTGGCAGACGCTGGATTCGGTTCTTGGAAAGGTCCACCACGTCCAGGTGCCGGAGGCGGCAGAGCTGCAGTGGGAACTCACGAAGCTGGTTCCCAGACAGATTCAGGGTCTTCAGGGCTGCTAGCTGACCGAAGCTGGAGGGGAGCTGTCTCAGTGAGTTACTGTTCAGGTGAAGGGCCTCCAGTTTTTTCAGTTTGCCCACGTCCTCGGGCAGAACAGCTGACAGAGACAAAACATGATCAACAAAAAATTTGTTCCACCTACTAAACATCAGCCAGCAAGTAATTAAGCTACTGGATCCTTCTGAAATGCTGGAAGAGGGAAAGGGTTCAGATTCCCGGTGTGCTGGGATCCATGGGAAGGCAGGAGAGGTCTGCACTGCAGGAAAAAGAGAGAGGGTTTCTTAATGGTCAATACATGAGAGAAGGTTTGAGGCTCTTGGAGCTAGGAACACTGATTAGAGGAACATAATCTTTCCGTAACCATCTTATTTGTCCTTGGAAACGGTTAGGCTGTAAAGATGGAGCAGAAAGACAAAAGAATGCAGGAAAAAAAATGACAGAGAAAGAAAGGAAAACCAGAAAAGTAATTAAAGTGGAGCAATTCAAAGAAAAAAATGGAAGCAAGAGTTCTGTGTTTGTAAAAGCACCGGCAAATAAAACTGGTCAGCTAGAGGCACCAGTTGCTATGTGGAGGTCGAATATAAATGGTATCAATGGAGATGTACAGTGAACGGGGCTGGAACTAAGCTGTGTGAACCTGACTGCTGAATTACTCTTACCCAACTTATTACTGTTGAGATTTAAACTCTTCAAAGTTGTGAAGTGGCCAATGACTGAGGGTAAGGTCTCAATCTTATTGCCAGACAGGTCCATTGTCCTCAGACTCGATGCAAGTCTCTGTAGGTCCATGGGAAACTGAATAGTGGGAAAACAAACATTAGCTATTTCTAAAACAGATTCACATAGAGGGAAGGGCATAGTTTAATTTGTCACTGACTAGTGAGCACATTCAGAACAGGAGATATATATTTCACAAACAAAAATTGCAAAGCATAAATCAATCATTCAAACAAATGAGTAATTAATAATAATGGCCATTAAAATGTGTTAAGTAGCAGAGCCAATGAACCAAAGATTCAGATCCATTCCCACTGCTCTCTCTCCCTCATGTAATTTCCACCTCCATCTGTCTCTGGCATCCTGTCCTCTCTACCACCAATAAGTCCCCACTCTCATTGCTCTATTAACCTCAACCTCAAACTCCAACCTCCCATTTAGACCACTCTCCTCCCCCAACTCTTCCTTCTACCCACCTCACTGGCCCACATCCTCACTCCCCCACCACTCTCTTTTCCCTCCCCCTCCCTCCCACCATCCGCCCCACGACCCATCCCAATAACATTCCCTCCACAAACCTTAAGGTTTCTATTTCCCTCCCTCCATCCATCCATGCCCTCTCCTATCATCTCAGCATTCTCCCCTTCCCTCCCCTCCTTCCCACCAAAACTCCTGTCCCCATCCTCCCATCATCTCCACCCACTTGCTCCCTAACATCCCACCCCGCCTCTGGCTCACCTCTGCTCTCTCTGCCCTAGTCCCAAACCCCGCTAAGTCATATCATCCTGAGGCAGCACAGTGGCTCAGTGGTTAGCACTGCTGTCCCACAGCATCAGGGACACAGGTTCGATTCCAGCCTTGGGGGACTTTGTGAAAAGTTTACACATTCTCCCTGTGTCTGCTTGGGTTTCCTCCCAAAGTCCAAAGAAGTGCGGGCTAGGTGGATTGACCCTGCTAAATTGCCCATAGTGTCCAGGATGTGCAGGCTAGGTGCATTAACCTAGCCTCTAGTGGGAAATGTAGGGTTACAGGGATGGGGTAGGAGGGTGTGATGCTCTTCAGTATGGGCTCAACAGGCTAAATGGCCTGCTTCCACACTGTAGGGATTCTATGATCCTGCTTCCATTCATGATCGAGGATAAATCCCACCCACAACCATTTTGCAGTGATGCCACAAAGCCAGCTCTGCTTTAGTCTGCCCTTTTCTAACAAACCTTGTAATCTACAGATTGCTGCAGCTTCTCACCTCATTCAGGCCTTTCCCTGTGAGCTGGAACACCCCTGTCTTCTGTGCAGTTTCCAGATGAGCTTTCAAGGCGCTGTTCCCCATGGCAGAACTATGTAAATCTAAAAAAAAGGAAATGATCTCCCTGCCCTCCGATCACATCCAAATCTACTCTAGACAGGTCCCACAGTTCCATCAGATTATACCTGAAATGAAAACATTGAAAGTTAATAAATATGGAACGCGAAATCCAACAGGTAATTCCCAACCACTCGTCCGTTGTGATATTTAAAACAATCTTCAGGCACAACCACACAATTCTCCAGTGGAAGTGGTTGGGTTTTGAATCAATCACAGTATGATGATCACCAATGGTCATTAAAAATGACACCTGGTTCAATAAAATTCTGCCATATTTAGCTGGTCTGACTTGGTATTTACCTATGACTTTAGACTCAATAAGTCCATCCATGCCACAGATTCAACTGTTGTCAAGGACAATTAGGGATGGGCAACAAATGCTGATCTAGCCAGTGATGCAGCATCCCATGAATAAATGGAAACAAAACTGACAAAGGAACGTTTTCCTGCAATTCTTCCCCCTCTGTACTTATCTCAGTCTATATTAGAATGATTGAAGTATTCCAGCATCCCCACACTAATTCTTGCATTATGTTGTAATTTTCTGCAAAGTTTCTTTATCTACTTACCCTCTATTTGGCTTATAATATACAATCAATGGGGTATCACTGCTCTTTTTGATATCTATTAATGACCTGGAAATGGGCAGACAGGACAGTTTGCCAATGACACAAAACTCAGAGTAGCAGTAAACAATAACAAGGATAATTACAGATGTTAGACAAGCAGGAAAAATAACCAATGGAATAGGCAGAACATGGCAACTGTTATTTTACAGAGAAATTTGGAGCAATACTTTTGGACAGAAAGGATGAGAAGAGGCAATACATGATAAATGATCAGGTTGCTTGTCCACACGCAAAAAGCTGAATGACATTAGAGCTTGGTTGATAGGTGACAATAAGACCAAAAAAAACGTAACAGGATTAGGCTGTTCAATCCAGACAGCCTGTTCGTCCAGTCAGTAGGATTATGGCTGAGACGACATTCCTCATGCCTACTTTCTTGCATTCTGCCCTTGATTTTCCTACTGATCAGGACTCTATCAGATAGTCTCAGCATCAACTATACACAAGGATTCTGTCCCCACAACTCTCTGGCAAGATGCCCCAAAACGTGTCAACCCTCAGAGAAATGATTCCTCCACATGTCAGTTTTAAATTAGTGTCACCTTAGTGCTAAACATTCCCACGAGGGCACACATTCTCTCAGCACTTACTCTGTCAAGACCTTTCAGAATCCTTTATGTTTCAAAGAGATCATCCTTCTAAACTTCAGTGAATAGAGTCCCAACCTGTTTAACCTTTGTTGATAAGGCAATCCCTCCACACTAGGGATCAACCTAGGGGGAACAACAGTGCCCTGCGATTAGCGTCCTTATATGAAGAGAGATAGAAAACAACTCAGAGAAGGAGCACGAAGCTGATAAGTGGAACGAGGAGTCTGTTTTATGAAGAAAGGCTTTCGAGATTAGGAGGATGAGCAGTGACTTGATCGAAGTGTATTAGGAATGGTCTCGACAAGGTGGATTTGGGAAGGAGATTTCCTCATGCATAGAAAACCAGGACTGGTGGGGTGGGGCGGGAGAGAAAATGTTTTATAATTAGAGGTCGCCCTTGAAGCGGAGATAACCGGATTTTTTGCTCTCTCTCTCTCTCTCTAGAAGACTGTGCAAATTTGAAAGGCTGCCTCAAAAGGTCAGCGGTGGCACGGCAACAGCACAAGAAGAGAATTGGAGATTCAATAAGATCAGAGATAAGCTGGTCACAGCACCCTAGTGATTTGAAGAGAGAGACTGTGTGTGTTAAAGGAAGCTGGTGGCTCTGCACTGCCCTCAAGCCCCACTCGGTACCTGTCTCTGACGGCCGCACTGTTGCAGGCGACACTGGCTCTGGCACGGGTGCGCCCCGACCGGAAACCGACTACCAAACGTTTCCCCCACTTCCGCACGGGGCCGATGCAACAACCAATTACAGAAAAAAAGTTCCGGCCCCGGCCCCGGACCCGGCCCCATCCGGAGACTCCAATGGTAAACAGCCTGCGGTCACCTGACCGTTTGGCCCCGACCTCAACAGCCGGCGCTCGTTTTTAGGCGTGACCTCATCAGAGCGCGACGCAGTTGAGTAACGGCTTGAGCGGGAAAAGCCAACAGAGATGGTAAGGCGTAGCGCTGAGTGAACGTAGCAGGCCGAGCAGCATCATAGGAGTATATCCCGTCCCCACAGACTGACCCTGATACCACCCAGTGTCCACCCACACCGTCCTCCCCCCCGATCCCCAAAATCCTCCTCCCCTCACCACCCAATCCCCCACTGTCCTCCCCCATCCCCAACAGTCCTCCGCCGCCCCACCCACCCAATCCCCCACTGTCCTCCTCCACGCCACCCTCCCCCCCATCCCCCACTGACCTCCCCCCCCCATCCCCCACTGACCTCCCCCCCCATCCCCCACTGACCTCCCCATCCCCCACTGACCTCCCCACCCCCAATCCCCCACTGACCTCCCCACCCCCACTGACCTCCCCACCCCCAATCCCCCACTGTCCTCCACGCCACCCCCATCCCCCACTGTCCTCCCCACCCCCAATCCCCCACTGTCCTCCCAATCCCCCACTGTCCTCTCCCCCCCCCCCAATCCCCCACTGTCCTCTCCCCCCCCCCCCCCAATCCCCCACTGTCCTCCCCCCCCATCCCCCACTGTCCTCCCCCCCCCCAATCCCCCACTGTCCTCTTCCCCCCCAATCCCCCACTGTCCTCTTCCCCCCCAATACTCCACTGTCCTCTTCCCCCCCCCCCCAATCCCCCACTGTCCTCTTCCCCCCCATCCCCCACTGTCCTCTCTCCCCCCCCCCCAATCCCCCCACTGTCCTCTCCTCCCCCAATCCCCCACTGTCCTCCCCCAATCCGCCCCCACCCCCCGAATCCCCCCCCACCCCCCCCATCCCCCCAACCCCCAATCCCCCCCACCCCCCCAATCCCCCACTGTCCCCCCCCCCAATCCCCCACTGTCCCCCCCCCAATCCCCCACTGTCCCCCCCCCAATCCCCCACTGTCCCCCCCAATCCCCCACTGTCCCCCCCCACTGTCCCCCCCCCCAATCCCCCACTGTCCCCCCCCCCCAATCCCCCACTGTCCCCCCCCCCAATCCCCCACTGTCCCCCCCCCCAATCCCCCACTGTCCCCCCCCCCCAATCCCCCACTGTCCCCCCCCCAATCCCCCACTGTCCCCCCCCCAATCCCCCACTGCCCCCCCCCCCAATCCCCACTGTCCCCCCCCCCCAATCCCCCACTGTCCCCCCCCCAATCCCCCACTGTCCCCCCCCAGTCCCCCACTGTCTCCCCCCCCTCCCCCACTGTCCCCCCCCCAAATCCCCCACTGTCCTCCCCACCCCCAATCCCCCCCTGTCCTCCCCCCTCCCCCACTGTCCTCCCCCCCCCCAATCCCCCACTGTCCTCCCCCCCCCAATCCCCCACTGTCCTCCCCCCCCAATCCCCCACTGTCCTCCCCCCCCCAATCCCCCACTGTCCTCCCCCCCAATCCCCCACTGTCCTCCCCCCCAATCCCCCACTGTCCTCCCCCCCCAATCCCCCACTGTCCTCCCCCCCCCAATCCCCCACTGTCCCCCCCCCAATCCCCCACTGTCCCCCCCCCAATCCCCCACTGTGCCCCCCCCTGTCCCCCCCCCTCCCCCACTGTCTCCCCCCCCCTCCCCACTGTCCCCCCCCCAAATCCCCCACTGTCCTCCCCCCCCCCAATCCCCCACTGTCCTCCCCCCCCCCCAATCCCCCACTGTCCTCCCCCCCCAATCCCCCACTGTCCTCCCCCCCCCCAATCCCCCACTGTCCTCCCCACCCCCAATCCCCCCCTGTCCTCCCCCCTCCCCCACTGTCCTCCCCCCCCAATCCCCACTGTCCTCCCCCCCCCAATCCCCCACTGTCCTCCCCCCCCAATCCCCCACTGTCCTCCCCCCCCAATCCCCCACTGTCCTCCCCCCCCAATCCCCCACTGTCCTCCCCCCCCAATCCCCCACTGTCCTCCCCCCCCAATCCCCCACTGTCCTCCCCCCCAAACCCCCACTGTCCTCCCCCCCAATCCCCCACTGTCCTCCCCCCCCCAATCCCCACTGTCCCCCCCCCCCAATCCCCCACTGTCCCCCCCCCCAATCCCCCACTGTGCCCCCCCTGTCCTCCCCCCTCCCCCACTGTCCCCCCCCTCCCCACTGTCCCCCCCCCCCAAATCCCCCACTGTCCTCCCCACCCCCAATCCCCCCCTGTCCTCCCCCCTCCCCCACTGTCCCCCCCCAAATCCCCCACTGTCCTCCCCCCCCCCATCCCCCACTGTCCTCCCCCCCCCAAATCCCCCACTGTCCTCCCCCCCCCCATCCCCCACTGTCCTCCCCCCCCCATCCCCCACTGTCCTCCCCCCCCCATCCCCCACTGTCCTCCCCCCCCCATCCCCCACTGTCCTCCCCCCCCCATCCCCCACTGTCCTCCCCCCCCCATCCCCCACTGTCCTCCCCCCCCAATCCCCCACTGTCCTCCCCCCCCAATCCCCCACTGTCCTCCCCCCCCAATCCCCCACTGTCCTCCCCCCCCAATCCTCCACTGTCCTCCCCCCCCCCCCACTGTCCCCCCCCCCAATCCCCCACTGTCCTCCCCCCCCCCAATCCCCCACTGTCCTCCCCCCCCCAATCCCCCGCTGTCCTCCCCCCCCCCAATCCCCCCGCTGTCCTCCCCCCCCCCCCAATCCCCCGCTGTCCTCCCCCCCTCCCCCCCCCAATCCCCCCGCTGTCCTCCCCCCCCCCAATCCCCCGCTGTCCTCCCCCCCCAATCCCCCGCTGTCCTCCCCCCCCCAATCCCCCGCTGTCCTCCCCCCCCCAATCCCCCGCTGTCCTCCCCCCCCCAATCCCCCGCTGTCCTCCCCCCCCAATCCCCCGCTGTCCTCCCCCCCAATCCCCCGCTGTCCTCCCCCCCCCCCCAATCCCCCGCTGTCCTCCCCCCCCAATCCCCCGCTGTCCTCCCCCCCCCCCCCAATCCCCCGCTGTCCTCCCCCCCCCCCAATCCCCCGCTGTCCTCCCCCCCCAATCCCCCGCTGTCCTCCCCCCCCAATCCCCCGCTGTCCTCCCCCCCCCCCCCAATCCCCCGCTGTCCTCCCCCCCCCCCCAATCCCCCGCTGTCCTCCCCCCCAATCCCCCGCTGTCCTCCCTCTCCCCCCCATCCCCCGCTGTCCTCCCTCTCCCCCCCATCCCCCGCTGTCCTCCCTCTCCCCCCCATCCCCCGCTGTCCTCCCTCTCCCCCCCCCCCGCTGTCCTCCCTCTCCCCCCCCCCCCCCGCTGTCCTCCCTCTCCCCCCCCCCCGCTGTCCTCCCTCTCCCCCCCCCCCCCCCGCTGTCCTCCCTCTCCCCCCCCCCCCCGCTGTCCTCCCTCTCCCCCCCCCCCCGCTGTCCTCCCTCTCCCCCCCCCCCCGCTGTCCTCCCTCTCCCCCCCCCCCCCGCTGTCCTCCCTCTCCCCCCCCCCCGCTGTCCTCCCTCTCCCCCCCCCCCCGCTGTCCTCCCTCTCCCCCCCCCCGCTGTCCTCCCTCTCCCCCCCCCCCGCTGTCCTCCCTCTCCCCCCCCCCCGCTGTCCTCCCTCTCCCCCCCCCCCCGCTGTCCTCCCTCTCCCCCCCCCCGCTGTCCTCCCTCTCCCCCCCCCCCCGCTGTCCTCCCTCTCCCCCCCCCCCCCCGCTGTCCTCCTCTCCCCCCCCCCCCGCTGTCCTCCCTCCCCCCCCCCCCCGCTGTCCTCCCTCTCCCCCCCCCCCGCTGTCCTCCCCGCCCCCCCCGGTCCCCCCCCCCCCCCCCGCTGTCCTCCCTCTCCCCCCCCCCCCCGCTGTCCTCCCTCTCCCCCCCCCCCGCTGTCCTCCCTCTCCCCCCCCCCCCGCTGTCCTCCCTCTCCCCCCCCCCCCCCGCTGTCCTCCCTCTCCCCCCCCCCTCCCCCCCCCCCCCCCGCTGTCCTCCCTCTCCCCCCCCCCCGCTGTCCTCCCTCTCCCCCCCCCCCCGCTGTCCTCCCTCTCCCCCCCCCCCGCTGTCCTCCCTCTCCCCCCCCCCCGCTGTCCTCCCTCTCCCCCCCCCCCCGCTGTCCTCCCTCTCCCCCCCCCCCGCTGTCCTCCCTCTCCCCCCCCCCCCCGCTGTCCTCCCTCCCCCCATCCACCCAACCCCCCCCCCCCGCTGTCCTCCCCCACGCCGCCGCCCCGCCCCACCCCACCTTAAACTTCTCTCCCAACCGTTCGCGTTCCTCTTCAATTATATCACCAGCCCCTGACTGCGTAACATCCCCCCCAC